>NC_142009.1:258354817-258687317 GCF_049901735.1 Notechis scutatus | reverse complement strand
CATGACCACCAAGCCATGCCCACCCAGTCAAATGACCACCAAGCCATGCCTACCACCTAAGCCACGCCCACAGAACTGCTTGTTAAAAATTTGAATCCCACCCCTGGCCCTATGGTTTGCTATTGCCAAGTTCTAGGATGATTTTGGATTTCCCATACATTAGATTCGTGATGGTGAACCTATGGCACACATGCCGGAAGTGGCATGCAGAGCCATTTCTGCTGGTATGCAAGCTGTCACTCGGAACAGATCCACTGCGCATGCATGCAAGCCTCTTGCCAGCCAGCTGATTGTCGGGTATCTGCTGCACATGTGCAGGGGCAGGGTGCATGCCGGAGATGTGTGTGTGTATGCCCAGGGAGCCAGGGCGCACACGGGGTTGCACACACATGCACAGAGGTGCACGATGCATGCAGGGGGGTCTCGCATGCATGCAGAGGGGGCAGAGGGTGTTGCACACGCATTGCGTTATAGGTGCAGGCATGCACACGCACTTTTTGCACATGACAATGAAAAGGTTACCTATCACTGCATTAGATCATTAGATAGAATCTTATATTCTCTATTAGCCTTCAAGTTGCTAACCAAGCACAACTTTTCATGATCAGAGACAAACTACCAGATGCTGAGACAGCACAGCAATTTTTTTTTTTTGGTCTCCAATAATCTGAAAGGACTTAGCCAGGTGGTGTGGGTGGGCTTCAGTGGGCGTGGCTGGGTGGTGGCTGGGGTGGCCCCCCCGAGGCGTCTCCTTGGTGTGGGGCTGCAGGGAATGGCTGTCCTGTGCCCGCAATGGTCCCCCACAAGCAAAGACCACAGGAGGGTCCAGAGACCCTGAGACAGGGAGGGCAGAGAGGCGCGGCACACCAGAGCCCGCCTCTCAGGAAGGCCGTCCTCCGAACGTAGAATGTTAACAACTGGTTCTAAAGAAGGGCGAACACCCCCCGGCTTGCTGAGCAGAGCATTGAGAAGATTACCTCTACTTGCATACAATGTAATAAAAGGAGAACTGTAGAACTGGGTTTCATCAGCATTGGGATGATACCTGTTTCCAAACTGGCAGGACGTTGCCTGATGGTTCATGTAGATCAGAGATCTCCAATCTTGGCAACTTTAAAATTTGTGGACTTCAACTCCCAGAATTCCCAGATTGGAAAGTAATTACCAGAAGTATTGAGTCCAGCAATAACTTTGAGTAGGAGACACTTTCAAGACCAGGGAGACTATCCCTGAAGGAATTGATACCACATGGGCCCCATCATCTCCCAAGTGGCTTTTCATCCAGGAGAGACTTAGGCCTAACAAACAGATTGGAGAACTGGAGAACCCATTTCTTTGTGAGTTACTGAATCAGACTTGCTCCAAATAGCCCTACCTCCAACAATAGGATCTGTCCAGTTGAAATCCAACATACGAGGCAAGATATTTTGATTTATTTTCCCCCCCACACGAATATTTTGATACTTGTGAACACCAGAACAATTAGACATAAGGACAGTTTCTCCCTGAATGCCATCACTACTAAATACTAACACCCACAATACTGTCCAACTACTTAGTAAGGCTGTATTACTATTATTCTTCTCATCCTTCCTATTACCTATCTCTTCCCACTTTATGACTATGACTATGCTTGTAGCTTTACAATTTATATTGTTTTGTTTTCCTAGTATGATTTGATTGCTTATTAGTAACCTATCACTAAGTGTTGTATTTTATGATTCTTGATGAATTTATTTTATTTTTTCTTATGTACACTGAGAGCATATGCACCAAAGACAAATTCCTTGTGTGTCCAAACACACTTGGCCAATAAAGAATTCTCTTCTCTTCTCTTTTTTTCTTTTTTTCTTTTCTTTTCTTTTCTTTTCTTTTCTTTTCTTTTCTTTTCTTTTCTTTTCTTTTCTTTTCTTTTCTTTTCTTTTCTTTTCTTTTCTTTTCTTTTCTTTTCTTTTCTTCTCTTCTCTTCTCTTCTCTTCTCTTCTCTTCTCTTCTCTTCTCTTCTCTTCCCTTCCCTTCCCTTCCCTTCCCTTCCCTTCCCTTCCCTTCTATATTCTCTAGGGCTATCTATGAACGTTTCAAAGATGCTTTCGAAGAAATTTCCCAGCTCGGGACAGAGCACTTCTTGGCAGCCCAATTCTCTATGATGTCACACAAGCCTATCCTCGCATTCAAACAGTTGCCGTGGAATGATGGATAATTTTTCAAAGTCAGTTGATGCGATTGCCAGAATGCAAAAGTGTCCCTTTGAGGAAGTGGGAGATGGCAAAAGTCGCTCGGTGTAGTTGTATCAAAGAACCTCTTAACTTTTAGGAAGCAGGTGAGCCCTACTGGGCAGGAAGGGAGGGCTTTAGAAGGGAGGGGCACCAGCTATGATCGCGAAAAGGACACTCTTTCAGCCATGCCTTTCCCGCGCGCTTTCTTTCCCACGACAGGCGCCGAATTAATTACGTGCGTTAAATAGCAAGAAGAGGCTGTGGATCGGCCTATCCCCCACCCCTCCCCGGCTCCGAAAACCGCGGAGGTTTTAAGGGCTCACCGCTGCTTCCGTTTTGCGTTCCTTGTAAAGTATTCGTGGAGACGGGTTTTGTGGGCGCGCTGTAGTAGGCACAGGCCGCGAGTTAAGCTACGAGCCACGAAACGACGAGCCCACGAAAGTCCTTTGTCCGCGTTTAGGGAACCGAGAAACCGAGATCCCAGGTCAGGGGTCCCCAAACTTGGCAACTTTAAGAACTTGTGGACTTCAACTCAGAACAGCCAGAGGATGGACAGCCCGGGGTGTCCAAATTTGGCAACTTTTAAGACCCCTGTGGACCAACTCCTAGAATTCCCCAGCCAGCCGTGGAGAATTCTGGGAGTTGAAGTCCACAAGTCTTAAAGTTGCCAAGTTTGGAGACCTCAGTCCTAGGGAGAAGCAGAATCTGGGCTTGCTTGCTTCTCGTCTGGACCAGTCGCGATGGAAACGTGATGCCTTGGATTTTTCCGGGCAGGCAGCCGGCAGGTTCGCGTGTTTATTCTGTTGGAGGTGGAGTGTGTGTGTGTGTGTGTGTGTGTGTGTGGTGGGAGGTGGCAGCGGTCTTGACTGGGCATGATGGGGACTGCAGGGGAAGGCGCCGGGGGTGAGAAGCAGAATTCAAGGCCGCGCCAGGAAGTCGAACCGGTTGAATTGAAGCGTTTTAATTGAATTAGCCACCACCCGATCATCAAGGCAACCCCACGCGTCTTGCCTCGGTCCTCCGCGCAGCGCGGCTTTCGGAGAAGCGCCTCCGATGGAGCTTTTTCTCGGCCATTTCCATTGGCCCCTTTACGGATCTACTGTACATCGGGGTGCCCAACCTTGGTAACTTTATTTGTGGACATCAACTCGCAGAATTCCCCACGGCTGGCTGGGGAATTCTGGGAGTTGATGTCCACAGCAAGCTTCAAAGTTGCCAAACTCGAACACCCCCCCAGCTGTCCATCCTCTGGCTGTCCTCTACACCAGTGCTCCCCAACCTTGGCAACTTTAAGCCTGGCGGACTTCAACTTCCAGAATTCTGGGAGTTGAAGTCCGCCAGGCTTAAAGTTGCCAAGGTTGGGGAACCCTGCTCTACACTTCAAGAAGCATTCTCTAACCGGGAGCTCTCCCGAGGGGCGGGTGGGTGGGAGGATATCCGTGCCCATAGTCCCCAGCCGAGGGGTAATTTAAGAATGAGGCAGCCGAAGGGCGCCAAGAAGGACCAAACGGTTTTCACCCGAGCTGTATCACCCTTTGCGGAGTTATCCCTGAAGAAATGTGAACCCCCAATGAAGCAAATCCGGTTTGACCTCTTCGGGAGGGAAAGGTGTTACCTGCACTAATCGCTCTTCCAGGTTAACAAAGGAAATCAACTTCATTTAATTTAAGAGAGCCGGCTTCCAAGTTTCCACACTTAAGAATAAGGTTTGCTTGGGTATTACGATCGCAGGGGGATTCGCAAGGGATGATCGGGAAAGTTTGCGATCAGCTTTAAAAACGGGGAGGGGGGGCAGGGGCCGTCGTGGATGCCATTTTGACTTTTTAAAAACAACGACAACAACAATCACACGGCGAGAACATCCCTGAGGGATTGGGAAGATTCTTCTTCAGGAATGGTGTGGAGACTCCCCAGATATTGGCTGAGGTTAATGATGGTTCAACCATAACAATACAAGAGCACACAATAGATACAAACACAAGGTTAATCGCACCAAACTTGATTGCAGGAAATACGACTTCAGCAACAGAGTGGTCAATGTCTGGAATACTCTACCTGACTCTGTGGTTTCTTCCCCAAACCCCCAAAACTTTAACTTTAGACTGTCTACTATTGACCTCACCCCTTTCCTAGGAGGTCTGTAGGGGGCGTGCATAAGCGCACCAATGTGCCTACCGTCCCTGTCCTATTGTTTCTTTTATTTTTCTTATATGTACCCATTTCATGTATTCATAACTATGTATATACTTATACCTATTATCTTGTAAGCAATTGACAAATGAAATCAAATAATAAAAAATAAATAAATAAATGGTAGGAGTCCAAAAATTGCGAGGGTCGTGTTCCCCATCGTTGCTCTAAGTGCTTTTTTTCCCTGCCCTTTGTGTAAGAAGAGCAAGAACACATTTGAAATAAATGAATAGATCTTCGATTCAGAGGCTCAGCCTGCGCATAAGTCGCCTCCTCCGCTCCATTAAGCAAGAGACTCAAAAGTGCCCTTTGATTCTTACTATATGTACTTTGGGGCCACGAGGAGAAGTCCATAATCAACAATATTTCCAGAAAGGACCGCTCGACCACATCTGAGGTCCCACCCTCGGTTCGAAGGTGACCACATCAAAGTGCCGCGTTGATGTTGTTTTAAGTCCGCCAGACAACTTACCACGTGCAAAAGGGAGACTTGAAGGGCTGTGTTTATTTGTGTGTGTGTGTTTTTCTGAGTGGGTGTACAGAAATAAACCGGTCTAATTGGGGCAAGAGCGTTTGAAAACTGCGGGCTGTTCCCGACCGGGTTTGCCTAGGTGACTAAAGGGGGGGGGGGGCCATGACAACAAACTCTGCACTCTTCCCTGGGAGCCAAAATCATTCGCTTGGGCGGGGGGGGTTGGACTAGATGACCTACATGTAGACTCTGATTTTGATTCCAACTCTGATTATCTGTTATCTATATTAAAGGTAACTGATAAATAAATTCACATTTCTGTGGCAGGCGGACGGGCGGGGGGGGCAGGATCCGGAATGAGCCAGGAGCTACGCGCCTCCCTTGTAAAGGCTGCCCCCGGTAAGGGCCGGTTGTACTGGAAGCCCGGCTCCGTTCGAGGCTGAAGGCGGCAAAGTTTGAGGAGCGACGGTGTTAAGTAGGCAAACTGATGACAATGCGCTTAAGGGACGCGCCGTCGGAATCCCATTACATGATAGCAACGGGGAGCTTTTTCACCCACCCTTCGTGGCAGCTTTCTCCAATTCCGTTGAAAAAAACCTTGGACTACAACTCTCATCATCCGGAGTCACGTTGCACTAAGGCTTTCTGTTCATTTGAGAACCAGAGGTGGCATAGAAGTGGATTCGGGTGTGGGGTGGGGAGGGGCGGGGCAAGAAACTTTTGCGAGGAGAAAATGACCGGCTGCCCATTTCTCACCGGGATCCGTGCGATTGAGTTTCCACGCCACACTGGCGGGATCCCTATATTTAAAGATGAGAGGAGGCGGAGGGGGGAGGAGGAGAAAGGAGGGGTGTTTAGACAATGCCTTTTGAATGAGCTTTCCCAACCTTTCAAAAACATCGTTGATAGTGCCCCTGCCAGCTCTAGTAACCAGATACGGCTGCTATCCGTTTTACATCCCAGTTTTTCTGAGGAAGAAAGAAGATATTTGTTGCTGTTTCTCTCTGTGTGTTGTGTTTGTCCGACCAGTTTTTGAACTAATGGGAAAGCCATTTTTTTTAAAAAAAATGTTAACTTTAGGTAGGATTACTTACCAATACATGCGTATATATAATTCTTTCCATAATAAAAATATTTTTTAAACGGTTACCCAAATGCTTATACTAGCCACTCCCATAAGATCAAATTTTTCACTGACATATTTTGTGTGTGTGTGTGTGTGTGTGACAGAGAGAATATGAGAGAGAATATGAGATTGCCTAGGCTTCTATATTTAAATTTTGCATTTGGATTATATTTGTCTCACCTAGGGAGCAAGGTTTTTAAGGCCTTCTCCCCATCCCCAGCATGCACTCTCTTTATATGTACACAGTATCTTAAAGTCTTGAATGCCCTTAATTTTAATATTGGTGTGCATATATTTTAAGATATCACTAGTGGAGAAAATTAAATTGATTGGGAAAGTCATCCACTGCCTCAGGTGTTTATAATAGACATCTACTTCAAAGTAAGGCCCGTTGTATTTTCACCTGGGTGGGCTCTTATCTTTCTAGATAAATGAGTATAGGGTTCGGAGTAGAGCCACATTTTCGAATATGTTGGGACAAATGCCGATTAGGGATTATTTGGAGAAAATTGGTTAATAACCAGTAGTTATTGTTCGAGATTCAGCATATCAATGGCTTAAAACCGTAATTTTCTTTCTAGGTTTGTATGAGAGATTTAAGTGTTAACAAGCAAACCTTAAAGACGACTCTTTCACAGGGAGTTAGGTAAAAGGCTGAAAGATTCAATCGAATGTAACACCAAAATCCATCTAATTACATCTGTATAAAATGTGTGTGTGTGTGTGTCCCTAGCAAAATGATAAAAAGCGGCTACAATTGTAGGGCTTGAAGTATTTTCTTTCTGCATTCAGGATAAAAGGAAACGGTTTTTAAATCACCCAAAGCAATCTGTCTGTGAAGTCTTCAAATGTGGGTGTTTGGTTGTTTTGTTTTTCTATCCGCCTCCCGAGCTGGCAGACAAAACCTCTTTCTTGTGCTTTCTTTTCGTTTCAAAAGTATATTTTTTTTAAAAAAAAAGTCCCTCGTACATCACTCATCCGACACACTGGGCGAGCGAGGGTAAGGAGAGCGGGTCCCATCCGGCCCCAGTCCCGACTGCCTCCTTGAAGGTACCTAACATCCAGGACGCCTCTGGGTCCTGAGTCTTGGAGGCGGCGTTTGTTTCCTTCGTCTTAGGAAACGGTCCAAGGAAGAGGAAACAAATCAACCCTGGGTTGCTGCGGGGTGGGAGGCTGAACAGGGGCGGGGGGGGGTGGGCGATACGGGCATCTGAGACAGACCATCACTTGGCCCACGTTTGGTGCGCGTTGCGCCTGAACCAGTTGAAGTTGCAAACTGCGTCCAGGTGGACAGAGGGGTTTTCTTCCCCGCAACTCGGTGGCAGAGCCGCCGGACGCCTTTTCTCTTTACGCACGGTCGAAATTTCCCCCTCGTCTCTCTGGGGAATTTAAGTGCCCCCCACTTGCCCGCCCCCAGTTTCCTTTCCTTCCCTCTCTCGTTCTTCCCATCTCCCCCTCCTTCTCTCTCCTCTCTCCCTCTTTCCCTTTCTTTCCTTCCCTCTTTCTCTCTCTTCCCTCTTCTCTTCCCTCTTTCCCTTTCTTTCCTTCTCTCTCTCTCTCTCTCTCTCCCTCTTTCCCTTTCTTTCCTTCTCTCTCTCTCTCCCTTTCTCTCCCTCTTTCTTCTCCTTCTCTCTCCTCTTCTTTTCCTTTTCTCTCTCTCTCTTTCCTTTCTTTCCTTCTCTCTCTCTCTCTCTCTCCCTTTCTTTCCTTCTCTCTCTCTCTCTCTCTTCTCTCTCCTTTCTTTCCTTCTCTCTCTCTCTCTCTCTCTTCTCCCTTTCTTTCCTTCTCTCTCTCTCTTCTCTCTTCCTCTTCCCTTTTCCCTTTCTTTCCTTCTCTCCCCCCCTCTCTCTCTTCTGGAAACCGGTACCCGGGTCGCAGCTTCTCCTTCTAATTCCAAGAGTTGAGATTTCCTCAGCGTCTTTCAATTCACTCAGATCTAAAACAGATTTGGGTCTTTCGGGGGCGGGCGGGAGGAGGAGGAGGTAGAAGAGGAGGGGGACGAAATCGACGCTGATTGAAACAAATAAACAAACAAACAGCCTCCCCCGCTTTTGCCCCCGCGCTCCCAGCCGCAGCCACCAAGGACGCCTAGCCCAGTCAGTCGTCCCCACCGGATCCGGCGCGCCTGTGCAACTTCGGCGGGCTGCCTCCTCTCCAGCTCAGAGCTCCTGAATGGGTCCGGCGGGGCTGTCCTCCGCTCCAAGCTGAGCGCCCCTCGGCCATCATGCACAATGGTGACAACCTGGCTCGTCCTGCTGAGTCTCTTGCAGGCGCCGGGCTTCCTCGGGTTGGCGGCTGCCGAGCTGCCTCCGCCGGTTCCTGCCTGTGCCCGAGAAGGAGAAGCGTGCGACCCGCGTTGGCGCAGAGATGCCGGCGGGCGCGGCGGCGTTTACGAGCATCTCGGCGGAGCGCCCCGGCGGAGGAAACTCTACTGCGCCACTAAGTACCACCTTCAGATCCATGCCAACGGCAAAATCAACGGCACCTTGGAGAAGAACAGCGTCTTCAGTGAGTACCCCGGGGGTGGCTCCTCTCTCCCGCCCTGCCCGTCCCTCGCAGCTGGTTTTCGCCCCTTTGCTCTCCCTCTTGAATCGAAGCCCCCGGTGCTTCGTTGGTCCTGATTTCCGAGGAAGCAGCATTTCTGTCCTCCTCCGATGCCTCCGATCCAGGGCTGAAACGCCATTCATTTATTTCATACACACCCCGAAGGAAGGAAAGAAGGAAGGAAGGAAGGAAGGAAGGAAGGAAGGAAGGAAGGAAGGAAGGAAGGAAGGAAGGAAGGAAAGAAAGAAAGAAAGAAAGAAAGAAAGAAAGAAAGAAAGAAAGAAAGAAAGAAAGAAAGAAAGAAAGAAAGAAAGAGCGATACAATTTTTTGTAGCCTGTCTGTTCAGGGCGCTCAAGGCGCTTTGCAGCCCTCCTGTAGTAACAACGTTCGCGTCGCAGCAGTCGCTGGATTAGCTGTGTAGGAAAGTCTGTTCAGGCCCGAGGAAAGCAGATCAGGTTTGTCGGTTGAGAGCTGATGAGAGATGCCAGCCAAGATCGCGGCTTAGCCTAAAGCCAGACGGAAGCCACAACAAAGATTCAGAGCTTGCCTGCCCCCATCCATACCAAAGGCCATCTCTGGGCAAGATCTCTAGAATGGATGATTTAACTAGAGGATGATTTAACTTTGCAGCCATGAAGTTTTACCGGGATTGGGAGAGGAAAATTTTTCCCAGTGTTTCAATTCCGCTTAAGCATACTGGGGAGAAACAACTGGGAAAGAAATCCTTAGAATAAAGGAACAAATATATAAGATCCCCAAATGCAGGAAATCTATTCCCATCAGGAAATTTGTAACAGTTCATGTGTTAGCCTTCTTGATACCCAGTGAAGGAAAAAGGTCAAGAGAATATGTGTCAGGATAGTCGGATTGGCCTTGCCAATGACTGTCAGCACTTCAGAGGTGCTTATCTAACAGCAGAGAAGACTGCTATTTCCTTTTCACCCTATTAACATTGTTCCCTACTTCTGGAGCAAATAAAACAGCTTCTAAGTTACAAGGCTGTTTGTGAACCGGGACAATATAGATTCTCCTGTTCCCTCCCCAATGAAGCAGACTTAGGCTGTTAGGGGCACAGAATACACCGGACTCTTGAAAGAACAGTTTTGCTTGGAAGTTAGTCTTAGAATTAATACCCACCGATTTTCAACTATTGTAGAATAGTTGGGGAAAAGTTCTGGTTTCATTCACAATTATGTCTGAGATTGTGAGTCTTAGTAGCTTCCTCTATTTCTGCTTCCCGCTTGTATTGTGAATATTTTGTGGAAACTTAGGACGTAAGGTAAAATAGTATTTGTGGAAGGTAGGTATGGAAGAAAGAATCTTTCACTGAATCACAATTTGAACTAGCCTGGCCACATCTAACATCTTGGACCCAATCTCTAACCAACATGGAAATTGTGATGTAACATTATCATCAGGTTGGAGACAGCTTGACTATTGTGTTGGGAATAAAAGAAGCTTCTCTCTTGCTATTGGATGAGGAGAATAGAGGAATAGATATGATTTTGTGTAACCAGTTTATGCTACACACACAGATCCCAGGCGATTCCTTCGGATGCTTGGCTAAAATGCTTGAAGTACAAAGAAAATGATTTTCAGGTCTTCTTGAAATAGAACATTGTTCAGTTTGCAGAACTGGCAAGTAGAGTCCACTGGGCTTCTTCCTCCTTGTGATGAGCCCTTTCTTTTTGTCCCTGGCCTTAGAAATCTTTGCACTGCACCTCAGCACCTCTGATTTGCCTGCAACTCTTTCCCTGTCTCTAAGGATGCAGTTCTGCAGTTGGAAGCCTCAGTTTTGAAGAAAAAAAAACCTTGCACTCTGGAATTTGCAAAAAAAAAAAAAAAACAGGATAAGTGGCTGTCACTTGGTTTCTCTGTCCAGAAGGTGTGATTTCCCTTTAAGGCTTTAGATCCCTTCTTCCCTTTATGACACAAAGCTGGATATGTGGGGGTGGAGGGTCAGAGTAACTATCCCCAAAGATGTGTAAATAACACATCAAGATGACTTTCACACTTCAGTCTGTTCATTTCATCCTGGTGTTTGATTTTCTGTTCCCTCCTTTCCTCCAATTAATCTTGTTTTGTTTGTCTTGGCAAAGTGTGGGTATTTAGGGCAGAGGAAATTATGCCTTGTTCAAGGAAATAGCACTCACCAGCGACTGATCAGTCGAAGAAAACATTGTTCTCCTTTGCAAGGTAGACATGGCATTCAAAATCGGATTGATTGCCCACATCATTCATCTCCTGATGCCTTGGCACCCAAGAATACCAGACATTATAGGCACCAAGGCAGACTTTTCTATCGTTTCTAGCAGAGCTCCTTATGTAGATGTTCACCTATCGGTAAAGTATCATTGAGGGCATGATCTAGCCAAAGTTTTAAAAAAACACCACCCAATTACTATGAATTAAAACCAATTGGAATAAGAAAGTGTTGAATGTTCTCTTCACTGTTCCAAATGATGAAATATAAGGGCCTGCACACGCACCCAGATTTTAGGTGCATTAGGTGGAGGTTACCCTTGGGCTAGCAAAGATGCTGTGAGAGGAGAAAATAATTCTGCTTTCTGTGGTTGACCTTGTGAAAAGCATCCTTGCATCTCTCTGGGACAAATCTAAATAAACATGACTTATAATGAATGAAAGAAAGCCTTTTCCCCAAACATTCAGTAGGCCAAATCTCATGTGCATATAGGATTCTCTATTATATCACAACTTGATTGATATATGCAAGCTGCATTGTAGAAAAGACTATGCCTTGAAAAGGAAGGTTAAAGTTTTAACTTGAGCCTTTAAGATGTAGAATAGCTAAATCTTCATCAGGACACTTCCACTTGATCTGTAAGAAAAAGGATCTCCTTTGCTAAATGTTTTCAGTTACAGAGATGAAGGAGAAAGAGAGATTAGGAGCTATCTCTGGATCTTCTGTGGCGATATGGATGAATTCACCAAATGTAAGCATCAGTGACTGCAGTCTTAAGTGGAGCTTACCTACCTGAAAGAACCCTGATGCCTCAAACAATAGCTCTATTAACACTTTAAACATAATATGTTTAAATATTGGCAGTCTACATATATGGCTTCAAATCCTGGTAACCAATAGCTGGCTGGACCAAACTGATGGTCAGTTTCTACCATTTTCTGCAGTCATTTGTATTAAAATACAAATATCTTGATTTTAATTTACCGATTCCCACTTTATTGTTCTTGATAAATCTAAGATGACTTTCCTATTAAAAAAATAAATTCTTAGGGACAAAACTTAATCTTCATTTTGTCTGGAGTTCTGCATAAAAACGATCACTTAGAGCAGGGGTCTCCAACCTTGGCAACTTTAATCCTGGAGGACTTCAACTTCCAGAATTCCCCAGCCAGATTCTGGGAGTTGAAGTCCACCAGGTGTAAAGTTGCCAAGGTTGGAGAGCCCTGACTTAGAGGACTAAATAAATAGCCACTATATGTTCATGCCTAAGATGTTTGAGAGTGATAGCCATCCGGTTAGTAGTTCTCCTTTCTACGGTATGCATTAATCATTGCTAAATGTTTAATATGGAAATAGTCAAAATCCTACACTGTAGGATTTAACAGGGAACAAGATGAAGTTCATGGTTTCCCACTGGTTTCAATGAAGCAATCTGATTTACATATTTTCGTTTCTTGATGTAACATTGTGTGAACATAGGTGTCCACAACAATGCCTGAATTTGAGGCTCAGATAAGGCCTTTCCATCCATGATACTACTCTATTGTAATAGCTTCTGCCAATAGAGTTTTCTAGTAGCAATGATTTATATTACATCCTAAGTCATCCCAACCAGTATAATTTGAAGATTATATTCTGAGAGTTGTATGGACATATGTGCTGTTGCCAAGTCATTTCTAAAGTACCAACAGAATTTCAAGGCTTCAGGATTTAAAATGTTGAGTGCGTGGGATAGTATTGATAGTGAATTGCAGAAATAATCTGAAATGTAAATAATAAATCTCTTCGCATATCACTTCTATGCTGTTACTTGTCTCAAATATTTAATTATTCCACATACAATTAAAGATTCCCTCCCCAAGAAATGCCTATAAATGTAATATATGCATTTTACAGGTATGTAAAAACATGTCTCCTCTTGTGACTTTTTTTGAAATGACTTTTTTATTATGTAGTGTTTTGCAGGCCTTAGACTGTCTCCGTCTCTCTCCATGTCACCATGTGTAATATTATTAGCAACCCAAATTAATCTACCCAACTTCTTCATGGTGTAGCCATTTTCATGGAAAGTTATGGACCATAGTCTCCTGTGCTGGTCCAATGCCAGACACATTTTTCTCAAATTCTAAGTCTAATACTGAGAGAGAAAAAGAGAGACAATCCAACTTCCATTGCTAAGGGAAGACTAGAACCTGGATCTCCCTGTTCTAGTCCACCATCTTAATATTGGTTCCTCTATATATCAGTGTGATATGTATGTGTGTGGATATAGGTGTGGGTAAGCATGAGCACTAGTTAGAGAGCAAGGATTGCTGATACCTCTGTAAATGCTGTATCTGCATTCCAGATATTTTTGTTATTCAGGATAATGTTTAGAACAGTCCTTTGATAAATAATATGTGCAATCTTTCTTAGTTCTTTCATGGATTATAAAAATTCCTTTCTTTGAATTGGAGGTAGACAGCCACTTTGTCCTTTCCCCAAGGATACACTGACTTCTAACTGACTAACTCCCTTTCATTGTCCATCTAAGCTCTTAGATGTGGCAGCCTCTTGTCTTCCTCCATTTTGCCCTCCAGAAACCTCAGCAAGGGTATTGTCCCCAAATGGGCAGCTTTGTGGTTTGTTTCAATGAGTCAAGCACTCTTGGACCCCTAAGAAAGGCATTAAAGGGGATTTAAAGTTTTTATAGGCATATAGACTTAGGCGAACATCTAGTTCAATGTCAGAGCCTTTCTTTCTTTCTTTCTTTCTTTCTTTGAAACAGTTCAGTCTCAATCAAACAGCTGTGGATTTACCAGCAAGGGTTTATTTCTAACAATTCCCATCTTATTGTCTTGAGTGTTGTCATTTTCAATCATCCGGAATTGATTATGAATGTAGGAGTAAATGCTGGCATGTTGTGTGGTGATGTTACTAAGCATAATGATTTCCATATAGAAACATTTAAGATAGTTTAATATTACTAGCTTAAGAGTCAAGAAAAAAAAAGTCAAAATTCCTGCTCAGTTCAAATGTCAGTCAATTATACTTTTTTTGTTTTTCATTTTTTTCTTGTATTAAAATGGGAGGATGTTTCAATTCTATTGGAGAGACAATTGGAATGAAAGAGATTGAAAGTACTTTCCATAAAGAAATGCCAATTCTGAAGATATGGATTAGGATTCAAAATGTTGGTCAAATTGTACCATTTGAATGGTGGGGAATGTTTCACAAAAATAAACAAAAACTTAGAACTTGTTCAATATGAAGCAAAAAATAGTCCAATGAAATCCAACGGGCTCATTTCTGACTAAAGGTTAAGGATTTCCTTCCGATTTCCTTGACATTTAGTATTTAAAATTTCTAAAATTTGTAAAATAACAATACCAATATAAAATGAAATGATGCATATATGAATCGTCTAAATAGATCTTATATTTTCCTTTTAGGTATTCTGGAAATAACTGCGGTGGACATTGGGATTGTTGCTATCAAAGGCTGTTTTTCAGGCAGATACCTGGCCATGAACAAAAGAGGCCGACTTTATGCTTCAGTAAGTACTATTTAAAACAGAGGCATCTTAACCATGGCAAGCTAGCTGAAGCATCCTCCAAGTAGAGTGCCCATCATTTTCAATGGGGATTTAAACTCCATTGTAGTCAAAAGGGCAGAAATACTAGGTGCCTATGGAGGAACATTTGTAAAGAACAAAAATATGTGCTTTGGTTTTATTTGGGGGATTAAGTAGCCAATACTTAGAATCTTTTAGCTGAAACATGACTGCAAGCATGAGGCACACTCATTCACTTTTCATGTGTGCAGCAGGATAGGAATTCAAATAATCCTACTTACACACTAAAAACAAAACATTTATGGTTTGAGGACCTCTGGTTTAGGGATTGTAAACAACTGGTTCAGGTAAGGAAATCATCAAGGAGTTGTAGAACTGATGATGTGACAAGGAAACTTTTCAAAAAAGCAGAGCAAACTCTGCATAAGAGTCCCATTTGCAAAAAAAGTTTTTAGAACACACAAAACTGGAATTTAATGGCAGAAATTTAAGTGCCAGAGGCACTTACAGGTTGAATGAATGTGTCAATCATTCTGCAAATCCCTGGATTGTAAAGACATTGCTGTGAAGGTACATTGGAACAGGCTGAGAATCTATTCTTTACTATCCCATAATAAGATTAATATAGAATTGTATTTAACCAAGCCTTCATGCATGCAGAACAGGAGCATTTTCTGTCATAAACCTTGCATAATTTGTTCCTTGGATATTCAATTGTTTTCTCTCTTTTTGTCCTCTGTCTTAAAAAAAAAGAAATATAGGAACAATAGCATCAGTTAAGGTGATTGAGAGAAATTATTTTTAATTTACTATGTAGACTTATATTCTACCTTGCTTAACATAGCACTAGAATATTTTTATTACTCCTCTTGACACTGGCATCAAATAGTTTTCCTTTGCAGGTGAGATGTTAAAATTGATAGATGAGCTAGTTAAAGCCATTATCAATTAGTTATGGAGATCAAATCAAAGTAGTGAAATAATTGATCTATTTAAAGACAGTTACTTCAAAATCCACATAATCTTAACAAAAACATGGATTCTCTAAATAGTTAATAAGGAATAAATATGTTCCTTTGGTGTGTTTTCTAAGGTGGAAATTAAGAGCCCAGATTTATTAATAGGTCACAATTTCTATAAAGAATATAAAGAATTGTATTCTATTCCGAATTTTATTTAAGTGTTACAAATTGTAGAAAGTGAGCTATATGTCCTTGACTGAGATATATCCAGGAGCCATTGCCAGACAAAAGGGGGCTAAAACATTTTTTAAGCTCACAAGGTAGCATTTTGAAGTAATTCATGCAGAAGCCTCTCTAATTCACTGATGTATAAGAAGGAGGAAGAGGTAAGTACAACCAGACTTTTATGATTCTATTATTAAAGGTAGTCCTTGATTGTTTAGTGACTGTTCAAAGATCTGACTATTGGAAGAAACAGCTTTGTAACCAATCCTTGGGTTTATGGCCATTGCACTATCTATGATCATGTGATTGCTATCTGGGTGCTTTTATGATTTTACCAGCATGAATTTATGACTGTTGCCAGAATGGGACAACTCAGTGTGGCCAACTCAGCATGGCTAGCTTGCTACCATCAAGTTACCTATGGCAAATCACCACTGCCAAGTTGTCACAAGACAACTCAACACGGCCAATTTGCCATGGGGACAACTTGCTGCAGGCAGCCAGAGGGAGACCCAGGCGGGCAGGCAAGTGGGTAGTCAGCGCACAGAGCGGTGGTGGTGCCCAGGGGCTTCCCATTTTCACACACACATCCCTATTGTTGCTGCCATTGTGGGCTGTTTGTTGGCAGTGACAGTGTTTGGGCTGTTCAGTGTTAGCAACAGTTGGTGGGGAAGGTGGGGAGGAGATGGTGGAGGCTGGGTGTGTCCCATTTTCACACTCACCTCTGTCACTGCCATGCAAAGTTCCCATTTAGCATGGTGGCGGCAGCAGAGTGTGTGAAAATGGAAAGCCCCTGGCTGCCACCAGCCACTCTGTGCTCTGCCCACCTGTTCAATTGTCCACCTGTCCCACTCTCCCTCTCTGGGAAGCCGCTGGCTGCCACCAGCCACTCTATGCTCTGCCTGCTCACTCACCTGCCTGGCTTTCCCTTTATCTTTGTGGTGAATTGGCCCTGTTGAGTTGTCCTGCAACAACTTGGCAGCGGTGATTTGGCAGAGGCGACTTGGTGGTGCCGAGCTGGCCGTGCCAAGTTGTCCTAGACCTGACTGTTGCAGCCTTCTGAAGTCACATGTTTGCCCTTTGCAAGTTTCACAACTGGCTTCCAACAAGCATAACTAAAGGATAACATGGAAGAGAAGTTGCAAGTCACAGCCATAAGATGTCTTGCTTAATGATTGTGATGATTTGTTTAATGGCAAAAAATAGAAGTGTCTTCTTAAGTCTGGTGCAGTCATGTGGTTTTTCTGTTTAGCAACCACAGTTCTTAGTGGTTGTCAGAATTGTCAGTTCCAAGTGTGATACCTATATATAGATATATAGGTACCTATATATCTCAGGTATCTAGGTTTCTATCCAATACCTATATATCTCAAAATTTTAGTTTTCCTGTGGAGTTATTTTCCTCATCTGGTGAGAGAAATATCTTACATAGCACCTAAACAAAATTTCTAGTGAAGAATTATCTTACATGATACCTAAACGATGCCCACTGAACACTGGCATCAGAACAAAGTGGAGGCTGGGTGTCAATTCCTGTCATTCCATATAATGTATAGTTTCCCACTTTTGTGATGAAAGAAGAATTAGCCTTCATTAAGGTACAAGGAAAAGGATTCCACTCATCAGACAAATGATAGTAAGCAAAATTTCGCCTCCAAAAGTTACATCATAACATTATTTTTTTTAAAAAAAGAACGTTTTTGGCCTAAGCATCATGACTCTGTGAACTGCTTGTGTGAACTCACACAACTCCAAACACAGAAGAAAGTATTGAACATCTTTATACGTGCAAATCTTTATAATATAACCAACTGGCCTGTACATGGGAATATTTTTCTTTGAAATACTGACACAATTGTGACTTTTAGGAGCACAGGTAAGCTCAGTGCTTCCTGGCTCATCACTATAACCCAGTGTTTCTCAGCCTCACAAACTTTAAGATATGTGGACTTTAACTCCCAGAATTCGTCAGCCAGCATTCTTGAGCATGAGAAATACTGGTAAAGCCCAGGGATGGGATTCAAATTTTTTAAGAACTGGTTCTGTGGGCGTGGCTTAGTTGGTGGGCATGGCTTGGTGGTTATGTGACTGGCTGGGTGTGGCCAACTCAATATCACTCACATCGAGGCACGCATCTCCTCGCCTGGCCTCTCATGACTGTGGGGATGCTGCAACAGTCGTAAGTGTGAAAAACGGCCATAAGTCACTTTTTTCAGTGCCATTGTAACTTTAAATGGTCACTCCACACAAGCAAAGTACCAGCAAAGGAGGGAAAAATAACTCCAGAGAAGTTCCAGAGACAGGAAGTCTAGTCCTGCCAAGAATGTAGTAAGAGTTAATGGAGAGGCAGTTTCTGTAAGCAACACCAGAATGTTTCCTTCCTGCTTTCCTTACAGGATTAGGCCAGTACTTTCTTCTAACAACCGGTTCTCCGAACTGCTTAGAATGTTAACAACTGATTCTAGAGAATAGGTGCAAACCTGTAGAATCCCACCCCTGGTAAAGCCCTTCCTGAATACTGGAATAGGATTCTATTTCTAGATTTTATAGAACTATTGCAGAAATGAGGCCTCTGACAGAAAGACCTATTTATAAATATCTGCTGCTGGGTTTCTAGATTCTAGACCTTTCCCTCCTGCCTTTTAAATCTATTAGAAATTTGGCTGTGGAGATTGGGAAGCAGCTGCTTATTACTTATATAATAATTTGGAACGGGTGGGTCTTAATTCCTTATGCCATCTCCCTCCTGATTTTTTTCCCTTTAATTCCCCCTTTGTTTTCAAAATATCACATGATTTGATGCTGATTCCATCCTGATTCTGCTTCAGGGGTGGGATTCTACCAGTTCGCACCTATTCGCTAGAACCGGTTGTTAACATTCTAAGCAGTTCAGAGAACCGGTTGTTAGAAGAAATTACTGGCCTAATCCTGTAAGGAAGGCAGGAAGGAAACATTCTGGTGTTGCTTACAGAAACTGCCTCTCCGTTAACCCTTACTACATTCTTGGCAGGACTAGACTTCCTGTCTCAGGAATGTCTCTGGAGTTTTTTTTCCCCCTCCTTTGTTGGTACTTTACTTGTGTGGAGTGACCATTCAAAGTTACAGTGGCATTGAAAAAAGTGATTTATTACCATTTTTCACACTTACAACTGTTGCAACATCCCCACAGTCATGAGAGGCCAGGCGAGGAGACGCGTGCCTCGATGTGAGTGATATTGAGTTGGCCACACCCAGCCAATAACATGACCACCAAGCCATGCCCACCAACCAAGCCACACCCACAGAACTGGTTGTTAAAAAATTTGAATCCCACCCCTGTTCTGCTTGTATTGTAATCTTTTTATTTCCATTTCTTTTTGAAGCTTTCCTAGTGGCTCTCTTCTCCTAACTGAAATATTAGGAAGGATAGATCTCCTTCTGCTGTAATAGATGAGGTCTCCCTTCCTGTTCTGTCAACCTTTTCTTCTCTTAATAACAGATAACAGATAATCAGAGTTGGAAGGGACCTTGTAGATCATCTTGTCCAACTCCACCGCCCAAGCGGGAGACCCTACACCATTTCTGACAGATGGCAGTCCAATCTCTTCTTGAAAGTCTCAAGTGATGGTGCTCCCACAACTTCCGAGGGCAAGCTGTTCCATTGGTTGATTGTTCTCACTGTCAGAAAGTTTCTCTTTATTTCCAGGTTAAATCTCTCCTTGTTCAGTTTCTATCCATTATTCCTTGTCTGGCCTACAGGAGCTTCAGAAAATAGCTTGACCCCTTCCTCCCTGTGGCAGCCCCTCAAATATTGGAAGACCGCTATCATGTCTCCCCTGGTCCTTCTCTTTACTAGACTAGCCAAGCCCACTTCCTGTAACTGTTCTTCATATGTTTCATCCTGGTTACTCTTCTCTGTACTTTTTCTAGAGTCTCAACATCTTTTTTGTAATATGGTGAACAAAACTGGATGAAGTAGTCCAGGTGTGGTCTTACTATGGCTTTCTAGAGTGGTATGAGTACCTCCCTTGATCTTGATTGTATCCTTTTGTTAATGCAACTTAGTTAATGCATTAACTTTTTTTGGCTGCTGTTGCACATTGCTGGCTCATATTTAGCTGGTTGTCCACTAAGACT
Organism: Notechis scutatus; assembly: GCF_049901735.1. NCBI lineage: Eukaryota > Metazoa > Chordata > Lepidosauria > Squamata > Elapidae > Notechis > Notechis scutatus. Next base: position 258,667,709 of record NC_142009.1, on the reverse strand, counting down.
CCAAGATCCCTCTCACAGTTACAGTCTTGGACAATGTTTAATTTTCTTTTTCTTCATCAGGAACTCCTTGCACTATGAATTTTACCTTTCTTCTTTAAATGGGGCACTTTTTGCATTTTCTTTCATTAGTTGTAAGAAATACCTCCCATCCTGTCTCCAAACAGTTCCCCTCCCCCATTTCAGAATTGAAAATCTTGACAATATTGATTAGCTAATCAGGAAACCTGAGTGTATAAAAATGAAACTCCCAAAGGAGATATGTTTTGCATCTACAATGTCTTTTCAATTAATCAAATATTCCAGTCTGCTTTTCCCATGCCATAAGCCCAAAGTATGTTCTCCCTTAAATTCTTCCTCCTCCTTGAATCCTTGTATTAGGAGCAATGAAGTATTCCAGTACCAGGAGGAAGCTGTAGACAAAAGACCATGGGATTGCTTTGTGAAATTACAGGGAATGGTCTAACAAACCTGGCCTTCCTCTACTTAAAAGGGTTGTGTGGAAGGAAGAAATATGTGAGAAAACCAGATATTGTTTCCAACAGCCATAGAGGGAGCTGTTGGGTGGTGGTGATCAGCAAAATACTTCTGAAGACCGTGACTTGAAGTTCCTGAAGAGAATGGGTGGCACAGTTCACCAACTTTTGCAGACAGGTGGGAGGGGGCAGGGATGGTTCTGTGCGGTAGCAATCAAGCTAGTGCACACATACACAGCTTCATTTGTGCACTTGCCTGCACAAACGCACTTGCCTGCAACTTGCGCAAATGGATGCGTGTGCTTGCATGCGTGTGCTTGCCCGCACATGCATGCGTGTGCTTGCCCGCTGCTTCTGCAGCCTGATTCCACATGACTCAAGGCCCAGTGGTGGCCTGTGGTCCTGTGATTGGGGACCCCTGGTCTATGGAATGGGGAGAGTCCTGAAGTATTTGGCAACTAATATGGATGATAGCTGTATCACAAATACAGCTGTAATAGGTGGCCCAAATCAACGACATTTGAGTGAAGGCATGAGCTGAATTATTATAAGTCAATTTAGCATAGGAAAAAGTCAACCGAATTGATTTATACAACCACCACAAAGATTATTATCTTCATTTTACCACTGTGAAGGATGGATTAGTTTTATTTCCTATGTGACTGAAATAAAGCTTTCCAAAAAACAACAACGCAGAGTGGATTGATTCTAAGCCCTTTTCAGAAGTAAGATAGTTCTCATGGTTTCAGAAAACTTGAAGATAGCTAAAGGATGGAATGTGGACACAGTATGGAATAAAATAATCTGTTTAGAGAAGTAATCAAGTAATACCAGAATAGATGAGCCCTGGTAGATTAGTTAGAAAACCCAAAGAAACTTTTTTCCAGGATCCTTGAAAAGAGGAAAGGGGAAGCAATAGTCCATTCAGAAGGGACAATTTTCCCCATTCCCAAGAAAAATGGAGGAAGGAAACAACAGGGCTTCTGTTGAAGGTCATCTGAGTTGCACATATAGTCTTATTCTTATTGTGTATGGATCTGATGTCAGGGAAGAAATTTCTGTTCTTATCCCAAAAGTTTTGGAAAGCATGCCAAATCCATAGTAAATGTTGGCAAAGAACCAAGCAGCTGGATCCATCTTAAGCCTTGGATTCATGTTAATTCCTTTCAAAGAAATAGTAGCCGAAAGAGTCCAACAGAGGCAATAGTAGAATCCAATAAAGACAGATAAAAACAAACAAACACTTAACTATTTTAGTATAGGGACTCTAATAAGAAGGGTATTGAAGAACTGCTTGAACTTGGTCAACATAGAGAGATGGATCCTGCAAGTAAATCAATCAACACTCCAGATATATAACTAGAAAAAAAATCATGAAAAATTGTGTGCTAAATTGCATGAAGACTAATAGGATAGTGTCCACATTTTTAAAAAAGCATTACTTTTGAATTAAAATATTCAAAATTAATTTTAAATATTCTTTCATACAAATCACATTTTGAGTTCCCCAAGATCCAAGTTTGGTAATAATGAATGTCTTACACAGCTACTGTATTCTAAGGCTTCGGAAATGGGATGGGGGTAGGAATAGTGATCTATAATGGTTCCAAAGTTTGAAAACTTGTAATCATAGATTACAGGTAGGCAGGTAGCATTCTTAGCAAGGAAAGAACATCAGTCTGGGAAGAGGAATGGATAAAGTCTATAAATTCTCATCAATGTGTTCTTTTAGATAGATCAATTCTGGACAATTGGGACATTACAGAAAACGTGTGCTCCAGGAAGATAGTTGGAAGTGCAGTCACAAAACTTACCTGGCACAGAATTGTATATGCTTTCTCCTTTCCACCCTCATCAGCATTTGCAAATTTGTCAGGCAAGAAAGGAAGAAGTTTCTAATATGGGATGGGCAGCAAAGGAGAGGCTGAAGGCTGAGTCATGCATGCTGATGAATCGAAACTGATCTTTTCCCTGTTTCAATGAACGTGTGGATTTGAGTATGAAGCCATTCAGTTCCTGAACCTATTGGAAAATGTAATAGAGATGCTAAATAAAGTTGAAATGACTCCTGATGATTTCTACCATGAGAGTGTGGGGGAGGCTGACAGACATCTTTTTGATACGTGCATGTGTCCACATCAATATGCATGACTTATGCTGATATAGAGATAATACATATATAAAAAATCTTCCTGCTATGAAACAAAGCATCTTCTTCACTTAAACAGAGGAGACTCTGCTTACTGTTTCTATCAGCTCTTTGATAAGTCCTTGGGAGGACTACTTGGAAGTACAGTTGGGTTCCCCTGAGGGAAAATGGTAGCAATTGAACTGCTGTTGGATCTAAATTTCAGGAGCAGTGGTGGTGGTGGTAGTTAGGTTAATATTTATACAATTTTGGTTACATTAATTATTTTGTGCTGAGAAGCCTTACTCTTTCAATTAAGTTTATTTGAAAGAGAAGGTTGAAGCTTTTACTACTTAGTAATACTAAAGTAGATAATTTTCCTATTGCTATGAAGAGTTGGAACAAATCAATCGAGCTGTCTGAGGAGAAAAATTTTCCCCAGTGTTAGCTAAATTAAAATGGTTGACATGCCTGGGCACAGAATTTTGGATATAATATAGATTTAGAAGAATGGGAGAAACTGTGGAACATAAATCATAAGCTAACAATATCCTCATCATACAAAGAAAACCTGTATAAAATGTTTTACCAATGATATTTGGCTCCAACAAGATTGGCTAAAATATACCCCAATTTAAGCCCAAAATGTTGGAAAGCCAACAAGTTGATGGTACCTTCTACCATGTGTGTTGGCTATGCCCTGAGACCAGGACATTCTGGATCAAAATCAAAAACTGGCCACAGGAGATCACCGGTTATCAAATTGAACTCAGACCAGAAACTTTGCTCTTAGGAATTATTAAAGACTAACTTCCAAAAAACGTAAAATATTTCCTATTACATACTTTAACAGCCGCCAGAATAGCTTTTGCACAAATGTGGAAAACTTCCAATACTCCTAGTGAAGAACTAATACAACAAAAAATAATGGAAAGCGCTGAAATGAATATGCTTACATTGAAAATGAAAGAGAAGACTTAATATTTTTTAATTTGGCATAAATGGTATGATTGGATAACAAATAGAAATAAGATGTAAAAATTAATTTGTAAGAGACCTCAAGAAAATGAATGATAGATACGTAGAATATATAAGAATATAATTATGGATAAAGATATGAATTAGTGATTGATAAATCTAAATGTAAGGTGTTAAGGTTTACAAAATAAAAAATTGTATAGATGTCAAAAATGCTGTTGAAATTATGATGATTTGAGTTGTAATAATGGAAATACAGTAAAATATATTAAAAATAAAATAAAATAAAATTGTTGACAGTAGCTGTGCTTGGAGAATTGGAAAAAAGGAGAGCTGGGAGCATTAGCATATGATAGGAGAAAAGGCCTCAGGAAGTATAAGTGAAAAAAGCTTCCATGTCTAACTCTAGACCAGTAAGAGATCCATGACAACTGAAGCACACGAAACTCTCCATTCCAGATCAGTCTTATTCCATTTAGTAAGAGGTCAAAATACTGTATGTCCAGCATAAGTTGTGGCAGTGGAAATTAATTTGTTGTAGTGATTAAACAATGGACAGTCACCAGAAGTCCTGGGTTCTAGTCAGCCCCCAGCAATGAAAACTCACTTTGCTGCTTCCAAGTCCAAACTACCTTGCAGGCATAATGGGAAGAGGCAGCAGCTGGATTCCTGAGGTAAAGTCAGGATATAAAATGTATAAATAAATTTATAAATAGATAGATAGATGATAGATAGATAGATAGATAGATAGATAGATAGATAGATAGATAGATAGATAGATAGATCAGCAAGCAAGCAAGCTACCCAGAGTCACCTTATAAGGGAGATGGGTGGCATAAAATTTAATAAATAATAATAATTTTAAAAAACAAATTGCTTATGATATATCATGACAAACATTGTTTTAACAGAGGCCTTGGAAATGTATTGGAAGTCCTAAAACAATACATTTTGAGGAGATTAGAACACCAGTTCTAATTAAGGAACTGTTGGATAAATGTGACATCAACACATTCTTATTTTGTCTGAAAGGTACAATGTAGAAACAAATTGCTCAGATCAGATCAGACTCTTGCTTAGAATCCTCATAGATCCCCTCTTCCTGATATCCAGTCCCATCACAAATAATAAAATAAATAATAAATGTCTGTATGGGAAATTATGTTATCTGATTTTCTAAACGCATCTGTGTTAGTGGTCTGCTTATGCAATATACTTTCAAGCATGAGGTTTGCAGCCTTGATTTTACAGGCAAATTTACTCCACCTGCTGGGCTGATTGAGAATTCCCCACAACTTTTTTTTTTTTTTAAACCCACACATCATTCCAGAATATATTTATACTGTATTTAGAAATGCAGAGAATTTAGAACTGCAAAATTCAGGAATGAAATATGTGGGGACTGGAAACTAAATGAAGAAATGCATCTATGAGAAATTGGCATAAAGAGAGTTTCATGTATAGCATGCATCTAGATTTTAAGTACTTAACCTGCTATTGTCCTTGGTTTTGAGAGAATGGAAGTAAGGTTAAAAAAAAAGGGAGTGGCCACTGGCTCAGTCTCTACCATCAGCACCAAGCAAAGAGGAGTTTGTTTACAATGTCCAGTAGTTTGTTTGTTATTTGTTAGTTTATTTACAATATTCAATATTAGAACTTTATTTTACTTTTGCTAAGTAATCTTTTGCTTCATTTCTGAAATGAAGGCTGGCAATTAGGATGTATGGAATTTCCAACATATCTCCAAGATATTTAAAAAAATGAATTAAGCTATTAGTAGTATAGGAAAAATATTGTCACAACATGTAACTAGGGATTACCCAATAATTTTTTTTAAAAAAATACTTTATTTAGGAAATGGGCAAAGGGCCTTCCAATTGTTTTTGCCAATAAAACCACCTGTTTCAACGAAGTATAGTAATAGAATATGTAATTAATTTCAGAAAATATAGTTAAGGGCCATGTCTATTACAGTTATGGATTGTCCTGGAGAACAGGATGATCTGGACCCCTTTTCAATCATGGTTCAGACCTAGGTGTGAGACAAAGAGAATATTAGTTGCTCTAAGGCAGGGGTGTCAAACTCACATCATTACGGCAGCATCATGTGACATATCAGGACTCCCCCCCCCCCTTTGCTAAACTGGGTGTGACCAGTGTGTGATTCATCCAGCCCATGGGCTAGGAGTTTGACAGCCCTGCTCTAAAGGATGGCTATTGGTGAGAAATGGATCGGACTTGTGTACTGCTCTGGTCTTATCAGCCCACTCAGCAGCCTTCAGTACCACTGACCATTGCACCTTTCTGGATTATCTGACAGTATTCAGTACTGGGCAGGGGTGGGCTGCTGTGGGTTTTCACAGGTTCAGGTGATCCTCTAGCTAGGATTCTGTGCAGTTCAGTGAACCCACAAATCCCACCCCTGGCTGGCCCCTCTTATCCTGCCCCACCCCACCCACCTGGCCCTTCCCCTCCCAGGAGCCCCACGCAGCTTGTTTTGGATGCCAGGTAAGTACAGGGCCTGTGTGAAGGCTCGGGGAGGGCAAAAAATGTGCCTCCCAGAAGTTCTGGAAGATGCGAAATGGGCCTAAATCCAGCCTCCTGAGAGCAGGAGGCCATTTTTGCCCTTACGGAGGTTCAAGGAAAGCCTCCAGAGCCCAGGGAGGCAAAAATGCCCCCCCACCTTGATGCAGGTGGCTGACTAGGCCACGCCCACCATGGCCATGCTCACCTGGGCAGAGAACCAGTTGCTAAATTTTTTGAAGCCTACCCCTGGTACAGGGGAACATATTTTGAAGATGTTCTATTCCTCCTCTTTTCTTGGTGCTGATGGTAGAGACTGGGCCAGTGGCGACTCCCTTGCCTCATGGCTTAGTTCTTTATCCAGAAAGAACTACTTACTGGGCAGAACAACTGCCTGAAGCCACTGGGAGAGGTCACCAATCAGTTTGGGGTGTGGTATCATTTAGTATGCTACCCTGGCAAGACTGAAGATGTTGGTGATATCTTGTCCCAGTGTCCGGATCTGGATGGGACAGAACAGGTTAAATTTGAATTAATCTTGACTGAGTTGCTGTCTATGCATTTTGGCTGTCTGTCAGCACCTAGCGTGATCTCTAGATGAGGAAGCATTGCTTCTGAGGGAGCAAGTCCATGACTTAGGGCTCTTTCTCCATTCATGGTTACTGCTGATTAGGCAGGTGGAGGCCAGGGGCTTTGGCCAGTGGTGATTGGTTCACTTGTTGCAGTGCAACCCGAAATGGGAGTTACATTTCACTGAAGTGCCATAGTGAAGAGGGATCTACAGTAATTCATGCCCTATTCACCATCCACTTAGATTACTGCAATGTACTATAATTGAGACAACTTGCCTTGGCCAACTCGTCGTGGGACAACTCACTGCAGGACTGATTCAACAAATGAAGTTAATTAATTTTGATGGAACTGTGGCCAATAATAATAATAAAATAAAGAAATTCAATTCAAAAATACAGGAGTTACAATAACTTTGATGAAAGCGTGGTCACCAATAATAAAAGTAATTGAATGAAATGATTAATACAGCATTGAATTATCCGATGGCAAATTGTCCTTCAGGAAGTTGGCCCCAGTGAGTTGTCCTAGACCTCTTTGGGGCTGCCTCAGAAGATTGTCCGAAAAGAACAATTAGTTCAAATGCAGTGGCACATATCACATGTATTACACCTGTGTTTTGGGTCCTCCATAGACTTCCAGTACCCTTTCAGCTGCATTTCAAAAGGGCTGGTTTTGACCTATGTGATTTGGCATCAAGTTATTTTTAAGACTACATTCTCCAATTGTAATAGCGCAATTGATTCAGTTATCCCTGGAGAACCTATTGGTAGGCCCTCCAATTCTATGAAATAAGTTGGGTGTTGGAGAGTTGAAGCATGAAGAGTATTCCTTTTCTTTGGCAGAGCCTATTTGCTAGGGCAGCCTCCCAATTGAGATTAGACTACAGGTAGTCCTCAGCTTATGACCAAAATTGAGCCCAAAATTTATGTTGTTAAGTGAGACATTTGTTCAGTGAGTTTTGCCCAATTTTAGGACCTTGCTTGCCACATTTCTTAAGTGAATCACTACAGTTGTTAAATTAGTAACACAGTGAATCTGGTTTTCCCATTGATGTTGCCTGTCAGAAGGTTGCAAAAGGAAATCACATGACTCCAGGACATTTCAACCATCATAAATGTGAGTCAGTTGTCAAGCATCCAAATGTAAATCACATGATCTTGGGGATGCTGCAACAGTCATAAGTGTGAAAAATAATCATGTCACTTTTTTCAGTGCTGTTGTAACTTCAAATGGTCACTAAGTGAAGTATTGTAAGTTGAGGACTACCTGTCGTTTCTTGGTTGGTTGTTTTGCAAGAGGTTGAAAGCAGCTCTTCAAATATATTTTGTGGACTTAATACTTACCATATGAGCTTCTGTCTGTGCTCACTTGGTTTTCCTTATGATATTGTTTTTATAGGTGTTTATTTATTTATTCTGGAAATTATGCTATGTATACTTGTCTGTTAACCACCAGAGATCCTAGTAAATTATGGTGGTTTCCAAGTCAAATATGGGTTGCAGGAGTAAGAGAAATAAATTCCAAGTGCTGTCAAAGTGCTGGTCTCTGGTAGCATCAGACAGACATTTCTTTTATTTCTATTTTTGGTGGGCAAAATATGATCAATCACAGGATTAATCAAGAATAGACTGTAATAAACTTTTTTGCTTTTATCATCTCATTGCCACTCTTATCATTACATGGAAAAAAGCAAGACAATAAAGACTAGGTAAGAAGGTAACGTGTTCTTTGCGTTGTTTGATATATATAAGAACAGATGTCGTCAACAGCATTTAAAGAAAATCAATATAAAATGTTTTGTAGGTGGCACCTAGCCCCAGCAAGACTGGCCAAAATGTATCCAAACACAAAAGCAGAATGTTGGAAGTATAAACACAAAGAAGGAATGTTCTTCCATATGTGGTGGCAGTGTCCAGAGGTTAAAAAATATTGGATGAGGGTACAAAGATGGTTGTTAGAAATTACAGAGCACAAATTAGAACTTGAACTGGAAATATTCTTATTAGGAATAATTAAGGGAAAATTGAGTAAGGTCATCCGATACATCATTTATACATATCATACCTGCGGCGAGAATAGCCTTCGCACAGGGATGGAAGAAGGAAAAGATACCATCTGAAGAAGACTTGACACAAAAAAGAATGGATTGTGCAGAACTGGATAAATTCACAATGGAATTAAGAGGCAAAGATTATGCAGTTCGGGATAGGTGGTACAAATGGGTGGAGGATAGAAAGAAGAATTGATGTTTATGTATAAAAGGAGAGATATGTATTAATAACAACATGAACACTGTTAATGTGAATAGAGATTTGTATTAAACAAAGAACAGGAGATGTCAATGGATATCAAAACTCCTTTATAAATAAATAAATAAATGGAAGTTGCTTTTATGTTGGACATAACTGAAAGTGTTTATAAGAACAAATGCAGTGAGCTTTGTACCTTGCAATTCTTCATGCTGCTTTTTGAAAATGATGGCTTCTGTCCTTATTTTTCAGGAAACCTACAATGCAGAATGTGAGTTTGTGGAAAGGATCCATGAGCTGGGCTATAACACCTATGCATCCCGTTTGTATCGGACTGTGCCCAACAGCACTAGCAGCAAACGCAAAGCTACTGCAGACAGACTCTGGTATGTCTCCATCAATGGGAAAGGACGACCCAGGAGGAGCTTCAAAACTCGTAGGACCCAGAAATCATCTCTCTTTTTGCCTAGGGTGTTGGATAACAAAGACCATGACATGGTCCAACTATTCCATACAAATGCTAAGTACAGAGAAGGCCTATTGAAGCCACTAAATAAGAACCAGAGAAGAAGGAGAGGACACTAGGAAGCATTCTGCAAGTGGGGAAAAGATGATGGATCCGGAGTAAGACACACAAAAACGCTACTATTCCATGGATATCGTTGGATAAACCATATGGACCCAGTAACAAATGATTCCATGTAAACACATCCACACACAAATATACTTGGTAATAGATGGTTTAGATGTGTATCCGATTGCTAAGGATATATAATAAATTAAAGCATGCTTGCATGTACGTTATCATGATGAAATAATGAGTTTGAGTATTCCTTGTCAGTTTCTTATTTTTTAATGCCCCGGGAGCATTTCAGCCTTGTCCATAATAGGCCTGTCACTTTATTCGAATAAGAGTTTAATTAATTATGTTTAGGCAAAAGCTGCCTGTAAGAAAGGGGGGGAAAGCCTTTCCTTTCTCCATCAAAACAGGTTAGATGCTCTTGTGAGATGTTTGCTCTTTGTATTTTTTCATTTATTGAAAATAATACTTTAAAGTATGTTGCCCAGTTAATTTGGGAATGCCTTTTAACTAAGTAATTTTAAGTAATTTCACATATCTTATTAATAATTAAAGGTTGCAGCTTTGGCTATTAGATGAAAAATATTACATGTTTTTTTCTTTCCCAATTATAAACATTTAGAGAAAGATATGTTTTATTATGTAGACTCCTTTTTTCTTTTTCATTTCTTCTCTTCATTTTACTGAACAGTAAGGCATCAAACACTATATATTCTTTATACTAATATTAGATGTTAAGTGGAAGAACTTTTTGAAATTGCAAGAGACAGTTACCAAGATTTTGAGTGTTTTTTAAAAGATATTTTGCTTGACCAAAATTTGTACATACATTTTCCTTATTTAAGAAAGTATAAACATTTTTTTTCAAAACATATTGCTTCAGCAGAACAAGTAAACAAAATAATTAAACACACTGAGTTGAATCCAGATTTTGTTTCTCCTGATAAGTAGGAGTTAGTTTTGCTACAACTTTGTGGAAATATGTGGAAATTATTTTGATGGAAAGAAAGGAGGTATTCATAAAAAAAATAATCTCTATGGCCCTTTCCATAGGTGGCTGCATCATAAATTTTCAAATCTTACTTGTGACACATGTGGATATTTTTAATATGGGATTGTATATGGAATGAAAGGAAATGCAACATTAGTCTCTGTGAGTTTTTCTTTTGTATTATTGAACCATTCACTAGAAACAATCTGCTGTAGTACCTTTTATAAAAGTTTTCCTTTTTTGATAGCATCATTTAAAGTGTTTTGGGACTTCAGATAAGGAGTTATTATGTTATGATTATTTTCTCAGAAAATTAATTTATTTGACATATTAAGCACATACAGATAATATTGAAATCCTCTAAATTACCAACATTGGTTAGGTTGTTCATGCTTTCTTCACATAAAAATAGCTAAAATAATGCATGTAAGTAGCATTACTAAGAAGCTGACGGGACTATAATTTTCAATTATATCAATGACAAATATTTTGTTTAATTTCTAAACTAATACTGATAATATACTTCACAGTGTAAGGACCTACCGGTATTGTTGATGCCTTATCTATTCTCCACAGAACTGTTGCAAAAGATTTCCCACATTAGATGGAGGTTTAAGAAAAGAGTCCTTCCCTAAAGTTAAAAAAAAAATGTAGCCCAACTTACACCACAAAATACATTGATCATTTCATATAAGGCAGATATTTTTTTCCATGTATGGAAAGTATGAAGCAATGGCGAGAAGCAGGATTGTGACACAACCTTCTAAATCTAACTAGATTGCTGTTTCCACTGTGGTAAAGCATGTTCTCTTGCCAATAGTAAACTAAGATTCAGTTGCCAATCTAGTTGTCTTCTCTATATCTGGATACATGTGAAAAGAAGGAATTTTGTTGTTTTGCTTCAGGAATGGAAGTATCTTTCCCTGAACTTGGTGCTGATGACATAGCCACATTATTTGGCATAAAGAAGCATCTAGGACAGTGGTCCCCAACCTTTTTGTGCCAGGGACCAGTTTCACTCAGAAACACTTTTTCAAGGACAGGGGTGTCGAGTTGGTGGTTTGCTTGCAGACGTTTCATTATCTGACTAGGTAACATCTGATGTTGTTACCTAGTCGGGTAATAAAACGTCTGCCAGCAAACCACCAAGTTCAGGAACGCCAATGCCTCCTCATTGCAACCCTGAGCGACAGATAGTCCCTGCAGGACGGCTGAGAAACCTCGCCTCTCGGCCCTGCCTTCATCAGCCCCATCCCTCAGGTGTCTCCCTCCCTCCCTCAGCCTCATCCCTCAGGTGTCTGCCTTGTTCCTCTCTCAGTCGCTCTCTCACTCCTCCACCAGCCCAGGAAGAAACTGCTTCAAAGAAGCCGGCAGGGTGGCTTTTCCTGTCGGCGCAGCTTCCCAAAGCGCCCGTTCACCCCCACCCTGCCGCCCACGGTTCAATCCTCCGTTCTGCCTGCCTGCCTTCGCTTTCTGGTGGTTTCGGCGCAGCTTCTCCGAAGCGCCCGTTCACCTCCGCCCCGCCCCGCCCCGCCCCGCCGCCTGCGGTTCAATCCAGTGCTCCATTCTGCCTGCCTGCCTTCATTTCTGGTGGTTTCGATCCTCCGGCGCCCGCTCACCCCCGCCCGCCCCGCCCGCCCCCCGCGGTTCAATCCAGTGCTCCGCTTCTGCCTGCCTGCCTTCGCTTTCTGGTGGTTTCGATCCTCTGAAGCACCCGTTCACCCCCGCCCCGCCCCGCCCCCTCCCAGCCAGTTCAATCCAGTGCTCCGTTCTGCCTGCCTGCCTGTTCCCTTGGTTTCTGGTTTTCGGAGCAGCTTCGGCTGAGAAAAGAGGCTAATAGTTATTATTCTCAGCGAGCTGCTCCGAAACTACCAGAAACGAAGGCAGGCAGGCAGGCAGAACGGAGCACTGGATTGAACCTGGATTGATTGGTGGCGGGTGGGGGGTGAAACGGCGCTTGGAGGAGCTGCGCCAACAGGAAAAGCCACCCCCGGCTTCTTTGAAGCAGTTTCTTCCTGGGCTGGTGGAGGAGCGAGAGAGCAACTGAGAGGGAACGAGGCAGGAGGAAGCCGAAGCCACTGAGCCAGAGAGCAGGACAGGCTTCGGTTGCTTCCTCCCTCCCCTTCTCTCATTTGTGTCCTTGATCCCGATCCCAGCAGCATTCACCAAGGCGAAGAAAGCCGCCATTTTAAAAAAATTTTCCTTTGCGGCCCGGTACAGAGTGCTCCACGGACCGGTACCGGTCCGCGGCCCGGTGGTTGGGGACCCCTGATCTAGGAAACAAAGCTCTTAGATCATAGATCATCTGAATTATCTGATCCAATACAACCTGAAGTACTATCAGTATACCACAAATGAAAAACACAACTCAGTTCAAAAAACCATATTGATAAATTTTCAATTCAATTCAAAATGACAGTGATAAATCTAAGTTACAGTCCATACTCTCTGATCATTGTCCTGCTTTGAACTGAGTTGATGCTAATAATATAATTCAAGTCTCATAACTATATAGTTATACATAAACTAAACTTTTTTAAAAATACATCAAGTTCTTTTAAAAAGGAATCGGTAGGAAGACAGACATTTTTTGAGTGAGATAGGCAGTTGTTAGTTAATAAAAAGTTTTTAATGCTAAAATATAAATTAACATTTTCTCCCACTGTATTTGGGACAAGCTGCCTTTCTGGAAAAGTCAGAGAATGTCATTGTGGCTTTGCTTGTGCATGCAAAGCCTGATTCCTATTAAATGGGTTCTGAGTTGTTGCTGTCTTTTCTGTGCCTGGATAAGTAAGAAAATGTGAGTTTTTGGCTTAATTGTAACATATGATAATTTAACCATTTATTCATATGAACTGGACCAAACTGGGTAGATAACACCACTAGCTAAATGGCAAATGATTATAGAGTTGTGGTGTCCTACTGGTTAGAATGTAATATTGTAGGCTAACTCACTGCTGACTGACAGGAGTTCGATCCTGAATAGCATTTCATCCTTCCATGGTGAATAAAATGAAGACCCAGATTGTTGGGGGCAGTATGCTGACCTTTGTAAACCGCTTAGAGAGGGCTGTAAAGAACTATGAAGTGGTATATAAGTCTAAATGCTACTGCTATTATTAACATTTACAGCATTCCTTCCTTGGGAAACTCTAGCTTCCAATGTTTCTTCTGTAGTTAGATTCCAGTATAGAGTAACTCCTGCATCAATTTCAACCAAAATGCTTAACAGCATTCACAGTTCCAATGAAACTCCAATCCTGTCTCAAAAGATTGGTATTTGTTGGATCTAAAGCAGAGTCAAAGACAGAGGCATTAAAGAAAGTTGATTAAACAATGAACTTTCATGAGATCTACAAACTTTATCAGAAGGAAGTGGAAAACTGAGACTAAAATGTTACTGATCTTTAAATGAATGTCAGGTTCTCATTGCTACCTAATTTCAGAAATAGTGCGGTTGCAAAGAAATATAGCCATAACAAAACAAAATTAGATTGGATTTAAGAAGGAAGCAATTTCATGCTTTCCACTCCACCCATTTGTTTTCTCTGCCTTTCTTTTCTTTTTTTCCCCCACTAGTAAAATCCTTTCTTCATAGAAAGCAGTATTAGGTGCTTTAAAAAAAGGAAAAGAAAGAAAAGCTATTTTAAATAGGCCTTTGAAGATTTCAGTAAAGCTCAAGTTCAAATGTCTCCTGTTTCCTTTTGGAAGATCTGAAGGATTTGGGAAGGTGAACAAGCAAAGCTATAATTAAAGAACAGTTGATGTTAGTCATCTCCTCCTGGTAGCATTCTAAAGCTACCTCCAAATATAGATGGCAAAAGAAAACTTCATCCCATTTTAGTTTTGCAATAGTTCAGATGCCTCTGTGAGAGAGCAGGAAGAAAGCTCTTCAGAAACCTTGAGTCCCTGGATAATACAGAAACTATTTTTTCAGAGTATAATTTTTCAGAGTTTATATTTTGTCTTTGAGGATTCAAAGAACATACTCCAGAGTATGTTATAAGATAACACTATTGCATAATCATTTCAGAGATATCACTCTCATAATTCTCCATTCCATCCCTTTTCCATTTTTCTCCCAAGCCCTTCTATCTTTTTCTACCCTCTTGTCTTTTACATCCCTCCCTCTCTTATATGAAACAACAAAAAACCAACAGTTCTACTTAAAAAAACATTTCACACACAGACATGTACCACACACATGTAATGATTTCACTAAGGCTACATAAGCATATAACAAAATAGACATCTTCTAACAAGCTTGTCACGTCTAATTGACATCACCTCTATGAAATTTACCTCAGGACCTCAAGCTTTTTAAAACTGACCCCCAAATCTTTCAGAAAAGAAAGCATCTTGCAAAATAGTAGCCACCACACCAGAAGTAGAAGGGCCTACCACCTCACTGACATTCCACCTGAGATGAAATATTTCTTCATGCTTAATAGTACCATCTCTGGTTTTCATTCATTCAAAGAAAGTCCATGACTTTAAGACTGTGCAATGTAACTGCATCATATGGGTGTTGTTAGCATAAAGCTGTTATCTCTAAAGATGCTTTCTGACATCTGAGTTAACCATCTTTACTTCAGGACAAAGACCAGGAAGCTTAATATGAATGTTCTGAGAAAGATGCAACTTCGAAAGAAACTCCTCTGTTTGTTTTGTTTTTATTTTGACAGAAAGTGGAATCAAGGAAATAAAGAGAAAGAACCAAGGAACAAACAAACCAAAAATAGAAAAAATCAGGGGTGGGATGCTACCGGTTCTGCCTGGTTCTATAGAACCGGTAGCTCTGAAGAGCAGCAGACACTCAACTGGTTCTGTGTTTGCTGCTGTTTGGTCTACCCGGCCACCCGAGCTCTTACCTGTCCTTTATTTCCTGCTTTTTCAACCTCAGCTGCTTTGTGCCGCACAGCTGAGGTTGAAAAAGCAGGAAAAAAGAGGCTTTTCAAATGCTGTGCACCCGTGCACAGTGCTTTTCAGCTGTCCAGGCGGCACAGCTGATGATTTTTTTACATGCGTGCACAGCAAAATGTAGTAACTGAACTGGTAGTAACAGTGGTTGAATGCCACCCCTGGAAAAATCCTTTACAACCTATGTAGACTTAAACAAGGATTTTCAAATAACTTAGATCAATATGCATACAAACAGATTTTATATGTACCCATTTAAAATTGTTATTAGAACACATAGTGCAAATGGGTGTGGAACCTTCTTGGAACTGCTGAAAATACTTTACAACACAGTCCTTTGAGCAGTTCCAAGAAGATTTCACATCCATTTACACTATCAGATGACCCTGAGGGCATAGATAAACCTCCAAGTGGCCTCAAAAACTCTCAGAGTGAGTGCTAATGACCAGATGACTGCAAGAAATGTAAATCCTTCCATTCTCCATCATTTGATCAGAATTTAAAAAGCTTCTTGGATGAAAAGTCTTCATCTTCAAGGAAAAAACAAAGAAGTCCAGTTGCCTTTTGAAAAGGCACCTTTAAGATTTTCAGTAGGAAGCTTAAAATAACCTAGCAGCTGTTATCCTATTTACATTTTGTATATTTAGGAAGAATATAAGAATATAACAAACAACAAGAGCAAAAAGCAATGGCTGGAAAGAAAAGTTGATGTTTACAATTTGTTTCATTCTATGCTGAGTTCTATAATCTTCCACCAAATAGGAATCATCATTTACATCCTATGTAAAATAGAACAATATGCCATTAAAATATCAGATAATTCCTTTTCTAGTTTCTCTCTTTCCAGTGAGGAAGTTGTAAAGCTTTTTTTTTTTAAATAGTGATGAAAAGATTTTATTTTTATTTTTATTCTTGGGATTAGGTAAGAATGGATATGTTTAATGTTATAAGACATATGAAATAAAGTAATCCATAATGCCATAATGCATTATTGGTAATTACTTCACAGAGATATCCAAAATGGGGAAAACTTTGCTTAAATATTTGCACTGTAGCAGGAATGATTTGTGGCCATTTCTTGGATTAAGCCATATCTCCATATATCTCATGAGCAAAGTAGCTTGCTAAAAAGCAAGACAGCTGATAATACTTCAAATTCAGCCTAAATAAATCAACAACTAGGCAAACATACATTTCCATAATGAGGATGCTCCTGAATTAGGTGATAGAACATGGGAAAAGGAATCAGTTACATTCATTTTCCAGAAATATGTTAAACAACCAAATCATAAGATTGTAATATTCAACTGAAATTCTGGAGGCATAGGGATAAAATACTGGGTTGAAACTTGTATATGAATGATTTGTCTATGTTAACAGTTCAGGTAGATATCCCAAAAGATAAACATTAAAATATTGTATAGCCCATACAAATCCCAAAATTTCACATTCAGTCAGAAAACCTCTGTTCAGAAGAAATGAATGGCAGGCGTACTTAATGCTTAGTATTTTGATCTTTCTTCCTCAATATGTAACAAAATGGCATCAAGTCCAACAGGACTGGCATTAAACACAACAAATGTTGATACTTTTATATTATAATAAGCCAAATTTTATTTATTTTTATATATATAAAAGTGAAATACCACTCATGCATCATCGCAAAATCTCCAGAACCGTCAAGCTTACAAACTTGAAATTTGCCACATATGTTCCTCTTAGCTTCTAGATGCTTACTAAGAAAGGATTTTTCAAAATGACCATCAGAGCATTAGTATTTCGTATATTATTATTAACACACTCTGTTCAGTGGTGGGATTCAAAATTTTTTACTACCGGTTCTGTGGCCATGCCTTGGTGGGCATGGCATGGCTTTGTAGGTGTGGCTTGGTGGGCATGGCAAGGGAAGGATACTGTAAAATCCCATTTGCTTCCCACCCCACTAGCCTACTTTCCAGCTTCGTTCCCCTGTGCAGGGCAACAAAAGAAGACCCAGACGATCAGCTGGGACTTGGGAGGCAGAGAATAGATGGGGGCAGAGCCAGTCAGAGGTGGTATTTGCCAGTTCTCCGAACTACTCAAAATTTCTGCTACTGGTTCTCCAGAACTGGTCAGAATACCACCTCTGGCTCTGATGCTAAGGAGTTCTACTCCCCCTCCTCACCTGCAAAACACAAGCAGAGGAGATGAGTTTCAGTTTCCATTTTAGTTTCACAGCAGCAAGCAGCTTTGGTACAGAACAGTTGACCTAAGCCATGCCCAGGCTCCTTGTTGTCTCCTTCTTGCTCACACAGCAAATATTGTTTCAGTTTCCAAACAGCCTTCAACTCTCTCACACACTGACAGAACACTAGCCAGATGAATACCGATGGATGCTGGTAGGCAACTGAGAGCACATGCCTTATTCTATCTCTTCAAGATCAAAAGACCATTTTTATCCATCTCAAGCCCCATTTTATGGAATTAACTATCATCAGTCTATCACAAAGTTCTTCAGTAAATAACAACTGGACACTTGAATCCAAATGGATCTCTACAGAACCTGCATTAAGTAAGGTGTATTACAAAAGTTGTCAAATTGTAAGGTTCTGGTACTAACTCTGTCTGCCAAAACTCTCTGTAATATATAGGAGGTCTGAGCATTAAAAGTACGTATGTGGCCTTGAGTGGACAACAAATAAAGTCAGGATAAATCTAATAAATCAATCAATCCAATCTAACAAATATCTATGCATCTTGCATAGGATGCTGAATATTATTTGTTTTTCATACAAGATGGTGCTCCTACACCACACTTTTTTTACTGTCCTTAGATTGATATAAAGATGGATTTAATCAGAATCTTCTTTTGGTACAAACAACTTGACAGATACTCAACTTGTACCTTCATTTTTTACCTCTACTACTATTATACTATTCTACTACGTATACTTTCTCTAAGTCAGCATTCATAGCCTCTGCTGTGGTATATGGTATACATTTCAGCTTTTGTGCAATAGGCACAATACCCACATCTATTGTAACTTTGTGAGAATATTCAGGAATTTGCCCAAGCTTTTTAAACAATAAGCTTTACTGTTCCATCAGTTGATCCATTTGATTCTGAGAACGAGCAGTGGCATTTGTAATATGATTCACAGAGTCCCCTTTCTGAAGAATATAAAAAGCAAAAATAGCTTTTTGGCCAAATAATAACTCTAGAATACCTTTGATAAGGTATTATCAAAGGTTATCATATCATTTGATATGATAACATATCCCAAACCATCAACCACATTATTGTTCCAAATTAGTTGTGTTGTGAAGCACACAGGTGGGTGAGAGTAATTAAAACCCAAAGTTATTGGATGGCAAAAAGATGTAATATCTTGCTTAAAATACTGCATAATAATGTTTGCTGCAAATAAAATTCCACACACAACCAGCTGCCATCACCACCTCTAATTACTTTTCATTAACACTCACAATATATTTATTAATTCTTCAGGACTGACAAAATAAACAAACTCTGCCTCTTTACTTTTACCTTAGGTTTCCTAACAAATGTTGTCACTTAATCCTTGCAGGTTTTATGACAAAATTATGAAATGCACCTCTGGCTTTTTTTTCAAATCCAATGACCAATTTCTTTTTCAACTTAAACAAGTTTTATTAAGCACAACAAGCTGTTCTCTTCAACATCGCAACAATCCACAACAATAACAAGGAATTTCTGCCTATGACAGATTTTCATTCCCAGACACTGACTACAATTTTTTCAGCTTATCACTACTCTTTGCTGATGAATCCAATCCAATGGAAATATCCACAAAGATGCTACCCATTGATGCCTTCAAGCAGCTTTCACCTTCAGCACATTTTCATATATTTGACCACAGTAACTGCTTTATTGGATGGCCAATCTTTCTGCTGGAAATATTTATCACACAGCATTTTATTTTTCCACCACATGAACTCAAATTACATCAGCTTCTAAGTCTCCCTATTCCTATGAATCTAATTCCTTAGATTCATTAGAGGTTGATATTCTACATTTATTCAAAGAGCTTCAGTTTGTGAACATTTACTTTTTTTCTTCTAATATGTTCAGAAAAAAAGTTGTCCTGGAGTTCCCAAGTAGTTCATAGTGTAATTCAATAGCGTGGTCCTTTGATTAGCATCTTCTTCCTTGTGTACTTCATGTTTCTATGGTCCTTGGCTCTATATTATCTATATGCTCCATGAGGACAGGAAGATGCCAGAAACTTTAGCTATTCTGAGTAAGTCAAGGTACACATAATACCATACTGCATATAGTTATTCAGTTTCTCATCAGACCTTTCAGGGAAGTCTTCCAATATCTATTCTGGGTCTACAGAGTGGGAGCAGATCTGACAAACCTTTTTTTCTCAATGTGAATATTGGATTCCTATCCATCTAGTGAAAGAGATCAACTCAAATACATCTACCCCCAAATGTTATGCAGATCATCATCATCATCATCATCATCATCATCCTCCTCTTTTAACAACCCCATAATCCCTTGAGGGGTGGAGTCTGGACAACTGAATAGAGCTGAGTGTTTACTGGCTGGGTGCCCTTCCTGTTGCCAATGTGGAGTTTTTTTCCAGCAGATATATTCCCAGTGTGCCCAGAGAGAAAAATATCTGCCTCTACTTAGGATTGAACTCACAGCCTCCTGATTGTGAGGTGAGAGCTCCACCTAAAGACCACCACACCACTCCCCAAATGTTATGCATATGACACCACAATTATCCGTACAAAGGAGATTTTGCACATATTGTACATAAAAGATTCCACATAAAAAATGATACAGATGAAAGAGAAATGTTGTAGTGGGAACTCCTTTTGTGTGTATAATGTATATGCAAAGATATCTTCTACACAGAAATTCATGCTGCATATGTGAAGGACATCACCTGCAAATCTTTCTGAACAGATGTTGGAATATATACACCCCCCCTACACATTCACAAACACTTACTTTCTCACACACAGAGAAACATACTTAGGCATTAAAATGAGATGATAAAATCTAATTTTTATGGAATGATCTTAATACTAGGGCAAGAAAAATGAGAACATGATCACCTGGAATGTTATATTAGAAAGAATGAACTGCTACCTAAAGGTGTAATGCAATTCTAGCAGCCGCAAACCCAAGCTGACAATACAGCTAAATCACTTTGACTGCAATGAGAGGAAGGTATAATTATTCACCACTGAATTCAAAGAAATGCCGACTGTTTCAAAGAATAGGTGACTGGAAGAATAATGGATTGCTTTGATTCTCAACAGAAAAATTTGGATAGACAAGCTGGTAGAGACTTTCCCCAAAATATGGGGATAGTCTACATCTATTACAATTAACTCCCATCGATTATGGGAGACCAAAGAATAGGGCATAATCAACCTAATTCCATGCCAAGAATTTGCATTAATGTTTTGCATTTCACCACAGAGAACCTTTTCTTAAATGAACCTTCTTATAAGCTGATCCTACACGTTGCTCAGTATTGTGTTTAAACTGAAGGCAATTAAAGCTGACTTTTCTCT
This sequence comes from Notechis scutatus, assembly GCF_049901735.1. Lineage (NCBI taxonomy): Eukaryota > Metazoa > Chordata > Lepidosauria > Squamata > Elapidae > Notechis > Notechis scutatus. The sequence continues at coordinate 258,646,738 of NC_142009.1, read as the reverse complement.
CAAATCTCAGTCCTGCTGTCAAATGCAGCCATATTCTAGTTTGGGAGAAAAACTATAAAACTTTATAATAGAGGATTTATTTTGAAGCAGTATTCAACATCTCTAGTGCAGATAATTGGAATATACAAAGTAGGTTAGTGAAATAGCTCAGCACATGACCAGATGAAAAGTAATAGAGCACCCTTAAAACTAGAATAATATCAGAGAGCAGCTCAGAAAATCGTATATTTTGTGGTGTCTATGTATTTTATGCATGTATGCCCAATTGACAATAAGATTTTCAACAATAAAACTATTTTTATTAGACGCCAATTTTTAGATATAAATATGTGTAATTAAGCAAAGCAATAGCATCAGCAATAACCTTGCATCATATAATCCTATTGCATTTGTTGGCCATCTGTAAATCAGCAAAGAATATTTAACGAATGGATGAGTTATACTGGATATTCCAAGATCTCTTGCTAAGAAGCACCATCTCAGCAGGATTTAGATAAACAAGAAATTGCATAACTGTGCGGAGGCAGGGGTTATACTACATGGAGAAGTTCCAATACTTTATTAAATTTAAGGATTGGTTTTATGTAAATCAATATTCATAGACTAGTGAATTTTACCACATTGTTCCATTTATTCAAAATACTCAGTGACACATGGTGATCAACATTAAATGATCATATTAATAAAACAATTTTCCTTTAAGAAGAGTATTGATCACAAGAAAACTGCTAAAACAACACCATCTTTATCTAAAAGGTAAAAGGAAGAGAACCAACCTAACTGCTTTGAAGAGGAAAAGAGAAGGGGATGAGATCTTGGCATTATATTGGTCACAAGCTGAACATGAGTAAGTAATGTGAAATTGCTTGAAAAAGAACTACTGTAAGTTTATGCAGCTTGAATAAAACTATATTTATGTATAATGTATATGCTCAACGTAAAATATATACAATATGCTAAGGAACTCAGCAAAGATAAGAGTTATATCACAAACCACACTTGACTTAAAGAAAAGAAAGGGCATGAAAATGTATTTCAAGCCAAAAGGTGTTAAGCAATGCAGAAGAGGGCAGAGGTGAGGTTTCTACTGTTTTAGAAGGCCAAACAAAATTAAATAGGATTAAGTTACAGAGGTAGAATAGATTCCATTTAAACATTATTTTAAAATTCTTTGACTTAGAAGATGATGGGTTGTTCCTTCTGTTGACTTTGAGCATGACAGCCATCTGTGGCAGAGTTTCTCAGCTTGTTACGTCCAGATGGATCTTACCTTTTCATTGGCCTGACCATCTGGAAATGATGGCAGTTGTACTTCTAGCATATTTAGGAGTCTCTAGGTTGGATAAGCCCAGCCTGCATGACTGGTTCTATTTTTGTGTTTGGAGTCCTGCCAGTGTAATTGGCTAGGCTAGCCAGTTGGCTAAGGATTTGGCTAAAGATTTAATGAGAAAGGTTATGCAATGAGTCAATGCTGAGAGCTTTAATTATGACATCTCCAGTGGACTATAATTAGTGTATGAATACAGTTTTTCATCTTTGGTAGTCATTTTTTGACATAGATTTCAGGAATGAGTACAGCCTTTTACCATATGCCTCTGCTTAGGTACAAGCATTTTGCTGAGCAGTTTTTCCAATTCAGGGGCTAAGAGTAAAGGGGATAAAATTTATTTTATAATTCAGAATAAAGGTTTAGGAGAGTGATTACAGAAGGAGTGAAAAGGCCTGACCTTTTTACATTCCTCCACTATTCCTATTCTCAGAAAGACAAACCATACTATCCTAATATTGGGGGTGTCAGGTTTGGCCTTTTCCCAGTAATTCAAGCACTGGATTTAGGATAGAAATACTGTTGTCAAACCAAACCAGATAACAGATTAACAGAGTTGGAACTTGAAAAGGACTTTGTACTGTAGGCCATTTAGTCCAACACCCCCCCACCCCCCAAGCAGGAAACTCTACACCATCTCTGACAAATGGCAGTTCAATCTCTTCTTAAACCAAACCAAACCAAACCTTTAAACATGATAATCTTTATTATCTTTTTTTTTTCCTGTGGGCACATTGGCACATATTAAAAATATTGTTGCCTGCTCTCAAAAGTGTATGCATACATAACACATGCACAGATATGCTATATACATATGTATGTACCTGCACCCTGACATATAAATATATATAAATATTAATCACTGTCCATCTTGAATACATAGTGGAAAGAGAAAGCCTGAGAGTTCACAGGGTTGATACTGTATGGAACAAAACTGTGGCTGTTTATGGACATTGTTGTGGACATAGACCAGCAAAGATACACCGTTGTCACATGCTCTATTAATATTAATATATCTATAATCTTTTTCACGTAGTATTTCCATGAAGTTTCTAAGAAACTAACTGTACTTTATTTTACAGATGTCTCTGGTGTATTGTTTATAATAACAAATCTTATTGCCTGGACTCTAAGCATCCTTGATTTATGAACACAATAGGGGACTATCTGTACCCAAAATTCATCATTAAGCAGTGTGGTTGTCAAGTGAAGCATCATGTGACAGCATCTGACTTTATTATCGTTCTTTGCCATGCTTGTTAAGTGAATCACCATGGGCACTAAGGGTGAAATCAATGTGACAGCAACCTGCAATCTTCCCTGCCAGCTTCCCCATTGACTTTGATTGTGCGAAGCCAGCCAGGAAGAGAGTGATCATGTGACCACACGGTGCTGCAACTGTTATAAATGCACAACAGATCCCAAGTGCCTGAATCATGACCATGTGACATGGGGGCACTGCAATAATCGTAAGCGTGATATATAAAGTGCTGTCATAGCTCCCAACTCTTGCTAATTGAATGGTTATTACGCATCCTGTAATTAAAGAAGTAATTTCTGGTTTTCTTTGCAGCAGTTACCAACAAATTATCTCTCCTCCCTCTGAAAGATTTCATTACAGGGATTCTTTTTATCCAATTTTCAACCCTTTTTTAAATTAGCAAACCCAGAAATCTGCATCTCACCTTTTTTCAATTCTTTTCAGTTTCAACAAAACGTCCATAGGTCTTTTATTGTTTTATCTCCGATCAGACAGATCAATTGTGTAATTTCTGCTATTTTTTTTACAATCCATACCTCCACTGAGAGCATTTAATTTTTTCTCCTTCAAGTTACAACCATCTAAACAGACCTATTCTCTATTTCTGAATGTATTTGCTCGCATGTCACTTTTGTTGATGTCTGTGATGTATTTCTTACAGTTCTCTCCACCTATTTTGACATCACAGTTTTATTTTCAGCTTGGGGCTTGGCTTGGCTTGGCTTTGAGCAATGAAATTCTGTACACAAAGATTAATATATAGCCTCTGAGTGAAGGCAAGGCTGTGATCCAAATCAAGAGTTTTGTTGACACCATAATCCTTAGGAGTGCACAACTGGAACATTTCATTAGCAACAGGCGGATGTCTCCCTCTTGATTTATGACCATGGTAGTCAATCAAGAACCTGTGTTCTGGGCTATTAGTGCTAACCTGAAAATTTCCAACTGACGAATTTAATTATTTTATGCAACACAGTGCTACTTTTATGGATTTTACAACAGAGGCCAGGCTCTAGGCATCTAAGAGCTTTCAATTGCTCTAAATGAGACACATTCTTAAAACAAAATTAGCATCTCAATTAGCATCTTGCTATGTGACTACCTGCTTGCTATTTGATGGTTTCCATTACAACATAGATGACCTCAGGAGCTTTTCTGCATATCCAGAAAATTAGTAGGCCATATATTTTTTGATGTTTGTTTATCACATAATGACTTAATCACACAATCATGGCTAAAATGTCTGAGTTTATGTGCATTTTCCCCTCCAAAAGACAAAAAGGAAAGAAGGAAGGGAGGGAGGGAGGAAGGAAGGGTAAATAATTTTCTGGCTTCCTTATAATCTTGTGTTGCTCTTCACTTTTCTTTCTTTGGTTTCTTTTATACAAGATTTTCAAATTCATTTCCTAGAAATAATATAAAGTCTCTGCTTGAGAAGTACAAAAAGTTTCTCAAGAAGACTTTTTGATAATCAGACACTACCCTGGAGAATAACATCACTTAATTTCCCCCTCTGATTTGTCACTGTCAGTGGGTTTTAGTTTAGTGTTGCCTATTTTGAAAACAGGTCTCCAGCATCTTTTAATATAATTTTTAAACAGAAAACTGGTCTTTTAGCCTACCGAATGCAAAGAAATAGTTGCCATATTTCTGCCAGTGTAAACAAATGCTTGCACTATTTGAGAAATCTTTGTTTCCATTTTGTCTGAACACATAAATCTGAGAGAAAAGTGCAATTAATGTACATCATTTTGGTTTGCAAAATAATAATAAAAACGATTAGCTACTGCAATATGTCCAACAGCCACCAACTGTCTTAGAGCTATGTAACAATCCTTGTTCTCTCAGCTTCCACAGAGCAATCTGCCATCATTCCCCTCTGACCTGAAGTTCTCTAGATTGTTTCCAATCCTGCATTGCTCAACTCACTGAGCCAATAATATTTACAGTATTTTGGGATAGTGACTCACAAGTCAGCTATGAAGCCTCCTTAAGGGGCTTGTGGAAGTCTTGGTGTGAGCAAGCCTCCCTTTTGGCCACAGCTGTAACTCCCAAGCCTTACATGCATGCATTTGAGATCTTTCACTCATTTTTTAAAATAATTTTTATTGAAGAAGTTTTTCAACAGAATTTTAAAAAAAACTATAAATTTTGAATTAAAGAATAAAGAAAAGTAATATGAAATAAAATAAAAAAGTAATAAGAAATAAAGAATAAAGTAATAAGAAATGAAAAAGAATACTAGAAGCAGAAGAAAGGAAAAGAAAAAATATATAAAGAAGCAATTGAGAGTGATGAAAGATACGTACATATTTTACCTTCTCGAAAGTTACATCAAAATTTATTTCTTTTCATAAGCTACCTTGCTAGTTTTTAAACTATAAATCATAACTTCATTTTTCTCTTTTTTCAATAAAAAGCCTGTAAGGGGTTTGCAGTCACTAATAAATTCATCTTTCTCTAATCAAACAAGGTACATTTTGCCACCTCTACTACTTCTGTCATCTTCGTCAACCATTCTGCCATTCAGGGTATTCTGCCATTTTTGCACATAGAATCGTTTTGCAGCAGCATACCCTGAATACTTTTTTGAAGGGGTATGTGTTGCTTCTGTCATTCTTTTTTTTTGTGCTGCTCTATCGGCTGCACTTTCATTTCTGAAGATGCTCAGTGGGAATTTGTGACTAAGGCCAAGAAAGTTGTGACTACAGAAAAAGTACATATTGTACTTTCATAATATGAAGGGTCTCTAGAACCCCTCCTTTCCCTTCATCTCTGCTGCAGGATATTCATCATTGTTGATTTTGTCCAATTCTAAGTCAGATGAAGTTATTTGGTATCATGAGTTTGTCCTCCAAGATGTTGGCCAATCCACAAAACTTTGGTATATTTGCCAGTTTGATACATATCCCTTCTACTCAGTTGTCTCAGTTGTTTAGAAAGTGTTGAATAGTATTGCCAAGGATGGAGTCCTAGGACCTTAATTAATACCCTCCTTCAGATTGATGGAAACCCATTTATAAGCATCCTTCTCTCCCTCCCTCCCTCCCTCCCTCCCTCCCTCTCTCTCTCTCTCTCTCTCTCTCTGTAAGGGGGAAGCAGGGGTGGGATTCTACAGGTTCGCACCTATTCACTAGAACCGGTTGTTAACATTCTAAGCAGTTCGGAGAACCGGTTGTTAGAAGAAATTACTGGCCTAATCCTGTAAGGAAGGCAGGAAGGAGACATTCTGGTGTTGCTTACAGAAACTGCCTCTCCATTAACTCTTACTACATTCTTGGCAGGACTAGACTTCCTGTCTCTGGAACTTCTCTTGAGTTTTTTTTCTTCCTTTGCTGATACTTTGCTTGTGTAGAGTGACCATTTTTAAAGTTACAATGGCACTGAAAAAAGTGACTTATGGCCGTTTTTCACACTTACGACTGTTGCAGCATCCTCACAGTCATGAGAGGCCAGGCAAGGAGATGCGTGCCTCGATGTAAGTGATGTTGAGTTGGCCATGCCCAGCCAGTCACACCAAGCCATGCCCACGAACTAAGCCATGCCCACAGAACCGGTTGTTAAAAAATTTGAATCTCACCCCTGGGGGGAAGTATTCTGTAATCAGTTGCAACCACTTGTAAATCCACCAGATCATAGCACTCATTCCTCAGTTACTTGTTTTGTCCACAAGGCTATCATGGGGAAACTTGACAGACCCTTTGCTGAGTTAAAGCAATCTCTTATATCTACTAAACTTGGATAATGGAAAAACTTTACTTCTATGGTCCCATGATGTTAGATGGCTACATATTTTCCTTGTTCCCCATTATTATTCCCATCCCCTTTATAATAGATTAATGAACTTCTTGATTCTAAATACCATTTTATAAGCCTCATCTCAGTCTGAGCCTTAGACTTCATGAATCCATCAATACAAGTCCAAAATATAGTTTGTGCTTCTCCTTAGTGATCAGCTTCTGTCTTCATTTCTTGCATATCTTCTTTTTACTTATCACTATGCATCCCTTCAGGTCTTTCAAACTATAAAATGATGCCAATGTATGTGGCCATCTTTCACTTGAATTAATTAAAATCTACCTTCCTGAATTTCCATATGTGGATTTCTAGGAAGATGAATGTCCTTTAGGCTGCTTATGCATTTTTAACCTTATGTGCAAAATATCCCCCCTACTTTTCTATACTCAAAATTTCTTCCTACAACTTCTAAATATACATGACGTACAGTCACAAGAATGTGAAGTATTTATATAGGTAGGGTTTGTATGCAGGTTATAATTGATAGATTACATCCTATTCTACATCATGGCGATCTGGGAAACATGATAGATTAAATTTTCCATGCATATGAATGATGAGAAATTTCTTCAGCTAATGTGCTACCATATAAACATGGCCATGTGTAATATAATGTATAGGATTCTGTGGCTCTTCCCTCCTCTACTCCATATAACTAACATAGACTGACCAATCATCAATTAGGGTCAACCAAGATACAATGTACCCTAAATTCCTTGACCAACCAGAAGTGGGAAGGCAGGGTGCATAGAGTTCCAAAAAATGTGTAAAAGGTACAGCAAGCACACTCAAGTTTCTGAGGAATTCCACTGTTGAACCCAGATCCTGTTCCTCCCACTGCATTTAATTTCATTGGCAATCTCTAGTCCTCTAGTTAGCTAGGCATCTAGTCTCTTTGTATGAGCATTAAACCCCTGCAAAAAATATTCTGTTCCACCCTTATTTCACGAATGCCTAGTTATGGTGATGAATGCAGTTAAAATGAAAATATGTTAATTTTGAAACTAGTGTTATTATAGGATAATATTATGATGTATTAATATATACTCCTCTAAATGAAATAATTCAGTCATGATGCAATTGCTTTGTTGCAAATTACTTATGTTGCTGAGCTATCTTTAAAACAGCAAGAAAGCTCACAACTTGTCATTTGGTGGAGCAAAGGATATTCTGTTGGGAAGCATTGCTAGTAAAGTCCAGAAAGATATGGTTACGAGGGAAGAATCCCTTGGGATCCAGTTACCTTACAGGAATTCTACATGGGAGTATTATTACACAGGAATCTGACATGTCCAATATTCCACAAGGGAGTAATAGAAGATTTTTAGAATGAAATTCTAGAGTATCTTGTTTTATAGGATCTGGAAGAGAAGGAACAAAGGAAAATGTCCCAGCAGTGGAAGAAAGCAGACACTATTTTATGAAGATGGAAGGAATTGTAAATATTTAATATCAGTTCTGGCCAAAAAAAAGCTACGTATTGTTCAACATCCATAAGTGGCATGACCAAAAATGAAGTGATCAAAAATAAAAATGTTAAGACTAACATGATCATTTTTTATTAGATAAATATTTCCCCAGTTTTAACAACTGTAAACAACTATTTACAATCAGTTGCAGCCCAAGAGAGTAACCTGCCAGAAGTTTTTGCATATTCATATTATATAAGGCAGTATTTCTCAACCTTAACCGCTTGAAGAAGTTTGGACCAATTCTTAGAATTTCACAATCAATCATGCTGGCTAGGGAATTCTGGGATTTGAAGTCAATACTTCTTCAAGTGGTTGAGGTTGAAAAACATTGGTAAGGACCTCAGATCAAGTGTTCAACACCTATCTAATAGGCATAAGGAAAGATAATGTCAGTGAGCAGACAGTATGACACAGGCTGTCAGTACAATTTTTTTTCCTACTAAGAAAAAATAAAGAGACACTGAAAAATCCTAAATCTATTTATATTGGTAATGAATTAAAAACAGAGAAGATTGGGCAGCATATTGGGGAAGATTGTTCCAAAAATATGACTAAAACCTATTCATTTAATTAATAATCATAATCAAAATTTATAGTGTTTTAATTGTGCCCCATCAAGAAATGTCACACATGATGTCCGAATTCCTCTACATGTCCATGATTAAATAAGACAGAAAGCTGTTGTTTGTATATGTCTGCTTGTGTCTTGTGTGGACAATAAGATTTTACAAGGATCTTAATTTGGTTTTTTAATTGATTTTGATTGCATATTGCATTTTTATCCTTCAGCATCCAGAGTTCCATTGGTTTGATGGACAGCATATAATTTTGTTTGTTAATTACCATATTTTTCACTCCATAAAATGCACTTCCCCCCCAAAAAGGTGAGTGGAAATGTCTGTGCGTCGGTGCCAGTCCTTTGGTGAATAGCAGCCGGGGCACAGCAGCGGGGTCCTTTTACAGTGCTGAACCCCACCTCTTCTGTCTTTGTCATTGCCCGCCTCTTCTGTCTCTTTTCCACGGTGCAGGAGTCAATAGGCAGAGCTGGCACATGAGAGGACACCTATCTGTGGTCCTTTCAAGCTCCGCCTGATTTTTTTTCTTGTTTTCCTCCTCTAAACCTAGGTGCATCTTATGGTCAGCTCTGTCTTATGGAGCAAAAAATATGGTAATTAATTATACCTTTTCCTCTGAAAATGCTTCTCTGGTGTCTCAGCTGAGAGATCTCCCCTATTATCTATTAACCAAGGATAATCAACAGAAAGGAAAAAGACATATTTGATTCTCTCATTCTTACCAACAAAGAGGGCAAGTCGAGTCCTAAGTGCAAGTGAGATGTTAGAAATTGCCATATTATGTGCTACTTCCTTGTTAGAAAATATCTGTGGCAATTTTTTTTACACTATTTCTCCCCCCCCTCCACCCAATTTTCAATGTTTTACATTAAGTTTAATGTTTAACTGAGGGATTAGAACCATGTAGAAAAATGAAGACAAAAAGTAAATGTAATTTAATGAGAAAGTAGTAAAATAAAATCAACGGACTTACTTCCTTTGTATTTAACAATTTTTTCTTCCTAAAAATTATCACATAACTTCTTGGAGGGTCACTGGGACCTCATTCAAAACTTAAAATATTGCAGCTGGCTTGGAGTAAAGTGTGTTTCTAGGGCTGATACTTTTCAAATCCGCTTGTTCTAAGAATGTTCCATACATGGCCAGTGCATGTTGAAGTTATTTCTAGATTAGAGAAGGAATTGCACAATCAACATTCACAAAGCTAATGATGCCATGGAGAGTCCAGAAGTATGGATCACAGGAGATAGGCATCCTTCCTTCAATATTTATCCCATTTATATGTTACTTTAAATCACAATACTCTCAGTAGCTAACAAAGTATACAAATAGCGTAAATATGAAAGTTAAGGCAAAAAAAAAAAAAAAACTGAAAAAATATGTGGCATCAAGCCCCAAAGTCTTCCTGATCTATCTTTTAAAAAGGAAACATAATGTTTCTGAACAACTCTCTATTCTTGCCCACCACCTCACAATATTACTGGTAGTTCCTAACTCTAAAGAATGGCTCTCATGAAACATGTCCAGAAGAAGAAAGTCTTCAGTATTTGCTTGGTTGCCTATTGCTGTATTTGCCTATTGTAGAGGACACTGGCATACAGCACTACTAGCAGAGGTGATATTCAGCAGGTTCTGACCAGTTCTGGAGAACTGGTAGTGGAAATTCTGAGTAGTTCGGAGAACCGGCAAATTGACCGGAGGTTTTACAGTATCCTTCCCCTGCCACTCCTACCAAGCCATGTCCACAGAACTGGTAGTAAAAAAATTTTGAATCCCACCACTGACTACTAGATATTTGGCTGTCTCCAAGGTCCATTCTTAGCCTTGATGTAAGTTGGGTGAAATTTTCAGTTAATTGCATCTGATTTTTTTTTCCATTTCAAGTCCCCCCCCCCACCCCCCCAAAAAACCTTTTCCAAGCTAATAATGATTAAAAAATAGCTCAGCTATTGGAAGAAATCTACTATATGGGCAAGTGACCTCATATATTAGTTCTAAGCCTGGAGGAAGCTATTGTAGTAATGAACTCGGAGGCAACCAACTATCAGCTCATTGGTTGCTGGAATTGAAGGAGGTCGTTTATTTTCTTCACATACCAAATCCATGAAAAAGTATGAGTTTAATATATTTGGGCTGATGTTGGTTTATGAACTGCTTCCCTTGCTTTTGTTGTTCAGATTCCACAAGGGCCCCAAAAGACAAAGAATCCTTCTTTTGCAAGCAGCAGAAAAAAAGAGATGATGTTTCAGCAGTTTACAAGTCCAGATCCAAACATTCTCGGGAATGAGGAGAATGAAGATAGATCTTAGCACTAGTGTTAACCGCCTGTGTTTTTAATGAATAACATCAAAAGTAACCGGCAGGACAGAGGCCAGGAACATTGTTGAGGTTCGGAAGGTTGCACATGAGAGACAAAATGGCCAATTCCAGTTGCTATTTCACACAGGAAGTTTCTAAGCAACAGTATATCATCAGCCTTCAGCCTCATTCCAGGATGATTTATGGAGCTGAGTTCTGCCTTCAAGTTACACCTGTGCCATCCTGATACAATCGGCACGAGAAGAACACAGCTGACAGCAAACTTAAGTTGCAAGATGAACTCCAGGCCAATGGATTGAAACAAAATGTTACTATTAATTTCACTCGAGGCAGAACTTTATCTGTAATGCCACAAGTAGGTGAAATTTACTGGCCTTGAAATATGTTTTTTTTTCTATTTCCGCTCAGTTTTTCTGTTTCTCAAAGGAATACAGAAAATAAAATTATAACAACATAGAAATATAAAAAAATGATGGCAGAAAAAAGACCTAGTAGTCCATCAAATAGTCCATTGAATTTACCCTTTGAGCTTTTTCTTTTTAATTTAAATATAATAATTTTAAATAATTAATAAAAATAATACATAATTTAGAAAAAAAACAAAAAACACTCAAAGGGCACATACATTATGGTATAGTTTTAAATATAATTTTTGAGATATAAACTATAAGGTATCTTTTAGAGAAGACAATTCAGTAGCCCTGTCAATTTTCCTTTGAAATCTAATAATTTTTTTCCTGGACCAGACACATTAATTGGGATTCTGTTTTGTTATTCCAGGATTTAGAGTCTATAGCAAAGTAATAGGATTTATTGAAGGACAGAGAACAAATATTTATACAATTAAAACTATTTCAGAAAAGCTTATTAAATATTGCTCTCAATTCATAAGGACCTCAACATTAGTTAGAGTGAGCTGGACTTTTAATGTTATTTCTGCTGGCTTTTAAAATGGTTTGGATTTACTTGTCTCTCCTGCTAGACAGAGCAATTACTGAGTTATACCACCAGGTGTTGATAAATACTCCTTTCTCTCTCAAATCCCTATATATTAACAATAAAAAGATGTGAAATTCCAGTGTTTACCCTGTGTTGAATAGATATTAGATGTAAAAAAAATAAATCAAAGATCTATCAGTAAGGTTCTTTGGCACATTGTAGTTCTCTCTCCGACATGCATAATTAAATCCAAGAATTTCTAGGATTTCTGCAACTTCCATTTTGTGTTCTCCTAGTTATAAAACAACAGGTTCCTATTCTGTGTTCTCCCATCAGCAACTGCTTTATCCAAAGCAAAATCAAAGCTCCATTCATGCTGAGGCATCTCCTCAGATGTTTCTGATTACAACTTCCTCATTTTCCTGTACATAGTGAGAGTCATCTGCAGCTACTGTGCACTGAACAAAAAGCCAACAAAAGCACAGCATGGTTAGATATCCCTGTCTGAATGTAACTTGTCTTCAGACTTATTTTTCCTATGGAGTACCTATTGCAATGGTTAAGAACCTAAGGAAGCCATGTTCAAGTCTTGCTATCTGTTCTATCTCTAATGTACATTGTCTGTTGAAATCAATAATATAATGCAATCCAATATACATTTGAGCAAGAATGCAAACAATGCAATTTGCCAATAACCCTTTTGTGGCTCTCAGTGTCTATGGTCTCAAAATTTGGGTTTAGGAAACAAAATGTGTACCTTAAACCTTTCTCAGTCACCAATTTCATCTCTTAAAACTGTTGAACATACTGCAAAAAACACTCCTGAGCCAAGGGTGTCAAACTTGCATCATCATGGTGTCATCACATGACATATCACACCTTTTTTCCCCCTATGCTAAACTGAGGGTTGGTGTGGCCAGCATGTGATGTATCTGGCCTGTGGGCCATGAGTTTGACAGCTTTGCCCTAGGCCATCCCCTCACGAGAGCACCCAAAGCTTGATCTGACCTTTGAGTTGTCAAAAGTTGTACGGTGCTGTGTTGCCATATTGCTGGAAAGTGTAGTTTGGACCTATGGCCATTATACCTATTCATTCTACCCCTACCTTCTCCTATTTGCCAATATGGGTAGAAGACAATTAGATGAGAAATTAGCTAAGATTATTATTGGCCAAGCCTTACTGATTTGACTTAGAAACATAGAAAATGTGCAGTCTAAATTACCACGTTTTAATGTTACCATTCCTTTACCATCTGCCACCTGTGGTTCAAACTGTGTATTGGCATACAGAAAATTTCTTTTACTCTGCACTTTCTTACTTAAAGATATGTTGAAAAAATGGTTGTCTTAATTATAAGAGAAGATGTGTAGCTCTTTCCTCTGAATTGTATTTGAAATACAAATTGTTCCTTCATCCAATAGTGCACAGCTCTGGGGTTAAATAAGGAAGTTTTCAATGACATCAATGTTTATTATGGGCTATGGGGGCTCTGAAAATGAATTTATGGTGGGGAAAAGCTTATATACTAGAAAGGTGAATTCTAAACTAAGGGCTAATCTCTGAGACTTAAATATAAAATAATGGGGTTCACTCAAGAGTGCAGAATTAATAAATGACACTGAGTATAAACTGCATATCTACTAGGTGAAGCCAAAAATCCCCATCCTGTAACCTGAGGGGGTTTTTTTAACAAAAAGACTTGGTGAACACTATATGTTTTCATTTTCTTAGATATCTATGATAATCTATTTAGATAAAGTACCCCATGAAATGATGTGGCAATCTCAATGGTGATATTCTGTCTGCTGAATAAATTCTGTAGAAATTTTTGCTTTGTTGGATCCATTCTGCTCTTTTCAACTACTCCAGAAGAAAATCTTCTGTCCTGATCAAAGCTGGGGGGAAAAGGGTTTTTTAAAAAATCCCTTCACCTCAACCTGCTACAGTGTGCTAACTGTTGTCCCCTTCTTTATTTTTTAAATTAATTTAATTACGGATGGAGCCTATTGGAGTTTATCCTCATCAGCAGTGATGGTGGTAACAAGGCCTACAATTAGTCTGGCTTTTTCAATTTCTCTCCCATCTACCTCTATAAACACACATTCACTTCAATATACAGTATATAGACAATGAGAAAAAAAATATAACAGGCCACATATTAATTAGGAGCTTGAATCATTCAATCCTGGACATCTTCTGCCTAGCTCCATGAGGTTATATGAACAATGTTCTTCCCAAGTAAGAATAGCTTCTTTCGAAACAAAATGGCAACCTTTCTCCATTCCCAGTAAGGCTCCTTTGTGGGGGGAGGGGAGACAGTGGGTAATCTGTTCATTTTGAATAAACATGTTTTCCATTGGATTTTGTTTTTCTCCTAGGAAGTAGTGGTTCATTTAAGTTATTTACATGATGAGTCTTTAGAGCTTGGTGGGCTTTCTCTTTCTCTATTTTGTTCCTCTATAATAGTGTAGGCAGACAGCACAGCAGTGACTGCACATTCACTGTCTGAGTTATCCAGGGAGATAAAACAAAAACAAAACATTTACAATAGCATTCAAACAATGAAAATGATAGGTTAAACCAACTGATAAAAAAATTCAAATATTGTATAAATCACCTGATAGTGGTGCAATAAGGAATTTTTTAAAAATATTCCAAAAGTATTATTCACGTAACTTCTAATAGAGATAACTCTGATGAATCATGGACTGATGCAGAAAATGTAGCATTTTCCCAGCATTCTACCAACTGTAGTAAATGTCTAGGCATTGAACTATGAGTACTTACCCCCAGTTATATAGATCACATGGAAGCACTTATGCACATTAGGAATAGTTTGCTGTCATTATCAGCTTCTTCTTTTTCTAGCCTACAATAACATCTCACCATGAAAGTTTTTCTTGAATCCCCAAGAAAATATTATGAGTTGCTGTTAATATTCAATTGGGTTCAAAAGGAACAAGCATCAAAGTTTTCACTAATAATGAAACCGCTTCCCTGCCTTTCTCTCTCTTGACCCATCATTAAGTGGAGATGCAGTGGCAGCTTTATAGCCAAGCTCTTTGTTGAAAGATATTCAGTTTTGTGTTCCAGACAGTTCAATTAACATCTACATTTGGCTGCAAAATGCCTTGTGATTAGAAATGGGATGGTTCTCACATGGTGAGAAGCTGCAAATGAGTCTTCTCTCTAGTAAATGGGGAAGAAGGAGGAGAGAAACAAGGCAGAAGACAGGAAGATCATCTATGTCCCTACTTGAGCTCCACCTTCCAGATCTTGCATCTTGCATCAGAATGGCTGGATCATATAAAATAACGACAGTAGTAATAGACTTGAATTTACACTCAGTCACTTGCTTTGTCTATGGTTCTCTTTTGTACAGATTACTATGAGCTGATGTGAAACTTTGGGAATTCAGGACAGCCACCATCAAGCTAAAATTGCTGGTGTATCCACCCCATTAACTGAACTGCAGGGTTTACAATAAAAAAACAAGAACAATTAAAAACAAAAAATACACAACAATAAAGTGGAAAGCTCTTAGCATTACAACACCAGCAGACTTGGGCAAATAAATACATTTTAAACTCTTTCCCAATGAAAATGTGGTGCAATTTAAATGCTGCTCCACACCTTTTGTACCATAACCTGACCCTGCCAAGGAAAAACAAAATTAAGTACTGATGTTAGACACATCCATGGTGAGACATGGAACAGGTGCCCTTGATGACCTAAGAGCATGGGGCAGAAAGGAATAGGCAGATCTTTAACTGGCTTGGGCCTAAGTCATTAATCAATTCTCTGCTTGCCTCGCTTGGACATACGGTAGCTTCAGCTCCCAGATTTATTGCAGTATGGGTGGCCTGATTTCAACCAGACCTTCTGACACAATGACATGAGAGGATGAATTTGTGTTAGAACTACTAGAATGTAGCCTACAAAGCATTGGATATCTGCTAGATGGCAGCAAAGTATCAGTATGGTCTGTGTCTCTTTGATGCCATCCAGTGGTCATCTAAATATTTGCAGATTGTATGTGGCAGTTCTAGTTCATAGGAAATAACAGAAGAATCTTGAGGATAAAATGCTTCCCAAGCTAATAAGAAAATGGCTTTATACTGGGTCAGGTGATTGGTCTACTTGTGTTCAGCAATTTTCTAGGAATTGCAGACAGCAGATTTTCCCAATCATCCTTAAAAAGCCCAAAATTGGTTTTCTCAGTCATCCTTAAAAAGCCCAAAATTGATTTCCTATTAGACTTTCTAGAATTAAGGTGTTTTTTGTTCCTTTCACTCTGGAGTCAATAACAGGAAAAACAATGTAATACGTTGCTTTTAAATTCATTTTTGTTTCATTTGCTTAATAAAATAAAATGAGGTGTACAAACTATGTCATGTTTGAAATAGCTTTTTCATGTTTGAAATGGGCTGTTCATTTGAAGCCTTTTTATAATAAATCCATAATGTTGCACTGTTGTTTGTTTGTTTGTTTTGCATCAATGCTTCAAGAAAGACACATCACAAAAATCTTGGGATGCAGAAATTATCTTTTCCACTAGGTTTTAAGATATATTTTGTTTGTTTAAATAAATACGTTTAAAATAAAATCCACTGATGATTTTTCCTTTCATTTCAACAAAATGGAACTAAAAAGAATGCTTTGAGATTTCCAAGAGAATTGTGTTAAATAAACAAACAAACAAATAAACAAACAAACAAATAAATAAATAATGCTCATTTATAAAGTATGTGTGCCTATTAAATCTAAAGGGCATCTTCAAGCATTAGAAGCATATACTTCACAAATTAGAAATTTTGATGGTAAAAATATCCTCAATAGACACAAACCAAATGTTAGCATCACATTAACTTACAACAATGCAGAGAAAATACTTCTTGATTAGAAGTTCTATCCAACAGGCCAGATGTAACAATAATGCAATGGCATGTTATTCCTTTTTTATTGTATGTCTGCCTGAGAAATTGTTTGACTAGGAGCTCTCAATCTGCCCTTAATCCAATCTAACAATCCTACTACTTCTTCTTTCAGGAATAATAACCCTCTCCTTCTCTTCCTCCTCCTCCTCCTCCTCCTCCTCCTCCTCCTCCTCCTCCTCCTCCTCCAGCTTATTGTATTTTATACAATATGATATTACTGTGATATAGTTTGTGTTTTATTATAAATCCCAAACAAGTCTTTTTAAAATGTATTTAACAGCAAGAATAATTATAGTAAAATAGTGTCCAAAATATTGTACATAAATAATTTTAATGATTAACTCCATATTGGGTTAGTATGCATTTGGTAATAAAACTTTCCCATATCTATACAAAAACTGTCACTCTGAGATATATTATACTTTAACCAACACATAAATTTGGTCAGATAGAACAAATGGTTATGCAAACTTCTTCCATTTACATGTAAGATATCTAAGTCAATGCTTGCATGAATAGCTGCTCTAAAGAGATGTGATTTTTTTAAAAAATCCAAATCAAGTCTCTTGAGTTACTCCCAAAGATATTTGATTAAGGAATAGATTATCTCTCCATCCAATTTTCTTGCCATAGGATCTGGCAGGACTAATTTCTGAAGAAATCATAAAGTTTGTCCTTGTTCTTGTACTTCCAGCCTGTGGAGACTGGCTGAATCTTAGCAGGTGTTTAACCTCCTTTAGCATCTTTGATCATATTTAAAATGGCTTGAAAGTTACCACCCAATCCTCCGATGGAAGAGTATTAGAGATGTCTTCTCCCTAATGAGACTATAAATGTCATTTAGAAGAACTATCAGCCTTTGTAATCCATAGAGACACAACATTGTTAAATAATGTCTTTTAAAGAGGCATTGCTAAGAACAAGCAGAGCATGAGGTAATAGTTACTGTCAATATGCAAGTGTGCTGGATGTCAGAGGGAGATCCTCGCATTAAGGCTTTGTGCATCTGTATGCATCTTTTTTCATCTATCCTATTGCTGTTGGCTTCCTCAATGCCCCATTGTGACTGGCCCCTGCTATCCTCCACTGCCCCTGTCCAGCATATTACAGCACCGTGTTGTCTGAAGTAATACATTTTTGATCAGGGCAAGGCGCTAACAACAGCTGGCAACAAAAGAAGCCAGAGATCAAATAAGGCCGCAGCGTGAACAAGAGGAAGAAAGGAGTTTGTGTGCCTATCTAGCCGGATTGTCAGTGGGCGCATGAATGGGTGTGTGCGTTTGTAGGCATCACAGCCTCCAGAGGCCTAGCTGGTAAGGGTCTCTCAGTGACTCTCCTGAGCCATTCCAGGCTTGGGCCCCAGTGTTGGTCTGCATTCCAGCTGGTTCCCTTCTCTCAGCTGCACTACTTTGACATAGAGAATCAGCCAGACGTGAACGTGAGAAAACTTTTGCAGACAAGGCTCTTCAACTGATTGCTGCTGCTCGGTGGCTTCTGAAATGATCATCATCAAAAGAAGGATGTCTGACAAGAGGCCTGCAAGACACAAGAGGAGGTACCGACAGGCCTGTTTGTGTTGACCTACTTACATACAAATATGGGAGGGGAGAGATCTGTCCAGCAATATAATTAATGAAAGATTGATACTTGTGGCCTCCCTATTCTACCACTTACAGAGACAGATCAAACATGATGGGACAATCTCCCCCCGTCCCACACAGTCTTAGAATTTTACAAGACGTCAGTTTAGCATCCATTTAGCAGAGCTAAGAAAGTTAACTGCAAAACATTGTCACTATATAAACGCACGTGTCTATCTACATTTGCATTGTATAATGCATGTGCATCTGTGCATGATGCGACATAGGAATGGATGGATTAGATAGACAAATATAGTTTTTCAATTCATTGCAGCATTATTTAGATCATGGATATGTAATCTGAGCTCCTGAGTCCTACCATCAAGCATATGCATTTGGATGAAGCTCTCATAGTTCTTTCCAAGATCACCACCAAATTATAGGTTGCACGGAGCAGTAGGAAGAACACTTAAATGTCAACTGAGTGTAATCGATGCAATTCTCACTAGATTTATACTAAATAAAATCATTTTTATTTTTTAGACGGCCTTATTTTGCCTGGGAAAGTGCTTTCTCCCTAGTGGAGGAGAAAGAGATGCTTTGATTACCTGATCTCTTTAGGTCAGGGGTGTCAAACTCGTTTTCATTGAGGGCCACATCAGGCTTGTGTTTGACCTGGGGGGGGCTGGGGGCATGGCCAGGGGACATGGCCAGCTTGATGGCTCTTGTGTCATGGGTGCCTGTGGTGGCCTGAGCGCACTGCCAGTGAAAATGGAGCTGGGGGGGGGCACAGCACGTGGCCCTCACAAGCTCTGTTTTCGGCTAGGATGGCCTCCTGTAACCCTCTGCCAGCATAAACAGAACACACTGCCTTCCTGAGCTCCATTTTTGATGGCAGAGACTGTTAGGGTGGCCCCATGGACCAGATCTAAGGATCCTAAGAGCCAGATCTGGTCCCCGGGCCTTGAGCTTGATACCCCTGCTTTAGGTGGATCAGAGCAAGGAAAAGATAACTTTGAAGAAGGACTTGGAGCTTTTATCAGTGATAAAGCTTGCACTTTATATGTGATTCTGCCCTGTTCAAGTAAAATATAGAAGTTGGGGGGGGGGAGCAACTCTGCAAACATTAGAGACATTTGTAAGTGTCCTGTGATTTAAAATATCAATAAAAAAAATTCACTTTAAATGTTTTAACTAGTGTCAATATTATTATAGTAAAGGTTCCCAAATTTGGGGGCTACCAGGCACATCTTCAATATGGACAGCATATTCTGGTTGTTCTAACCAACTATGTAAAGAAAAGTGGAACAAACACCACATTCCCCAGAAGCATAATCCTGAAGATCAGTTTATCAAGCTTATCAAGCTAGAATAAAAACAATAGGACTAAAAACCTAAGGCAGAGATGGACTCTTGAGTTTTAGTGTAAATACATGATTGTTTAACTAACTGTTTTCTACTCCAATATCTATAACATAGAACATAAACTACTGACAATACTCACAGACTACTTATTTTGGAAAAAAACCCTAAATATTTATTCCATCAAAGGCTAAATATCCATTCCACTAAAAGCCAAGGGATGATGCTTGACTATCATCTAAAGCAGGGGTGTCAAACTTGTGTCATCATGGCATTGTCACAAGACGTATCACAACATTTTTCCCCTTCACTAAACTGCGTGTGAGCATAGCCAGGCCACAGGCCATGAGTTGACAACCCCGATCTAAGGCAAAACTAAATATACTACACACACGCACACTATACACACACTCTAATAGGCACCATTCTGGGTACCCAGCTGCACAATCAGCGACCTTCTGCTCTCATACAAGCTGAAGATCAGACACCTGCCTGCATACTATCAATAAAGATCCTTAATTAGGTATTTACTTAGGCCAGATAATCAGAGTTGGAAGGGACCTTGTAGGTCATCTAGTCTAACCCCTCTGCCCAAGCAGGGGACCCTACACCATTCCTGACAGATGGCAGTCCAATCTCTTCTTGAAAGTCTCAAGCAATGGCGCTCCCACAATTTCTGAAGGCAGGCTGTTCCATTGGTTGATTGTTCTCACTGCCAGAAAATTTCTCCTTATTTCTAGGTTGAATCTCTCCTTTATCAGTTTCTAGGCCAGGAGAGAAGCACTTTTGAATAGTGTACTGGTGACTTAAAGAGATGTAAAACCATTACAAATAGTTTTTGTAAGTTGTGCCTACATGCTGAACTTTCATTTAAATGAACTCTCATTCTCTTTGCCTCTGTCTTAATGACCTTTTATTGTAGGAAGACCACTGACAACTGGATAGATCTCATGACAAACCCACCCCATCCAATTCAACATCACTCAAAACTGGGCACGCACGCCCCTAACTATCTCTATTCCAACCACAACTGGCCTTAAATGCAAGCTACTCAATGCAAGAAGCCTTGTAAATAAAATACCTTAATTTCTCCTCTTACTAAATACAGCTAAATTCAACCTTAAATTTGTCTGTGAAACATGGCTCGATGCATCTCTCCCTGATTCCATTACCACAGTAAGAGACTATCATGTTTACCGATCAGATCGTGAAATCTGTAGAGCAGGTAGTGTTGCTATCTTCTATAAAAAGTCCTTACATCTAAAAAACATCCAAGTTACCCAGGAGCTTGCTCTTCCTGAGACCATCATCTGTGAACTGTCCTTAAATATCACATTTCGGTTCTTACTGTTACAGAGCCTCTGATTATGACATCGAACATGCAAACAAGCTAAATACACTACTAACATGGGCAGCATCCTGCCCACACACTTTTATCTTTCTTGGTGACTTCAATCTACTTCATATTAATGGACCCTTAACGAATGTACAACTGAACCCACACATGCAACCTTCTACAATGCAGTAACAAATCTGGGACTAGAACAACTAGTAACCAACAACACTGGACTTAACAACTGCCTCGATCTCATCTTCTGCAATAGTTTGAATTCAATTTACGGAATACAAATTAAAGAACCCTTTTCCAACAGTGACCACAACTTGATTGACTTTTGTCTGAACAAACATCCACACAAAAATCATCACAACGACGTAATCCCCAATTATAACTTCAAAAAGGCAACTATGATCTTATAGACCAGTGGTCCCCAACCTTTTTGTACCAGGGACCAGTTTCAAGCACAAACACTTTTTCAAGGACCGGGGGAAGAATCGATTTGGTGGTTTGCTTGCAGACGTTTCATTACCTGACTAGGTAACATCTGATGTTGTTACCTAGTCGGGTAATAAAACGCCTGCCAGCAAACCACCAAGTTCAGGGAGCGCCGGCCCTGCCTCCCTCAGCCCCATCCCTCAGGTGTCTCCCTCCCTCCCTCAGGTGTCTGCCTCGTTCCTCTCTCAGTCGCTCTCTCGCTGCTCCACCAGCCCAGGAAGAAACTGCTTCAAAGAAGCCGGGGGTGGCTTTTCCTGTCATTGCAGCTCCTCCGAGCGCCCGTTACCCCACCCCGCCCGCCCGTGCGCGGTTCAACCCAGTGCTCCGCTCTGCCTGCCTGCCTGCCTGCCTTCGTTTCGGAGCAGCTTCGGCTGATAAAAAGAGGCGAATAGTTATTATTCTCAGCCGAAGCTGCTCCCAACCAACCAGGCAGGCAGGCAGGCAGAACGGAGCACTGAATTGAAGCGCGTGCGGGCGGATGGGGTGGGGGTAAACGGGCGCTTTGGAGGAGCTGCGGCAACAGGAAACCCCCCGGCTTCTTTGAAGCAGTTTCTTCCTGGGCTGGTGGAGCAGCGAGAGAGCGACTGAGAGAGGAACGAGGCGGGAGGAAACCGAAGCCGCTGAGCCAGAGAGCAGGACAGGCTTCGGTTGCTTCCTCCCTCCCCTTCTTTCATTTGTGTCCTTGATCCCCGATCCCAGCAGCATTCACCGAAGGCGAAGAAAGCTGCCATTTTTTTATTTTTTATTTCTTTGCGGCCCGGTACAGAGTGCTCCCGGGGTTGAGGACCCCTGTTATAGACAACGATCTCTCATCCCTTGATTGGCAATTTCTATTCACTGGATGCAACACTGTAGAAGACCATTACAACATATTTTTACTTGAAGTCAAGAGTCAACAAATTATATGTACCAATAACAACTCCCAAAACCAGAAAAAACAAATTACCCATAACAATAAGGAAGCTTCAATCCAAAAAGAAATCACTTTGGCGGAAAAACAAATCTGGTCACATTGCCAACTTCAAAAGCCGATACAAAAGTTTATGCCACCAGATAAAGACTGAATGCACCAATTATCACATTAAACAAGAAGAAAACCTTCTACGCACCAGTTCCACCCGTGCTTTCTACAATTTTGTAAACAACAAACTAAAAGACTCAAGGTCCATCCCACCCCTGAAAGGACCTAATGGTAAAGACTGCAACGATGACACTATTAAAGCCAACCTCTTTAACACATTCTTTGGCTCAGTATTTGTAAACAGCAATGGATCATGCCCAGTATTTCCTAGCCGAACCACAGACAGCTACAATGATCTAATACATATTGATTTTACAGAAGACAATGTTGAAAAAGCACTATGCAATCTAAAACCATCTCTATCTATTGGACCGGACGGAATATGTGCCTACTTCTTAAAAAAGCTATCCACTGCCATAGCCGAACTTCTAAGCATAATCTTTGAAAAATCTTTCAGGACCAGCTCCTTGCCAAAACTATGGTCACAAGCCATGGTCATCCCCATCTTCAAAAAGGGAGACCCCAGCCTAGTTGAAAATTACAGACCAAGCTCTTTATTCTGCGTCACCTGTAAAGTCATGGAATCAATTATTAACCAATCCATCATCCTCCACTTAGAAACAAACAACCTACTCTCTAATAAACAATTTGGTTTCAGGAAAAAACTATCATGTAATCTGCAACTCTTACACTACAAAAACATATGGACTACACAACTTGATCAGGGCAAAGCAATAGATGCAATCTACATAGACTTCTGTAAAGCCTTTGATTCAGTGGTACATGACAAACTACTCCTAAAACTAAAATCTTACGGTATCTCTGAACACCTACATAACTGGATAGAAGCATTCCTGTCAAACAGACAACAAATGGTCAAAATTGGGAGCGTCCTATCAAATTCTGTACCTGTCAACAGTGGTGTCCCCCAAGGCAGTGTTCTAGGACCAACTCTTTTCATACTCTACATAAATGACCTCTGTGATCATATCAAGAGCAACTGCATTCTCTTCACTGATGATGTAAAGCTATTCAACACCACAGACAACACTGTAATCCTTCAGAAAGACCTTGACTATGTATCAGAATGGTCAAACAAATGGCAACTTCAAATCTCAACAAATAAATGCTCTGTCCTACATATTGGCAAAAAAAATCAGAAAATAAAATACAGGCTGAATAGTCAAGACCTTGTTGATGATCCAAACTCTGTCAAGGATCTTGGAGTACTCATCTCTAATGATCTAAGTGCTAGAGCCCACTGTAACTACATAGCCAAAAAGGCCTTAAGAGTTGTTAACCTAATCTTACGTAGCTTTTTCTCTGGTAACATTACACTAATAACTAGAGCATACAAAACATTTGCTAGACCAATACTCGAATACAGATCATCAGTCTGGAACCCACATTACGTATCTGATATTAACACAATTGAGAAAGTCCAGAAATATTTCACAAGAAGAGTTCTTCACTCATCTACTTGTTGCAGAATACCTTATGCCACCAGACTTGAAATTCTAGACCTAGAAAACCTAGAACTACGACGCCTTTGGTCCGATCTAAGTATAGTATATAAAATCATACATTGCAATATCCTACCTGGCAATGAATACTTCAGGTTCAACCATAACAACACAAGAGCAAACAATAGATACAAACTCAAGGTTAATCGCACCAAACTTGATTGCAGGAAATACGACTTCAGCAACAGAGTGGTCAATGTCTGGAATACTCTACCTGACTCTGTGGTTTCTTCCCCAAACCCCAAAAACTTTAACCTTAGACTGTCTACTATTGACCTCACCCCTTTCCTAAGAGGTCTGTGGGGGGCATGCATAATCGCACCAATGTGCCTACCATCCCTGTCCTATTGTTTCTTTTATTTTTTTATTTTTCTTATATGTAATTCGTGTGTTCATAACTATGTTTTTTTTACTTATACCTATTATTTTATAAGCAATTGACAAAAATAAATAAATAAAAATAAAAATAAACAAATAAAGTCGCTGTCTAACCTCACTGAGACAGGATTTTTTAGGAGTGAGGTAGAGCTTTTTGTTAGTTTTGCTTTAGTTTCTGAACATTATCTGTGAAAAATTCAACATGGTAAATAACAACATGGTAAATATGCAATTCATAAATAAATAATTAATAAGGATGGGCAAATAAGTAGAGCAAACTAATGTTGATTAGAAGAAGGCCTAGTAGGTTCAGAACAGTCATGGTCAAAGCACCCTTCCAAAGCTCAAAACTTAAAGTACCACATCTTTTAAATAGCTTAGCATTGTTATTTTAGTTACACTCCAGTATGCACAGTCATAAAAAGGAACCACCCAATAATTCCAGAGGTTGTTTTGGCTATGATGAGGAATTCAGACGTAAGATGGAAACCAATGGAAATTCTCTGGATTAGTTCATGCTTGTAATGATCTGGTTAATATTGGCACCCAAGAAGTCCCAGCTTCAATCATTTGAAAGAAATAATCTGCTTTGTAACAGGGGTGTAGTTTTTGAAGCTACAGGCCTTCCTATAACCCCTGGAAGGATCCAAAATATTGAATCAATTTGTAACATGACATAAAGGGGTTTAAATTTCCTCCTCTAATAATTTTAATTATATGTAAATGAAATATATTATACTTTAGTTTTTATCCTGACCTACCCAATGATTTGTAGAGTTAGTCCCTGAGAGTGTACTTCCCAGCCAGGAAAAAGTTAAGAAAATGATGCAGAATGCACCCTCTCTCCCTTGAGGGTGCTTAAGACCCTAGAAAGCTCAGATTTAGACAAGACTGGTTAAACTGGATAAATAGGCTATCAAAAGCCAACTTTTCATATTCTACAGAGAGGTATCCCCTCCCCATATAATCTTGTTTGGCCCTAGTCAGAACACATGCATTTTATTAGAGGATTCTAGAAGATCACATTTATAAGAATAGATGAATCTCTCTCTTGTGGTCCCAAGAAAGCTTGAAAGTTTTTGTTCTTAATACATAAATAAGAAAGGTAGTTATTCCAATTATATGGGATAAGTGCAGTTGAATAACTAACTTTCTTATTTATCATAAGACACTGCCAGTATTAGCAGTAGCAGATATACACTATTCAGATATATGAAACAATTCCAAATGTACCTCTATGTAAACTGAATTTGATCTAAGAGTGGCATATTTTGAAAACGGTTTCTTGACTATATCCCCATTTACTCAACCCTTATTTGGTTTCACAGAAACCATCATTTATATGAAGTTCTAATCCCTCCTTATAAACAAGACTTTATTTAATTTGGTTTTGATATGTATGATCAGAGTTGGGACAAAAATATGGCGTTCGTAAAGCATAGAATAGAAATATAAATGAAAGAGTGCCTTGCAACAGTTGTAAAACTATTTCTCTCCCACCAATGATCTCATCTACTCTGCATAAAGATCATAGGTAGCCATTTGTACTCTAGCAGTAGATAACTGGAATAGATACGGAACTAGATAACAGACAATTTACTCTAAAATACATAAGCACAATCAAATGTTTGTTCTTCATGTTAACTTAGTCAGAAAAACAAAGCATCATTACAGATAATCTTTGATTTACAATAGTTCATTTAGTGACAGTTCAAAATTACAGTGGCACTGAAAAAAGTGAATTATGACTATTTTTTTCACAGTTAGTACACTTGCAGCATCCCCATGGTCAAGTGATCAAGATTCAGATAATGGGAACTGACTCATATTTATGATGGTTGCAGTGTCCCAGGGTCATGTGATCATCTTTTGCGACCTTCTGACAAGCAAAGTCAATGGGGAAGCCAGATTCACTTAACAACTGTGTTACTAACTGAATAACTGCTCTGATTCATTTAACAACTGCGGCAAGAAAAGTCATAAAATGGGGGGAAAGCTCACTTAATAACTTTCTCATCTAGCCACAGAAATTTTGGTCATAAGTCGAGGACTAATTGCACTAATTCTAGATCCACAGCCATGTAGATGAGAACATGGTTGTGTCAACCCTCAAATTTCTTCCAGGATAGCACTGTGTCTTCAGGAAGAACTGGCATGAAGTCCTGGTATCCTCTCCGTGATAAGAAAAGATGAGAAGATCCATCACCAATTATCTGTGTCCAGTAAATAATCTGATCAGTAAGAATATTTTGTCTCTTGAATGGCTGCAAAATTTAATGGGAGTAATCAGAGATGGCTAAATTGACTGATTTGATTAAAGAAAAGAACACAATTTTGTTTCTACTGTGGAACCTCAGGTGCAGGGGTTCGGCCGGATTCTGGCAAACCCCTTGTTCTGATGTTCAGTTCACTCCAAACCAGTTCACTGTGACAAGGAAATGGGCCAGGCCGCCCACTCCTGCTCTTTTGTGTGCTTTATGCCTTTGTTTAGAGTACAGCTGATTTGTGTGGCAGAGTGGTTTATTGTGCCTCAGCTGTTTTCTTCACAGAGGCTGCAGTTGAAGGTAAGTATGGGCTTGCCTTTTTTAAATGTGGAGCGTGCACTCACCAAATTGGTTGTTATACTGGTAGAATCCCATCCCTGCTCAGGTGACGACTGTAATCTGTTCCGAGAATTCGGTCGTCACCCAATTTTGACATTCCCGGAAGTGCATGCACGGAAAAAAAAAATGGCATGGCACGGAAGTGGAAATCAATGTGGAACAGCAAATCACCGTGCCTGTGTTTGGTCGCCACCCGAATACCCATTTGTGACCAGACATAAAAACCTTTCGTTGTCACCCGAATTGGTCGCGAATGGAAGCGTTCGCAACCAGAGGTTCCATCTGTATTTGGAAACCACTTTTGGACTTTGTGCTTGAGATGGGAGAAAAGAAATTCTGAGTTAATAGGTATGTTAGATAGGTTTGTTGTTATAGAAATGACTAGCATATATTATTATATAAAAGTAAAAAGCTGAGGTTTCATGTTATTACTGTATTCTACTGCACCAAAAGGAGTCATGATTTTTTTCCCCTTGTTTTTCCCTTCTACCCTACACTTTTCTCTCTTCTACCTTTCCTCCTTAATTTACCTTTATGTATAATTTTT
This sequence comes from Notechis scutatus, assembly GCF_049901735.1. Classification (NCBI taxonomy): domain Eukaryota; kingdom Metazoa; phylum Chordata; class Lepidosauria; order Squamata; family Elapidae; genus Notechis; species Notechis scutatus. Next base: position 258,619,261 of record NC_142009.1, on the reverse strand, counting down.
TTCTTTATATTTCTGTATTTGATATTTTGATAAACTAATATTATTTTTGGGGGGGGGGGGCAAAATATGTTGTGTCTTCTAGCAATTTGTGACTAATATTCATTGGTAAACATTTCTCCTACAAATCTTTCCAGTATTTTAAACTATACAGCTAAATTAAAGTGATAGTAAATGCAAGAAAGAAATTGAAAATGGCAGAGGGGTTCAATACGGCTTGGATAATAATTCCATACATTTTGGTTGTTGCGCATGTTTTTCTTTTTTCCTTCTTCTTTTTTCTTTTATTATTAGTTTTCTGGTTGTTGTGCGGTTCTCCTCAGTTAATTTTTTAAAGTGGTGGTGATGGTGGGGGTTGGGGGGGGGGGGTTGGGGATTCCCAACAGGGTAAATCAAGCTTATTACATGGTTGTTGAAAACTCTTCTAGGAAAAGATAAAGAATATTGTCCTGGTTCTCTAAACATATTTGAAGAAAGGAAAACTTTCTAACACTTATTTGGGACAGAAGTGAAAGGATGACACAATAGTGGATACACATGAAATCATGTAAAGACAATACTTGCTCTGTATTTCATAACTCTAGGATCCACTCTAAGATCTGATGATGCAGAACAAGCAAAGGATTCAGGAAAGACAAGAAGCAGCTTGTTCCCAACGTGCATAGTGAAAACATAAAATTCGCTATTTCGGGATGTAATAGCGGCCACCAGATAAGATGCTTTAGAGGGGGGATTAGGCAAATACCTGAAGGATGAGATTCCCAGTCCAGATGACTGTACAGTTGCTTCCAGTAGCTGTTTGGCTACTGTGGGAATGGGATTCTGGACAAGATAAGCCCTTAATTCAACTCAGCTGCCTTTAAATAAAAGAAAAAAGGAAAAGAAAGGAAAGCTGATGTGAATATGAGAGTAAGCTGGGGAGGAGGGATGGCGAGGTGCTGGGATTTTAGCAAAAGTCAGAGATTTTCACACTTAGGTGAGGTGGCATCTGACTCAGGGCAATTCCTTTATTCCTTCTCGCCTCAGTGCTGGAGCCGCAGGGAACCTCGTTCCATTGAAAGGGATGAAACCTAAAAGGTTGTGTGCTTTCCTCTTACGGGGGCGTTTGGGACCATCCTGGGCTGTTCTTCAGCAGGTGGACCCCCTTGGAAGGAGATCAACCCCTAGTGACTTCATGGGTAGGCATGTGCGTCTCTGTAGTTTTTCTGGCAAGAGCCCAGAAATGATTGGTCGCTTTTCTTCTGGAATGTTTGTTAGACTCTCTAGCTTAGCCTACAGCACTTGGTTTGATTCTGTTAGCTTCTTTTGAGATTTACGAGGTTGGTCAAGAGTTGCTGCTGCTGATGAAGACTACTGTACCCGGCCCTGACACTGCAGGGGACAACTCAGTACAGGTAGTCCTGTATCTTTTCTCAGTAACACATTTTATTAATTACAGCTAGCCCTTGACTTACGACCATGATTGAGTCCCAAATTTATGTTGCTAAGAGAAACATTTGTTAAGTGAGCTTTGCCCCATTTTGTAACTTTTCTCGCCACCTTTGCTAAGTGAATCATTGCTTTTGTTAAGTCGGGAACACGGTTGTTAAGTGAATCTGGATTCCCCATTGACTTTGCTTGTCAGAAGGTCGCAAAAGCTGACCACATGATCCCCAGGACACTGCAACTGTGTCATAAATATGAACCAGTTGCCAAGGATCTGAATTTTGATCATGTGGCTAAGGGGAATGCTGCAACGGTCGCAAGTGTGAAAAACGGTCATAAGTCACTTCTTCCAGTGCCACTGTAATTTTGAATGGTCACTAAACTAACTGTTGTAAGTTGAGGACTACCTGCAATCACATTCTGAGATGGGAATAAGCCTAATGATTTCCCTGTGGATTTGAGATTACAGTCGCATATGCTCTGGGACGGTGCAGTTGCATTTATAATCTTATTTACCTGATTTAGGCATTGTGATGCTTAATTTCAGCTTTGCTAGAGAGAAAATTCCCTCAAATGCTTCAGGTCCTTCTTCTTGAGTCTGACTTTGCCTTTGCAACTTTGAAAACTTGAAACTGACACAAGATCCAACCTTTTCAGCTGCCAAGTAGATATGAACCAATTTACAGAATGAGCCCAACAGAGCAAGCTTACATCTGCCTCTTGTTTCTGGGTGGATTTCTATATACAAATCCATTATCACAGAAAGGAAAGTTGAGAGGTAGTTTCACCCAGAGAGAATTCAACTTGTAAGATGGCCTGGAATTCTTTTTTTTTTCCCCTTTTCTTTCTACTAGGGCTAATTGTCTGGTGGTGGTGGGTCTTGAGGTGGGAGTATAAGCTATAAAAAAACAACCAACCAGGGCTTTACTTTCAAGTAAACCTAATGAGCTATTTACACGTCTTCCTCTGCCTTGTTTCAAGGAGCAAGAAATAAAAATGCTGAAGGATCTATTGATTAACTAATCCTTAAGGACATCTCTCCCCCCTCCCCTACCCTGGGGATGAATTCCATAGGAGCAGAATGAGCTGCGAGGTATATGCGAAGTATAAGTTCTTCATTTTCATGCAATAAAGGAAGAACTCCCAAAGAGAAGAGAAAAGAGGCTTGGGCTCCTGCAGCAGGAATAGTATAGATATTCTCTCTATATATATACATATAGACAGAAAAATGACTCCTCGGAGCATATATGTAACCAGAGAAGAGCTTCTCCATGGGCTGTCAGTCTGGTACTCTTAGAAACGCTGGGGTAACCTAAAACTATCAGATACCAAAAGTATCTTTAAAATCCCATTCCAACAAATCGCTGGAGAATTCGGCACTCCTTATCACTCTCTAACAACTCCTCAGTGCATTTTTGGCTTGTTTCATTTTGATTGAAAGGCAGATTCTCCTCTCTCCTCTCTTGCTCATCTTTCCAATTTGTTAAAGCTCCTGTTCAGATGTACCTTTCATTTTGTCCGAGCGCAGAGCACACTGGACATGTTGCTTTCAAATTTTTGACCTGGCTCTTTTTTTTCAAAAAAAAAAAAAAAAAAAACTTTAACAAAAAAAAGTTTTTTGCATTCTTTAAAAATGCCTTCACTCTCTCATGCATTAGCTATTTTGGCCTATCGTAAAGGATTCTCTCTCCCGTCCCCTCCTTTCTTTGCAAACTCTAAAGCATGTTCCGCGGAAACAGCCAAATCTTAAATTCCTGTGTTTTCCACAAAGCGAGACATTGTTGAGGGGAGGAGGAGGAGGATGGAGGGGGGAGAGGCGCGCTGGGCATTCTTTGATATGTGTGTTTGTGCGTATGTTAAATTGGCAGCATTTGCACACGCTTGCAAAACCGAAGGGGAGGAGGAAAAACCCAGCAAGAGTCGCATGTCCTGAGCACGAAAGGTGAAAGTTTCTCGACTATCCGTAACGGAAGACTCGTGTATTTTTTATTTTTTTAAAAAAGTTGACATATATTCCCTCCTCCTTTCTCCTCCCCCACTTCTTAGACCCAATTGGTTGTGATGAACCATCTCGGGGTGATCACTTCGCGTCCAGTTCAAGTCGCTTGTAGGCAGCAATAGGTGGTGATGTAATAGGTATCAAGGCCCCGCTGGATATATAAATGTCGTGGTTTCGGGGGTGGGGGTGGGGAGAAGGGCCGTGAGTGAGCGCGCGGAGAAGGTCCCCACTTGACAGAAGCGGAGATCAAGTTCAGAAGAAGCTGCCGCGGGGTCGATCTTTGCTGCCAGCCTGCCCCACCGGTTGCGCACCGGATTCCAATTCCATGCGATCTAAGCAGCGACTCTCCAGTTCCACAGGGTGCTGAGTTACTTGCCCGCCCCCACACCTACGAAATATATACAGATATATTTCGTGTGTAGTGTATATATATATATATATTTCTTTATATATTTGTATATAAATTTGTATGTATATATATATATATATTTGTTTGTTTATTTTCCCTGCACCCACCCCCTCACCGCCACCCCACCCCGCTCTTGGGATCTAAGTCTGGGGCAGGAGTTTGGCCGGAGAGGTGTATTTTTAGCCGCTTGCCTCCCCTGGAACCACGTGTGCTGCCCGCGTTCGCTCAGGATGACTGGTCCCTATCCGGCCTGCTGGCCAGCTTTGCTCCTGGGACTGCTGTCGCCCTGGCTGGCGGGGCGTTGCATGCCCGTCTTCGCCCAGCAGCACAACGACACCCTGGAGTGGCGCTGGGAGACTCTCTTCTCGCGCTCCATGGCCAGGCTCCCCGCCGGGGAAAGGAATTTGCTCAGCCGGGACGGGGACTATCTGCTGGGCATCAAGAGGCTGCGGCGCCTCTACTGCAACGTCGGCATCGGGTTTCACATCCAGGTCCTGCCGGACAGCCGGATCAACGGGATCCACGACGAAAACCGATACAGTAAGTTGGTTGCGTCCCCCCCCCCCGCCGCCGCCTCTGCCCACCTGGATCCGTTCGGCTGAGAAACCCCCCCCCCCAGAAGGGGGCCTGCCAGCGAGCGCGGTCCCCCCCTTCAGAACTGCGTGGGATCCTAAGGTTGGGGAAAGGGGAGCCCGTGAACGGCCCGTGGGTTGGGTTGCTTCTGTGCCCCGGGAAGGTGAACTGGTCGCGGTGGACGGAAGACTCTCGACCGAGCCCGTCCGTCCTCTGAGGCAACACCTCGCTGAGGAGAAAAGCCCCGCGCCCCCTTTCAGGGCAAGGCGCCAAACCTCTCCCCTTCCCCGCTTCAGGCAATCAGCGTCGAGGGTCAAAGCCAAAGGAGCTGGACCTGCCGAAAAGCAGCCTCGCGCTGCGGCAGGGGAACGAAAGGGTTAAAACCGAGGGAAACCACCCTTTCCCCCAGGTAGACGAAAAAACGCGAAGGCGCCCCTCGGTGAAAGCCGAAAACGCCAGGTGGTTTTTCCTTCGCGCGTTGAGCTGCCGGGTAAGCCGGCGCGAAGTCAGACAGGACGGCGATCGATCCGAGGGTTTTGCTGGACGTTTCCCCCCCGCTATTTTCCTAGGGTTGGGATTCGGCCTTGAAGTGGAAAGGCAACGTGTGAAAGGAGTGAAGGGATTATCTCGCCGTCTCTCCGGAATAGATAAGAGCCGCCATCCAAGCGAAGGAATCCATTTCACCTCGACAAAATTATTGGTCCTCATGACTGCCCGGGAAAACTGAGAAAGGCGCTTCTTGGAAATACAGTGGCAACTGACTACAGTAGAGTCGAGCTGGGGCTCAATGAGTGGCAGCGGTTGCGTTTGTTATGCAAGGCGGGTGACATGATCTTTGGAAAGGGAGATTCCCCGGTTTTATATTGGGTGATTTGACTGCACTTGGCTGCTCCTTGTGCAGGTCAGGCCAAGAACAGAAGCGGGAGGAGTTACTTAAGAATTGGCCCTCAGAAATTCCCTCCGACCTGAGCTTAATCAATTTAAAGCAGGACCTTCTTCTGACTTTCTAAACAAAAGTAGACATTTTTTCCTTAACAGCCTAGCTTCGGTTAGGGTTATGGGGAGCAGCTACTCTTAAGTCCCTAACCCTGCTTTTGCCACAGGCTGACGAGTGGTTAATTTGGGATTCAAGATCCCATCCTTCTCTGCCAAGAACTAGGATAGCCTAAAAGCATCTGTTCGTGACTTAACCCCGTGGCCCCATAGCTCTAATTCTAACTAACACCCCAACTGAAACAATAGGACCCAGAGGAGGGGTTAAAGACTGCGCCATGACAAACGTTTCATGTGTCCTAAAACATGTCAGTTACTTATTTTAAGCTGGGCGAGGTGGGGGATCTCTGCTAGCTCTTCAATCACAGCAGAAGGAAGACCTGAAGCATTTGCAAGCCAGCTATGTCGGACTCCAGCATCCCTTGTTACTAATCCGTGGCCAGCAGAGTTCTTTCCAGTTCCACATATTTGGAAACTGCTACCAATAGATTGAGAAGGCTGCTTTTAAGCACCTTCTAAAAGAAATAATAGCAGGCAGTGCATTGGCTGAATTGGGCTGGAAGAGCTATTAGTGAGCATGCTAAGGAGTTAAATTAGACAGCATTTTTAATTAATTAATTAATTTTTCGCATTTCTGAACTGCCTCATCTCCCTCAAAGAGGGATTTTGGGTGGTGTATAATAAAGAATCACAATATTAAACAAAAATTAAAATGTTGGTGTTAAAAAAAATTAAGTTTTTTAAAAATATTATAAAAAAAATTAGGGGGGCAGGAATAATTAAACCCCATTAAAATTAGTTGGCAAAGGCAAAGGGGGGGTGCTTTCATGGCAACAATCAACCTCATGACTGTGTGCTCTGTAACTTTATTGAGGCAAGAGACTGTAGATCAATATGTTAGGCATATCCTGAGCAGGGCTAGCTGTTATTCTGTATAGAGGTGGGTTATCATGTAGAATATTGTCTATGGAAAGTAGTTTGTTCAAGTCATATTTTTTGAAGCGTGGGGAGGGAATCAGTGATAATATTTGCCGTGGGTCTGTTCAGAGGTTTTAAAACTCTTGTTGTTAAGGCGGGGTATGCTTTGTCTCCATGTAATGTGTGAACCCACTTAGTGGTGGTTTGCAAATCATGGTTTAAAGTCGGCATGCTTGAACCAGCCAGTTGTGGTTCACTAAATAAAACCCGATTAAGGCAATTTTGACAGGATTCATAATAACAGTGTTTTTACAGCCTCCAGGTTGTTTCTTTGCACACATATCAACATTTATGACAGGGTTTCTCATTGTTGCGAAGTGGGGAAGCACAAGTGGTGGTATATAAACATAAAATATAGTGGAACATAGTTATTAATAATCAAAGAATAACTGAAAATCCTTCCCCTCAAAACTGCAATATCATGGAAATATCAAAATGTGGATTCCAGTTAAATGAATAGTAGCTCGGTTCTGCACATGTTTATCCCACCCATTGCAACCATCTCCCTACCAAAATGGGCTTGCTCCTGAATGTGAGAATCAGGTCAGTGAGAAGGGCTGCCCAAAACAAGAGGGCAAGAGATGGCTGACAATTGCAAAGAAAATGGATGGTTTGGTTACCCAGAAGTGGTCATTACCTCCATTCTGTTAATTTCACTAGAACTGAACCAATATCATGGAAGGTCTTTGCTTATACCACCACAAGTGACGTTTAATCCCAAGTTTCAGCATTAGGTGCATATCATTCTTCAATACCCAATACCCACAGTATTCTAGGAGAAAATTGTGCCAACAATGTTCCATATAAATATTTTACAATATATGGGGGAATAAAAAAAGACCTTCCACAGATGGTAAGATGGCAACTTGGACACAACCACAACAACTCTTAAGCCTTATGAATAAGGTGGTGGGAAATAAAGCTTTCAATACTTCAACAATTTATTCTAAGTCTGAGTGAACCAATCCTTTTCTTCCGGGAAGTTTTGAAAAGATTGGTGAAAAAGAACAATGGGAGAGACTGGCAACAGTTTTTGGAGTGGATCTGCAGTTGTGGCTGGATGGTCCAACCCATAAGCTGGAGATTGCCAATTTCTGTTCTAGAGTAACCTGAAGCTCAGTGGAACTTTTCTGAATCTTAATACCAGTACTTTGATGTTTGCTTTCTAATATGGGTGCCTACAAAGCCCTAATACAAGATACACATAAATATTCCTAAACTTTTGAGTAGCTGTTGCATGCCTCATGCCACAAAAGTAACCCTACTGGTATGGTTCTACTGACATATCTTAAAGAGTAATAGAGTTAGTAGGGTATTCTTTATTCAAATGGTTTATGATTGCATGTAATCCTATATCCATATCCTGGTTTGTTTCTAATGTATTCTTCTTCTCTTAAAGGTTTACTGGAAATCTCTCCAGTGGAACGAGGAGTGGTTAGCCTTTTTGGTGTTAAAAGTGGACTTTTTGTAGCAATGAACAGCAAAGGCAAACTCTATGGATCTGTAAGTAGCAATTATGAAGGTTTTCAGCTAAAGACTTTTAATAACCTTTTAAAAATAATGTATATCAATGGTACTTTCATTTGATGAACACAACACAGTTGGCACTACTAGAAAGACAAGTAAGTGTCTCAGGCTTTTAGTAGATAGATTAAATAGATGTGCTTGTTAAGTACATTAAGAGGAGAATTATCTAATCATCCCAGATGTGGACATTACAAACAGCTGTAGGAAGTAAAGGGTACTTTATGATTAAAACATTTCTGTATTTGTAGCAGAAAGTCAGATTATCTGATACTCAAGAAAATTCTGTTTAATATACACATATATTTCCAAGTGTTGCAATCACCTAATTTGGGAAATCAAAGGATTGCACATTGTGTACACAAAGGTTTGCAAAGTGTAAGATAGCATATTGCTCTGAGATATTCAACTCTTGTAATTTTCTGCAATCTTCCAATGTTCTTGGACTACTACTTTGCCACTGGCTATGCTGGTTCAGAAGTTGGAGAGCTGTAGTCCTAAAACAAATGGAATAGTTATTATGTTTACTTTTTGTGTGTTTTATAACAGAATACCTTTTCCCTTTATTCAATTTAAAGTTATAACTTTATGGCAAAGTTTTGAGGGACTAGAAATGAAATGGCAAACACTAATAAAAAATAGGATGATGGGATATGTTTCTTTTTTTGCTACATAAAGCTTTATATAAGACATATTTCTGGAATTTAGCAAACTGTCACTATGTGACAAAAAAGCAAATCAGTTTAATTTATAACAAAACTCAAAGACTAATTACATATGGATATATTCATGTACTGTCTAATGGAAGAAAAGGACAGTTTAGCTATGAGGGTCTTTAGATTTTTTTTATTCTATACTGAATTTGTTTGAATCTGTAAATCTGGAGCAAAAATGGTTGGAGAGCCATTTCAATTCTTGTAGCCTATTTAGTTCCTAAAAATAACACAAGTCTTCCCCACACCCCTTTGGTCATTTCCAGCTGTCTTTCTATTGTAGTCCTTCTATTGATATGAGCTGATGTAGGCAGAAATTTTTGCCAAAGAAAGAACTGTTTTCTTACTGTCTTGCCTAAAAGGAACGGAGGCTAAATCTTAAGGGTGTAAAAGGCATTGTACATTCAGATAATTTAAGATTTTGGACACAATAACCTTTCCTTTATTTATATCGGTTTGCCAGAAATGATCATTTTCCTTCTGCATTTTCTATATACCTATCATTTCTTAAATATCTAATTGAAAGATACATCCTTTGTTCAGTGTCATTAAGGTAGATAACTTTTATTTAGGGCTTAGTATAAATAGTCATTGGACTGTATTCCAAGCAAACCATTTCAAATTCAGACGGGGAAAAATTGAGAGTAAGGAAAGTTTCAAATGGTGGCAGACTGTAATGCTTTGACTTATTTTCTTACACTGTCTCCTTCAAGCCAAAGGCGTCATCTATGTCAAGTCCTTTGGTTGTGATTTGGAACACAGTAAATAAACTATGGCAAATACCTGTTACTGGATGAGTTAGGTTTTCTTTATATAGGGAGCAACAGAAAGCAGCATAGCAAACCCATAATACTATTCCTTCTTGCAGCTCTGCTAATTGTCCTTGGACAGCTTATGTCCAAAATAGATAAAATTAAGAAGTCAATCAGCTATTTGACTCTTTTCAGAATAATATAAGAATAATCAGATTCTTTCAGAGTAGGTGGGTGGTTATGACATATTTGCCATACTTGACCCTTAAACAACATTGCTGTTTTCTTTACATGAGTATACTTTCTTCTGTAAATGGGGAAAGAACATTCAGCAGTTCAGTTATGATCAATGTACTCAGAAAAACCAGGTGCACAGGTAAAAAAAAGGTGGTACTTGGCTTAGTAGGATGAATCTGATCATCCTGGTGGTAGACCACAGGTTAAACATGAGCCAGCAGCATGTTGCAGCTGCCAAAAGAGCCAATGCAATGCAGCAGAAGTGTAGTAATGAGATCACAGGAAAGGATATTTATGTTTTCTGCTGCATGGATACCCACCCCTGAGATATTGTGCTCAGATGTAGTCACTACAATACAAGAAAAATACCAAGGAATTGGAGAAAATGCAGAGAGGAGCAACAAAGGGGCTTGGAGGCTAAAACCTATGAAAAAAACAGTTAAAGGAAGTGAGTACATTAACTGAAGAAGAGAAAAATAGAGAGAGAAATGATAGCAATGTTTTAATACTTGACAGGCGAGGTATAGGAGAAATGGATTTATTCTCCATAGAACCCAAGGTACAAGCTTTACAAAAAGATAGCCAAACATGGAATATGGAGGAATTTCCTGGTGGCAAGTGCTATTAAGTAATGGGACAGCCTGCCTCCTGGAGTCATAAGTAATGTACCATTATAGGTTTTCAAGGCAAAGTTTCAAGGTCATTCATCTGGAATAATATGAAGATAGCGGCTATAGGTACGAGTTGGACCCAGAAATCTTCCAATGTCCCATCAACCATGTGATTTTATGGTGATACATCCATATCCAAAAGCTTACCTGTGGAATATAGAATGATGGATACTTACTTTATATTGCTGGCCAGAATAAGCAAGTTTCTATACTGTATAAAAAGATTGTCTTTTATTATCCATGTATATAAGGCACCATTGACATATATGAAAAGTACTGGTAACATAACCATAATCTTCTGGAAAAAAGCAATCGCTTTATAAAGCCCTTGTTTTTTGTCCATTTTTATTTGAGTCCTATAAGATTTGGTTCTTTCCTCCTGAAGTGCTAGAGCACAGCTTCACTGATACTTATTTCTTACAAATAAAAGTTATTTCATTCTTTTAAATTTAAATGTTCTGCAGAGGAGGCAAGGCTATTAGGGGAGAAGAGAAAAGAAGGGAGGGAGAGTGAGGATAAAAGTGGGAGAAAGAGAAAAGGCAGAAAAGGAAAGCCAGATGAGGCACACTGAGAATTATTTAGAAAACAGAATCTGATGGAAATATTTGGTAATACTACTATACAGGGGTGGGATTCTACCAGTTCACACCTATTTGCTAGAACCGGTTGTTAACATTCTAAGCAGTTCGGAGAACCGGTTGTTAGAAGAAATTACTGGCCTAATCCTGTAAGGAAGGCAGGAAGGAAACATTCTGGTGTTGCTTACAGAAACTGCCTCTCCGTTAACCCTTATTACATTCTTGGCAGGACTAGACTTCCTGTCTCAGGAACTTTTCTGGAATTTTTCCCCCTCCTTTGCTGGTACTTTGCTTGTGTGGAGTGACCATTCAAAGTTACAATGGCACTGAAAAAAGTGACTTATAACCATTTTTCACACTTATGATTGTTGCAGCATCCCCACAGTCATGAGAGGCCAGGTGAGGAGATGCGTGCCTCGATGTGAGTGATATTGAGTTGGCCACACCCACCCAGTCATATGACCACCAAGCCATGCCCACCACCTAAGCCATGCCCACAGAACCGGTTGTTAAAAATTTGAATCCCACCCCTGCTACTATATTAGGAATACTGTAGATGGTGAAGCTGAAAGAATTTGCTTAGATGGCCAAATTGACCTGTTTGAAGGCAATATCTATGTTTATTGGCACCTGGAAACTCCTTATAGATTTTAGCATAAAACAAAAAAAGGAACTTATGATCCATGGTTTTAATAATTAATTAGATTAGATTATACAAAGTAAAACTCCATGCTGTAACTTTAGAGAGGTAACTAGATTACAGAAAGTAAAGTGTCATGGTGTAACTTTAGAAAAAGAGGTAAATCTACAATTGTGGTTACAACTCTTATAAAGATTGAAAGCCACTTTTAAATATTTTTTTGCTTTCTTTTCTATTTTTCTTTTACTTTTTTGCACTTTCATTTTTTTCCTTCTTATTTCCTTCTATCACTGTTTAGTCCTGTTTTATAAAATTTTTAATAACATTATATATTTAAAACAGAGGAAAAATAACTTGTTGCTCCAGCAAGTAGCTCCCCATAATTTTCTTGAAGAAAATGTAACACTCAGGGGAAAGGTCTCTTGTCATCCTTAATATAACATAAAGATGTGTCCCTCCCCCTTCATTTTTAAGGCAGCTGCCTGAAGATTTTCCATGCTTGGAAATATCTGAGGGCTTTACTGCTCTCTGTGTAAGAGGAGACTGTCCCCTGTATAGAAAAGTATATGCATCTATACTTCTAAAACCGTCAATTCTCTGAGTTTAGTATTAAAAGAGGAGAGGGGGGAATCCTCTTTAACATATGGAATCTGTGTAAAAAGTTGAGGATCTTTGTAGAGTAGATTCCATAAACAGTCTGTGTTTTAAACTTTTAACTGAATATATGTAACCTCAATTAATAAAAAGTCTTTTCAATTTATTTGTTTTTGAGTTTTAATTTTCATTCTACATTATATATGTATTATATTACTGTGAGCTTCAGGCACATGCTTTAAAAGTCAGGGAGCCACTAAAAAAACAGCAGAATTACCAAGAATTTTAAAAGCAAATCAAATTGATAGAAGGGGAAATGAAGGGGGGAGGGAAGAAGCTATAGGGTGTGCACAGCTTAGGTTGCCTTGAGCATTAATTTGAATGGAAAGCAGGTACTAAAGGTGTACTGTACATGTTTTGGGATTCGGCCATATTTAGACCCTGAAACCTGAAAAATCCATTTATAAAATTATTTTGAAATGCTGCTGTTAGTCCCAAGAGTTTAATCCAGAAGTCTCCAAACTTGGCAACTTTAAGACTTGTGGACTTCAACAGCATAGCTGACTGGAGAATTCTGGGAGTTGAAGTTCACAAGTCTTAAAGTTGCCAAGTTTGAGGACCCTTGGTTTAACCGGTGTAGAGAAAGACGTAGTGCTGAACCTAGCTTAAGTGAACAGTTTTGGATTTCTGTTATTCCAGATCAAGGAACAGGCAGGACGATAAGTGTCCTAGACTTACGACCACAACTGAACCCCAAATTTCTGTTGCTAAGCGGGACAATTGTTAAGTGAATTTTGGCCCATGGTACAATCTTGCCACAGTTATTAAATGAATCTCTGGCAACATGTTAAGTTAGTAACATGGTTGTTAAGTGAATCTGGCTTCTTCATTGACTTTGCTTGTCAGAAGGTTGCAAAAATATGACCTCCAAGACACTGCAATTGTCGTAAATGTGAGTCAGTTGCAAAGCCTCTGAATTTTCATCACATGATCATGGGATACTGCCACAGCTGTAAGTGTGAAAAATGGTCATAACTCACTTTTTTCAGTGCTTTGTAACTTTGAACTGTCATTAAATGAACTGTTGTTAGTCGAGGACTTACATGTAAATTTGAGCAATTGATCTTTGTGAATTTTGATGAGAATTGATATCATCTGTGCCTGCTGCTCTTGTGTGATTTAAAATATACAGTAATTGTTTCTCTGAACTCAATTTTTGCAGGTCTTGATTTAAAAAAATGTAAGAAAGATGCATTTAAAAAGGAAAGTTTAAATTTATACCAACTTCAATATGCATTTTTGTATATATGCTTGGGCAGTATATACATTTTTAAAAATGTATAGGAATTCCTGTATAGGAATGAACAAAAATGAAGCTAACATTCATTGATCCAGCTAATCATAATTTGAGTAAAACAGACAATTATTTCTGTTGGTGAGTTACCTGCATAATTAGAAAAAGTATATTTCTGGGAAAAAGATAAAATCTTGCATGATAAATACCCAGGAGTATTTAGGAAGATAAAAGTGAGATACTTGTGAAAATTGTGAGAAGTGAGAATTTTAGAGAAACAAAGGAATGGAACCAAGGTGTTGGGTATATATAATATATAACATCATTTACATAGGAAGCTTCTCTAGATCAAATTACCAAATCTGATAATTGACCAAATATTGCTTTTCTTGATTAGACATTACTATTGCTTTTCTTGATTAGACTATTGCTTTTCTTGATTAAACAATACCTATCCTTAACTTATTGATGATACCAAGATTACCTTATGGTCTCTTTGGCAAATATTCCATCATTAAAATTTAATTTTTCCATTTAATGAAGTCCTCAGATGGACTGGTAAACATTGATCATAGTTTTTGTCTGCCTCAAACTTCTCCAATTCAATATCTTCCATAAGTGTTGGATTACATTTTCTGGAAATATGAAAATTATAGACAATAAACTGGAAGGAACTGGGATGGGGTAAGATTATCTGAAAGACATTATAAAGCTAGAGTTGTATGATAGTATTGAAAAGAGAACAAAAAAGAAGGCCAAGTGCTCAGGTGTATTTTCCTTGTATATGTACACAAAGACATTTTTATATCTAACTTCTTCCTTACTCTCACTATCCTCTTCCCTTCCTTCTCCACTCTCATTTCAGAGCCATTTTGGTGATGAGTGTAAATTCAAAGAGATTTTGCTGCCAAACAACTACAACGCCTATGAGTCCCAGATCTATCCTGGAATGTACATGGCCCTGAGCAAAAATGGAAGAACCAAGAAAGGCAACAAAGTGTCTCCCACCATGACAGTGACACATTTTCTTCCCAGGATTTGAGAATTCTCCCTTCAAAGCTACCTCAGGGCAGAAGGAAAAGGCAAGGCCCAATTGGGAGAATGGAAGAAGGAGGGGGTGAATTCTATGGTGCACTTTTCTTTGAGAGTTTTATGCAAGAGTAGATGTAACATATTTAAATTATTGATGTCTGTATATATTGCCAGAAAGTTATTTATAGTTCTGATCATTTTTTAAAAAATTCCTAAAAGAAAAGAAATGAAAGAAAGAACAACCTTCTACAAAACCAAACCTCCAATCTAAGCTATTCATTACACAGTGTAACAGTAGAAAGACTCTTGCATTGTGGTTTATTTAATCTTATCTTTGTTTTGGGGTAAGTTATCACAGGTGTGCTGCTATTATGACTTTTTAAATGTGAAATCTGATTCCTATATGTTTTGCACTGTTTTGTGCATTGTACAATGTTTGTTAGTAGACATTAAATTGTTTTTTTTAAAAAAAACATTGTTTTTAACCAGTTATGACTGCCAGCAAACATTTTAGTCCTTACAAAAGAGCTAGACAAATCTTCCTCAGTTCTGGTGCCAGCTTATAGGAACGTATAGCATCTCTGACCTCCTTTTGTGCAGCGTTGTTAGTTCATAAAAATGGTGTCAATTTACTTCTGCTACAGAAATTGCAGTATTGATGTATGCCCTGCAATGCTCTTTTCAGCCCTGCTACAGTTGAACTCTGAACTTTCCTGCATTCAATCCTTCTGGGGCCTGTAAAGCAGAATCCACCAGGCAAAGTAGGAGTAAACCCCATTGAAAATCTCTGGAGGTTGTATGGTAGGAGTTCATAGTGAATTGCATTCTAGGTAGACCCTTTTCAACTTCTAGAGTTAAATTCGTAGCATTGTGAGAATGAGGAGTACCACATTAGTAGTACAAGGCAACATTTGGGCATTTTTACTCATTGTTCAGCTTAGGTACAGCATGGTCATTTTCTTCTTTCAGCCAGTCACATTTTGGAATAGGTTAAAATGAAGAACCTTTGTGTTAAAGACCACAAACCATATTTAAATGGAATGATATTACAAGTAGTTCTGGACTGACAACCCCAGTTGGCACTAGAACTTCCATTGCTAGAACGTCCGATCATTAAGTGAGCCATCATATGACTACTTCCAATTTTATAACCTTTTTTTGCTGCAATCATTAAGTAAATCACACTTTACGTGAATCCAGTTCCCCTCACTAATTTTGCTTGATGGAAAGCAGCTGGGAAAATCACAACTGGCAATTATATGACCCCAGAATGCTTCAGGTGCTGTAAATACATGTTGGTTATCAAGTACCTGAATTATGATTGCATGACTGTAGGGACGCTGCAATATTCACAAAGGCAAGAACTAGTTGTAAGTTACTTTTTCAGTCCCGTTAGAACTTTGAATGGTTGCTGAACAAATACTCATAAGTCAAGAATTACTAAATGCATCGTTTTAATAACATTTGAAAATCTCTTCCTTTCAGGCCAGATTTCCATATAGTGGCAAGCCACTGTTTTTTCAAATGAGCATATTTGGCTCTACCTTTCAGTGAGCTGGCTAACAAACTAGGTGGTTTCATCTATGTTGTTTCCCCCCCTTTTTTACTGTGCATGTTGAACCAGGAACTCTCACGTTCTTGAGTTTTTCTCAGACAGGACCTGCTTCACACATCGCAGTGAACAAACTCTGGACAACGTATTCTGATTTTGTCAGCCTTCCTTTAACATGGGTTAGTTAACCAGTCCTTTAAAAATGGTTTCCATAAATGGTACAAAATATTGCAAACCAGCTTACGATACAATTTTGCAGTACAGAGTCACTTCACCAATTGATGGTCATCTTTTTCCAGCTGGGGTTGGAGGGCAGATTAAACATATGTGAGGCTACTAAGGACTGCAGAGGAATAAACTATTTAGCCTTTTAAAAAAAGGGAGGTTGTTTTTAAATACGACAAAATGCGTTAAACCTTTAATAGATCTGGTTTATTTTCATTTTGCTTTTTAAAAAGTGAGTAATTTCCATCATCTTAATGCAGTGGTTTCAACCATTGACTGCAAAATAGGTGCTTGTCTATAGTAGAAGTCCTGTCCCACTAGTTATGCCTCTGCCATAAAGGTTCCTGCTGAGCATGTCCCAATAGCAGTTCACTCCAAGGTAATAATATTGACTTTAATTAAACATTTATACTGTAAATGGTTTATAGGTTGTAGTTTTCTCATTTCATTCCCTGAAATAAGGTTCCTTTAATATCTACCTCACTCAATTATTCTGGAAGCCAGTTTCCTTACAAGACCAGCAGGGAAGGGGCGTTCATTTTTTTCTCCCTACCCTGCTTATAATTCCAATGTGGGAGGGAGGGTTGGGGCATCCCAATCCCCCCCTTTTTTCCATATGTAGCCAAAAGAATTCCAGATAGTGTTGGTTACATCCAATTTGAGCCTTGTCACGTTTGTGCTATCTTTACCCAGTGATTTACTTTTAGTAAGGATAATCATGGTGAAAATATTTGCAGGCAGCTGTCAGGCTGCAGCACTATATGCTCATCCAGTAACCTTATATTTTTCTTTATATATTTTGTGAATGTAAACCATGTCTTTAAAGCAAAGAATGAACCAGCAGGTTTAAGAAGGATGGTTGGAGGAGGGGTGGAAAGGGTGAGCAAAAGAGGAGGGTAACCTTTAGGCAATGTTTAATGGTTTCTTTTAATGGAAGCTAATGGCTTTGGGAGCTAATCACAGATTTCATCTAACAGATATCTTGGAAACATTGCCTTTGTCATGTTGTAGAAGACAGCTCTCAAAATCATAATGGGAGCTGAAGGCAGATATTAGTAAGGGCTTACCCCAAAATGAGGCACTGGAGTTATTAGGATAACTACTCAGCTGTCTGGAGAATAGATCCACCAACTTATTATTTTGCTGCTATGCAGGCAGATTACCTGCCATGCAGATTTAGAAATGAACTCAATGTTTTCATTTGGGTAGGGCTACTTTAGACCACAATCCTTCACCTACTTCTATTTATTTCAATGGGATTCCTTTCAGTACATTTCCCCCCCACACAAACACCTCACCTACCAAGCTCATTTAGAGCGCTTATAGATCAGGCACCTGATTATAGTGTGTCTCTTTCCTTGGCATGACAGAAGACTAAGAAGCTGATTTATATCAAGATCAACTTGATATAAGTTGTTCTATCCAGCCTATTGGCTACCTTAACTAGCAGTAGATCTCCTGGAACTGAGATCTTTCCTGTCATGAGCTAGATATAATCCTATTAAGCAGAGCAGACATGAAGCTAGGGCATTCTGCTTAAAAAAACCAAACAGATGCTCAATCGCTAAACTTACTTTGATCCCACTTTTAATGCTCAGCTAAAATACGTCCTCATATTTTACCACCTCGTTACAAATTGATGTTGTGCATGACTACATTTGGGGGGACTGCAATTACTCCTATGGTGGAATCAGACTTTAAAAAGTTCTTACCTTTGCTATGAGGAAGTCTGGTGAAGTTCCCCATTCAGGTAAAAGTATAATTCATTATGAGAATGGTCTCTGCTCTTTGCTTGGATTCTTTAAGATTCTGAATACTTATGATGTGGCTATTTTGGCCCCATCATAAAAGAGATGGCTAGGCCTATGACTGGAGAGAAATGTATGAAGGTCCTTTTGTGATATATGTTAGCAGAGAGAAACCAAGGCTTTGCAGATGTAATATTAAACCATGGTTTAGTGTAACATGCATGAGCATGCCCAAAGTTCACACTTACACGGGCTCTGATTCTCTTTGGTGCAGTTAAGAAGAACAGTGTAGAAGTAACTGCTCTTAAACTATCCAGAGTTCTCTGTGAATTCTGAATTTGACAAACTCATGACCAAAGTTCAGTATCTGAAATAGGGCTGTGAAAAACTATATCTTGACAACCTTTGGAAAGTCCTTATGAGATGTGAAGACTGCAGTAGTCATGATGCAAAGCAGGAAAGGCTTTGTCACACTTATGAGCCTAGATAACATTCCCTAAGTGTTAGAGTAGAAGTTTTTGGAAGGACAGGGGTATTCATTTAGTAAAGATGTTAACCCTAATTCAAGATGTATAGTATAGCTTCCATATGTTTCCTGCCTTAAAATGCTGGGAAATTATATCACTAAGTTGCAATGGTTGTAGTAAAAGAGGCTCTGGGAGTCTGTGGGCTGCCAAGGTCCGATACAGATAACAATTTTGTTTTGGAACATCTCCTAACTCAGGTTTGTTTAAATTATTAGCAATTGGATGATAGTTGTCCTTTAAATGGTACACTGAAGGTCATATTTCAATAGTAGAAGGGAAGAGATAAGAGAGCTAAATTTTACTTAATTCAAATTATCATAATGAAATGTAATGAATATGGATTTTTTTTCCAGTTTAACAATTTGCCATGTTAATCACTACAATTTCATAACCATTTTAAGAAATGTTTATGGGTCAGGCTGAAAGTTTCTAGGGGCCATATATTCTCCTAGTTTTGGAGTTTTATTTCCTGCTCCAAAACAAAATTATGATGAATTGGCCTCAGGCTTGGAGTCTTAATGGTGGCCTTAATGGTCATTAGTCATTAGTCATAGTCATTAAGTGGCCTTAATGACAACAAATGGTTGAGCATGTAATCCTTTGAGTCCTTTCTGCAGCCAAGTTGCAAGCAGAAGTATCTCTAGAAATGCCTAGGATTGAGTGTTAAAATGAAACACTGGCTTATATTTATCATGGTAAATGCAGAATGCACAACTTGAATGCACAAAAATTGCCATCGTGGATCTTTATTTCATAGGGCAAATTCTAAGTGACCGAAATTTGATATGCTATGAGTAACCAGTGAGTGAAGCAAATTTTAAGATCTATCCAACTCTTAAATTATCCTGGGAGAATAACTCCTAGCTAGTACATTTCAAGATGTTTTAGCCTTACAGCCTGCATATCTTAGATCATTTACATGCTGCTTTGAATCAATATACAGCATTTCTTCCAATCAGAAGTAATAACTCTGTTATAGAAAGGAAAGTGAAGCAAGCACCCTTCATCTTATTGGAGATTGCTATCTTTTTATCCTTTGAGATTTCTCGGTCTCCTGTTCAATTTTTAAGTTTACATGTAAGACTGAAATAACTTCAGGAATTATTAACATAAGGTAACTTTTTATGTAAATGTATCCTTTTTCAATGGTAGTGATAGAAGCCATTGTGGATTGTGACCTTCTCAGAGGAATTCGGTATTGAAGGGCTGTAATCTTAAGGAATGTTTGCATACTCAGTAAATTAAGTCATCATCAAAATTCCAAGGCACAGCAAAAATGAATTCAACTTTTTTTTTTACATTCCTGTATTTGAAAAAAAATGCTACTGTTATATACACTTCTGAATGACTTGCATATATTTATGTACTGTATTAATGGATGACCTGGGAGAATAAAGCTACTCAGCAGTGCTAATGGGAGTGAGACCAGAACTTAGGAATATGAATTCCCCCTTTTGGGAAGAACCATTGCAAACTTCTTTGAGTTTGAAACTGGATACAAATGGGAATTGTTCCATTTCTGTTGCTAGCCAATAGAAGTATGCTAGAAACACCCGATATTGAGTTCAATAGAGGTGTGGAGCCTGAAATGGACTCTTCACTAGAAGTGTTCCCAAAATGGCTACATGAAACTTGAAAAAAAGGGTCAATTTGAGGCCAGAATACTTCTGATGAAGTTGGAACAGTGTGCTTCAAGATTGATTCTGGTTGTTTTAACTTAAAAAAAAATTGAATTCAAGATTGTTTGCATATTTCTACAGTACTTTCTCCCAGTGTCTTATCCCCTTTCAGGCAAAGGCCTTGCTCTCTTTGAATATGAACAATCTACCACAGAGACAAAAGGGACAGAAATGAATCACATGACCATGTTCCAATGCATTATTTTGATTTAATATGATGCCTACAACTGGCTTTTCCTGGCTTTATTGAGTCTATCATGTAATAATTTACTTGAAAAATGGAGAGACTAGGTAAGAAAAGAACTTTTCCCATTCCATTTCTCCTTTTTTTTTTTTTTTTTTGAGTTTTTGAATATTCAAAGAAAGCTTGGGAGAAAACAAACCCATTTCAAGGTTAAGCACAATCATCCATCATGAGATGAGAGAATAGCAGGACCTGATTAATTGCTGTTCATGCAAACATACGTGAAATAAGTTCATGCAGTTCCAGTCTTAAGTAAGTGAACTCAAGACAGTGGGATGCTAGAACATTTCTGTGCAGTGTGGGATATCTCTGTATCTTTTCTTTTATTCTCTCTCATTATTTCTCTCCCTTTTTTAATGTATGAATATTTATCTGCACAATGCATACATCTGAATACCCCAAATATTTCTAGGTTTCTGAAATAATTGATACAGCTCCTAGGTACATTTTAAATCACATTTGTTTTCCTTTCAGTTGAACTCATCCTTAATGTGGTCAGGGGTGGTTTATATTGTAATGTTCAGATAACATTGTTAAACTTTTATATCAATGTTATGAGATTTCATCATTTACCAAATCTGTCTGTAGTTTTATACAGGTGTTGTTCAATATTGTGGTGTATGTGCTGTGCACATTTAAATGCATAATAAATAGATACATGTTTACAATGGACATTGTGCATTCGGTTGACATTCTTTCATCAACAGCTGGGGGGGAAATAAGATTATTTTGCACTTCAGAAATATTTAGTACTCTCATATGGTTGCTTTATTTCCTATAGAATCCAATGTGTGCTCATTCAAAAGTCAGTTTGAATGGAATTGATGGAATTAGTCTAATTGTAAACACATTTACCCCTTATTGTAAGTAGACATGCCTGCACTGTTGGTTTCCAAAATAGTTCCCAGAATTATCCTATGCACACTTATTCAGTAGGTTCTTTTGTTTAATGAAGAAAGGTAGATACAATACAGCATTTCGTGTGCCTCTGCGAATAGTCATGCTGGCCACATGACCATAGAAGTGTCTTCAGACCATGCTGTTTCCCTTGCTTAAGAAATAGAGATGAGCATCACCCCCTAGAACTAGACATGACTGGACAGGGGAAACCTTTACCTTTGCCTTTACATACAATTTATAAGACAAAGCTTTGCACTACTATAAGGAATACTCTAACATTCTCTCACTTTTTCTGCTTTGCTATTTTCTTAAACATTCTAAATTTACAGGTAGAGTCTGTACTTTTAGGCAATTTACATGATTGACATTGGACAATATTATACGTGTAGGAAATATGGCTAAAGAGTAGTTTTACCTCAAAATATGCCATACAAATATTTTCATAAAATTTTTTAAAGAGATAGTAACAAATAAAATCAATTCTGGAGCGGTGCCATCTTGTTTTAACAAGATTTGCACCTGCATGCAAGCCTAAAAAAATAAAACAATCGCTCCACCACCACCCTAAATAAATTGGGTGAAAACTTGTAAAGATAGAAAGAAATGCTACATGTGAAATTATTTAGAATCAAAGAACTTTCTAGAAGAAAAAGTCAAACCCTTTTCTGAGTAGCATAGGGTAGCAGTTCATTTAAGTAATTATTGAATTTTTTGGCATCAGCTGAAGCCAAAGCAAAGGACATTCTAGGGTACTTAATTTCAGTAGTGTTATGCTTTAGAATAGGCCTGTCAAACTGGTGGCCCATGGGCTGGTTGCATCACATGCAGGCCACATCCACCCCAGCTCTGTAAAGGCAAAAAATGTTGTGATACATCACGATATGTCACGTGACTGTAATCAAGTTTGACACTCATGCTTTAGAACATTACAGCTCAACCTGGGAACTTAATCCCAGGGAGATAATTCTATAAACTGCCAATTCTGGCAATGCTTGCAGGAAATCTTCACCAGATATTTAGATGAAACCAAATTTTGAATGAGACAATAATAAATAATCTTACATCAGGGATGGGTGACCTGGGGCTGTAAGACACATGATTTTTAGAGATCACGACAGCTTACAGAGTTCATACCACTGAAAACTGGAAGCACAAGTTCCTTTTAAAGGTGATAAACCCAACAATGTATAAGACTTTAGATGTGCTAATTACATCTTCAGAAGATCATTGGTCTGATAAACTGACCAATGATGTCTTGGATGATAAGACCCATTCCTTGTATCACGGATATGCCTTGAAAGCAGGGGCTTTAACAATCTGATTGTTAAAAACATACACAATTATCTTTGTGATTGACATGAAAATGTAGCGTATATCTAGTCTGTAACCTTCTTTTTCTGCCTTGAAGTCAGTCTTTCCTCCTCATAACTATATCAACAAGTCCCAACTCTCATGGTTGACAATATTTTGAATTATTTTCTGTTGCTTTCTTCCCAGGGAATGACTAGCACAAAGTCACCTATGGTGTCCTGCTTTCTAGCTTTTAACTACTGCACTGGACTAGTTCTCACTATATATAATTATAGTTGTTAAATTGTTAAAGAGAATATTCCAGAAAAAAACAGAGGAAAGTGTTTTAATTAAGATAAGATAAAGGATAGAAGGGATGTGTAAAATGTATAGGACACTGCAAGATAACTTGTCAGTTACTTCACACTGCATAGTTGACTCATTTCACATAAATGAAAACAGAGGACAAGTCGGTTCATCAAGTATTTCTGTCATTAACCTAACTCAGAAATGGGATTCTGTACACAGTCCATTTCTTCCAACATTTCTTTATGGCTGCTTTGCTCCACCGTTAAAGGAAACACATTGGGAATTCTCCCTTCAAAAAGCCCCCACCATTCAGGAAGTCCCACTTCCAAAATTTCCTAAATTCTGATCAACCAACACATGGTGCTATGAGTTTTTTCTCCTGCTTTAATGCTGGAACCTGAGTGCATTCCTGAGTGCATTGATGGGGGGTGTTGGAACATATAAAAGGAAATATTTCTCAAGGGATCTGATTAAACTATAGGATTTGCTTCCACAATATATAATGATTTGGATAACTTTAATGGGGTTTCAAATAATCATGGAGGATACAATTATCGATTATTTCTAGCTATGACAGCAGTATATTATAGCCATTTGATTGGGTAAGAAAGGACAATATAGACTATAGTGTAACCATACAAGAACAGCAACACAGTTGAACAAGAATCATGTATGGAATTGTGATATTTGTGGGTTGATGTCATTATAGGAATTATATTTTGGCATCACCGTGGTTTGTTGCAGACACATATTGCCTGGCAATGCCAGCTTTCAGAAAATACCAGCACAAGATGACATTTCTCTCCTCAGGTATTCCGAGTTCCTGATAGGCTGCTGATTGCCCACTGTAGTAATAAGAAGTTAGGTCAGAGGAAATGCTGGGCTGATCCAGCAGGACAATTCTTTACTCCCTTGAGGAAAGGGAATACTTCTGTCAAACACCATAAGACTCTTGACACATGCTGGAAAAGGACGTTGACATCATTGGAATCAATTTTGGTATTTCTCTTGCATTGCTGTCTGCTTGTTTTTGATGCATGAGGACACTTACTCAGTATGGGTCACTTCTCCAATTATTAAGTTTTTTTTCCCCTCTTCTTCAAGCATTATATCCTGAAACAATAGCTATTACACAGGCCTTGCCGTCTATGTGTTTCTATATAGCTGCTTCCTTTCCTGGGGAAGAATTCTGCCAAAAAAGCAGATGAAGTACTGTTTTTAAAAAACATGAAAAGAATAACATTAACAATAATAAAAAATGAGAAGATAAAAAGAACCTAGCTATTAAAAAAGGAACAAGCAACAGAGATACAGGCATAATCAAAAAGGCTCAAATTTGTTTTTTGGGGGGGTAAATTTTGAAACGTAGAAATACACAGTGGGGGATCTTGGCAAATTTCCCCAGAATCCATTGCTCTTGACATCCATCCTGGGACTTCTATTGACAATGATTCTTGGGAAGTTGAATGTATATATTCACACAAATCAAGGTGAGGTTGTGGATGTCACAGCAAGGACAACATTATTTTAAAATTCCATACAATGGGGCAGCAAAGTTTTGAACTGGACAACTTGGTATGTATAACCTTAGACTTCTCTCCAAAACTCTCTTTTTATGCTATGGGCAAGGAGATAGCCCAACCATATAGATACTTTGAATAATTTCTTCCTTAATGCTGTAGCCTTACTAGTGGGAAAAGAAAGTAAAGGGAGAAAAGGTATTCCATCTTTCCCATATTGTCATCATGATTGACATTAAGCAGATGCAAGCTGCTTATGTCTAGTGCAGTGTGGTGCTAATAAGTTGGATGTTCAAAACAGCTGCACTGGCCTGTTGTAAATATCAGGTGCCGACAAGCATTTTGTTTCCACTGAATTGTGCAAGTGACCTACCTGGTTGAAGGTTTTGTGTCACATGCAGCCCACCCATGCTGTGTACTTAAGCAAATATGAACTCAGCTGTATTCTTCCCACCTTCGGCCACCAGCAAAATCCAGAAGCAGATTCCCATAGGAACTTTACCAAAAGAGAGCAGATTTTGAGCAGGTATTTGAAGTGGTCCATGAAAATATTGAGTGGAGCAGAGGTGGTATTCAGAAGGTTCTGACCAGTTCTAGAGAACCAGTAGCAGAAATTTTTGAGTTGTTCAGAGAACCGGCAAATACGACTTCTGACTGGCCTCATCCCCGTCATCTATTCTCTGCCTCCCGAGCCCCAGCTGATCGGCTGGGTCTTTTTTTGTTGCCCTCCACAGGAGAACAGAGCTGGTAAGCAGGTTAGTGGGGTGGAGAGGGAATGGGATTTTGCAGTAACCTTCCCCCAAGATTGGGGAGGGAATGGAGATTTTACGGTATCCTTCCCCTGCCACGCCCACCAAGCCACGCCCACAGAACCGGTAGTAAAAAATATTGAATCCCACCACTGGAGTGGAGCCCAAATGTGCCTTCACTTCACTGTTAATGTTTTGTTGCATGTATGTGTCCTCTTTTGATTACAAAAATGCAACATAATATTTGTTTCTTTAGTCAAAAGAAAGATACCATCCACTCTTCATGTTATTGACAATCTACTCCTATGCTAAAGTATACTTTATCATTTCAGTATATCTCTTGCCTTACAAATGTCAGTAAAGTTACTGACAGTTCTCTGTGTTAGTGATTGGAGCAGAATGGAAAAAAATGAGGGTTTGTGAACCAGATATAGGTAAACATACTTTATGGAGTAGAGCATTTTATTTATGGGAAATAGTTTTGAAAACTATTTTCAAAATTATTACTTTAATAATAATTATTAAAATGAATTAAAATTTATTAAAATCAATTAAACTTTAATAATTATTAAAAATTATTACGCTGTTAGACTCTCTGCAATTTGCATACCGAGCAAATAGATTGACAGATGATGCTATTAATACGGCTGTGCACTACATCCTACAACACCTTGAATCTCCAAATACCTATGCAAGGGTCCTCTTTGTAGACTTCAGTTCAGCATTCAATACCATCATTCCAGACATTCTTCTAACTAAACTAAACCAGCTAGCAGTACCTGAAAACACTTGTAAATGGATCATAAAATTCCTAACAGACAGGAAGCAGTAGGTGAAGCCAGGCAGAATCACATCTGATACCTGTACAATTAACACAGCCGCCCCCAAGGCTGTGTGCTTTCTCCATTTCTCTTCTCCCTATATACCAATGACTGCATCTCAAACGATCCATCTGTTAAAATACTGAAGTTTGCAGATGACACAACAGTGATTGGTCTCATTCAAGACAACGACAAATCCGCACACAGATGGGAGGTTGTATAACTTGCCTTGTGATACAACTAGAACAATCTGGAACTGAACACACTCAAAACTGTAGAAATGGTGGTAGACTATAGGGGAAACCCTTTCATACTACCACCTCTTACAATACTAGACAACACAGTATCAGCAGTAGAGACCTTCAAATTTCTAGGTTCTACTATATCACATGACCTAAAATGGCCACCTAACATTAAAAATGTCATCAAAAAAGCACAATAAAGAACGTTCTTTCTGCACCAACTCAGAAAGCTCAAACTGCTCAAGGAGCTGCTGATACAGTTCTACAGAGGAATTATTGTCATGTCCACCTCTATTGCTGTCTGGTTTGGTTCTGCAACCCAACAAGACAGACAGACCAGAGAATAATTAGGACTGCAGGAAAAACAATTACCACCAACCTGCCTTCCATTGAGGACCTGTATACTGCAAAAATCAAAAAGCGGGCTGTGAAAATATTTACAGACCCCTCACATCCTGGACATAAACTGTTTCAACTCCTACCCTCAAAACAACACTATAGAACATTGCACACCAGAATAACTAGACACAAGAAAGAGTTTTTTCCTGAACAGCATCACTCTGCTAAACAAATAATTCCCTCAACACTGTCAAACTATTTACTGCATTACTATTAGTATTAATCTTCCCATCCTTCCTTTCACCCATCTCCTCCCACTTATGACTCTATGACTGTAACTTTGTTGCTTGTATTTTTACTATTTTTAATTAACTGTTTCCTAGTATGATTTGATTGCTTATTGTATTTGTATTGTATTATATTAAGTGTTGTACCTTATGATTCTTGATGAATGTATCTTTTCTTTTATGTACACTGAGAGCATATGCACTAAGACAAATTCCAATCACACTTGGCCAATAAAGAATTCCATTCCATTCTATTCTAAAATCAGTGATTATTCTAGGATTTCTAAAGTATCAATTAAATGCTTCTTGCCGTTCAGGGATTAGTTATTAAAAATGCTCAGATCCTTAATTAGCTTGAGTTTTTAAAAAATCCAATCAAAATGAATATAATAATCTGTGTAAATTTGTTTTGTAAAACAAAAACAGATTTCTAGAACTACACCTTTCAGCCAGAACGATGCCATCCACAGTATCCACAGCCATTTCACAAAATGTTTGACATGCATTTATTAAATATCATGTGATTATGGTAGTCTTGGGAAGTATTTTTACCAGCTTTTCCTACTCACATGTGGAATGTCCATCATTCAAGGCTGTGTAGGAATATGTTTCTTCTAATAATCTCTTTCCAGATTTTTTTTTCTTTAAATGTTGGAGTCTAAACATTCTCAAAGGGTCTATCACCACCCCTGGGACTGGCTTAGAAGTATTTCCCCAGGTGGGTTAAACCTCATGGTCTTTCAGCGTGACCCGCTGTGCATCATTTGACATTAAGCAGCTGTGTTGATCATCAGCTAACCTTCCCAATACATTTTTTGGAACCACTGGAAACAAACATAAGTAGCTGTAGAGAAGGGAAGAAAAGAAGACAAAGGAGAAAGCCATGAGAGAGAGAGAGAGAAAGCAAACAGTAATTCACTAGGAATCAGGGTGTTTTCCTAAGTGACTTTGACACTTAACAGACTCCTTTAAGCTGTTGGAGGATTGATTTGTACTTCAGAGGTAGCCTGATTAGAGGACAGTTGGAACTGGAGAATGCTAATGGATACAAACAACATCAAATCACACTCTTTAACATCTTTGAAACAGTGTGAATGAGTAAACATGGCAGTCAAGTGAAGCTAAGGGTTCAAAACAAAGAATAGTCAATAAGTAAAGACTATAGCAATAGGCCATGTATGAGAAGGTACTACATTATGACTAATAGTCATAAAAAGTAAGCTTTTTGGAATACTTTCTGACATCTTTTAAATTTTATTTGCACATTTGGCAGTGGTTCAAGAGATATTTCAAAACCTCATATCAAGCATAAATACTGGAAAAGATTAAACGGATTGCTTATATGAAAGGACTTTTTGACCATGAAAACCTTGAAGTACTGTAGTTAGTGTTATTACCATGAGTGAAACAGGTTGTTCAGCATTATTAAGTTTTAATATCATTTATGCTTTGATACTGTTATTTTTAGATTTTTGGCAGACCTTTATTTCTCTCTCTCTCTCTCTCTCTCTCTCTCTCTCTATCTATCTATCTATCTATCTATCATCTATCTATCTATCCTCTATCCATATCTATCTCTCTATCTATATAAGGTTATTTCTTTACGATTCTTATAGTGAGAATTACAATGCCTATTCAACTTTTCCAGATAAATTTGCTGGATACCAAGCAAAGTGCTAAGCTTTGTGATTATTCTCAATTGTTCTTGTCACCGATGACTTGAATATTATGGGATGTTCATTTTTACAGCACTGTCTCTCAGCCCTTGACTGAAAAGTCAATGAAGAAACCTTCATCCTGCAATGGTGTGAGAGAGAGGGATTGGGAGAGGAAGAGGAAGAGATTTAGGTCAAAGGCATTTAAAAATGTCAAAAATAATGTTGTGAGTAGTTTGAAGAGAAAATATTGCAGGAAAACATTGTAAACTATTAAAGAGAAAAACCTAGTTTAAATTAGATGCTTTGTTACATTACTTTAGGCATTAGTAGAAAAGCAAGAGATAATAAATGCATCACTGCATCATGCTTCTGTCAATACAACACATAATAAATAAATAGACTGAACAATGTATATTTCAGTATCGTTGGTGGTGACTTTTGATGAGTTATGAAACTGCAATATCTATTTTTATTTTAAAAAATGATATATCCAATTACACAACTACACTATGCTTGTTAAACCACAGGAATAGTCAGATTGTTTATTGTAGGGAGTTAGAGGGAAGAAAAAGCTGTCAGTATATGTAAAATGTAGTTACCTAAAAGTAAAAGCCACGGATTTTGGTTGTCTTTATTTCCAAGGAAAACAAGGATTTTTTTTAAATGCACTATGTGAAATGCAAGGAACACCTAGCTATGACATGATCTAGAATATTGTTTAAATAAAGGATACCTCTGAGTTTATTCTTCAAACAATGCATATCCTTGATAATTGAATTACATACATCAGTTGCATATACAAACATGTAAAACCTCAGACAGAGATGCTAAGTTTCTCACATAGTTCCTTTCTTTAACATTTTAGTCATGTCTTAACGTACTGATAGTAAGTGGCAATTAAATGCTCCATTTTCTTGCCATTGCAAACATTCCCGAGCCTCCATTAGCGGCAGGAACAGGAGAAGGAGAAGGAGGAACACATTTATTTTTTTAAAAATATATTCAAAAATTGATAGGAATTCTACACTTATACCTCCAGGAATCGTGCAGGCAAGCAGGCATAAATAAATGGTAAGAAAAATGCTAAAGAACAAAATTGAATAGTGGAAACACCATCAAAGCTATTAATACCTGAGCCATATCTGTGATGATATTATTTGTTGGACACAAACTCAACTGGGCAGTTTGGACCATAAAATAAGAAAATTATTTTACTATTCACCATGCATTACATTCACATAGTGATATGGATAGAGCAGGGGTGTCCAGCTTGATTTCATTGCAGGCCGCATCAGGATTGTGTTTGACCTCGGGGGGGGGGGGAGGAGGCATGGCCAGGGGGTGTAGCCAGCTTGACATCACTTGTGTCGGAGGTGCCTGTGGTGGCCTGAGCACTCTGACAGAGCAAATGGACTCCTGAGATCCATTTTCAGCTGCAATGACCTCCTGCAACCCTTTGCCAGCGGCCCTTCCAAGATCTGTTTTCGCTGGCAAAGGCACCATGGGCCGGTCCTTCTCTATTTCCAGGGCAGCCCCGCAGGCCAGATCGGCCCCCAGGCCTTGAGTTTGATGCCCCTGGGATAGAGAATGCCTGACCCACAGAAGCAGTTTACTTTGAATCAAACGGTCACAGAAAAAAAAAGAATGCATTGGCTGGTAATGTAAAAGATAGCCAAGAATATGAATTGAAGCAAGTTGAAAACTGAACTGGCTGTGCAGGAAGCAAAACATGAATGTTGAAAAATAAAAAATAAAAACAAGAAAAGAATGCTGACAAGGAAAAGCATTACAGGTAGTCCTCAACTTACAACAGTTCATTTAGTGACTGTCCATAATTACAACAGCCCTGAAAAAAAGTGACCTATGTACCAGTTTTCATACTTATGACTGTTGTAGCAGCCCCACGGTCCTGTGATCAAAATTCAGATGCTTGGCAATTGACTCATATTTATGACGGTTGCAGTGTCCCGGGGTCATATTATTCTGACAAGCAAAGTCAATGGGAAAGCCAGATTCGCTTAACAACAATTTGATTAATTTAACAACTATAGTGATTCACTTAACAACCGTGGCAAGAAAGGCCATAAAATGGGAATAAACTGACTTAACAAATGTTTCACTTAGCAACAAAAATTTTGGGCTCAATTGTGGTTGTAAGTTGAGGACTACCTATACATGATCGATTTCTACAAAAGATTGAGAGGAAAGTGTATAAAAACTAAAACCTGACAATGGCTTACAATAGGAACATTAAAAAAAGAAACTGAAAGTTTTTTTTTTTACTTCTGAAGAGCAAGCTATTCAAACTAATATAATCAGGGTAGAATTTAAAAAATCATCCAATGATTCAAAGGGCCTAGGAGTTGAGATAATTACAATAACGTGTAAGGACAACGAGGAAGTTTTAAATTCAAAGCCATGGTCACCTTAGTTGAGTGACATGACCTTAGCAACTACAAAAAAGAAAACTTGTTAAATGTCCTTTACCTTTAATCTTGTAATTATATAAATGAAATATAAATGAAAACTGAGTACAACACTATCAAAATTGAATTGTTTAGAGTAGTTTTCTCCAACCTGGTACTTTTCAGGTACACTTGGCTATGCCCCCATCCTCCCCCAGCAATTGCCAAAGTCTCGAATAAAGAAATATTGTTAATCAAAAAATTAATTCAATTTTGAATTTAATTAAAATTAAATTCAACCTCTTACAGAAGAATGAAGCTCATTGGGAAGGTTTTGCCCAGTTGTTATTTCTCATCCCAGTTTACTGTTAGGCTGGTGAAAGTAATGGAAAATGTATTCCATCTGCCTCTGCATTTTTAAGACGGAAAATATTTAATATAAAGGCTAAATATTCTTTCTCAATTATACCTGATGTGTAGTTGAGCAATAAGAGCTCTGATGTTCAAAACTGGAATTATACGAATTATAAACCTTTTAATAGAAAAAAAGGTAGCGATTCAAAGTAGCATGCTCACCTTTTACAGTGTTTGCCATGTAACTCTTCCCTCTCTCTTTCTCTTTTTTTACTTCTGATGCAAAGAACCT
Organism: Notechis scutatus; assembly: GCF_049901735.1. NCBI lineage: Eukaryota > Metazoa > Chordata > Lepidosauria > Squamata > Elapidae > Notechis > Notechis scutatus. Next base: position 258,587,711 of record NC_142009.1, on the reverse strand, counting down.
TTTTAATAGACCTTTTTAAAAAATGGCACCAGTAACTATTAAATTATTGAAATGGTCTCCTTATTTTGTATAGTAGCAATTTACAATTTCTGAAATGCCAAAAGCTTCCATTGATTCCCTCTTTGGGAATACTCTGAATTTTTTCAGTTTTGTATCTTGTATTTTGGGACATGCTTTACACTTCTGGTAGAAAATGCATTGACTGGATGCAAAGTAACCACATTAGAGAATAGTGTTGTGCAGGCCTTTTTGTCCCCAAAGCTAGAAAACTCTTTTCACATTTGTTTTTTTCCTCCAAAAGGGTGACATTTGTTTGCAGTTTCATGTGGTGAAGAAATAATCCATAGCAGCGGTGGCCTCTGCCACAAGACATGGGTTGGGAGCACAAAGGTTAATATCCTTGTCATGTCATTAGGGTCACTATACCACACACCGGGGGTTAATATCACAGCCTGTATCAATAATGGTGTTGGAGAAAAATTATTGCATTTTCAGGTGAAAGTTACCTAAGATGCCTATTAAATGTTAGCTATATGGTATTTGTTTATTTGTTTGTTTTTAATCTCACCTTTCTCAAGATGGTGAACATTCCTTCTTTTTTCCTATTTTCCCCACAAAAAGGAGATGAGTTAAGCTGGGAGAGAGGGATTGGCCCAAAGTCACTTGGCCGGGTGTTTCATGACTAAGGCAGGACTAGAATCCACCCAAAGTCATTTTATTATACCATGAATAAAGAAGGTATGTTATATACCAGGTTTCACTAGTAATGGAAAGGAAAGTATTCTGCATCCTGAAGGTGGACACACATTGAAAAGATTCCCACGGTGTCCAGCAAGATATATTTGCAGGGTATATTGGTCCCACTTCACAAATGTATCCAAAACAAGCAGAAATTCCGGCAGTAAAGTGACAATGCCATCAGCTGAAATGCATATCTACAAAATTTCCTCCTAGTAGGACAAAAAAAGACTCAACGAGTAAGCACATTAAACAATAGCAATGCCCAATTAGATCCAAAGATGAGATAGTAGCAGAAAAAGCCCAAGAGACTGAGCTTCATGCAAAACATGGTAATTCACACGAACATCACGGTTCTTGACTGTGTGTTCCACATCTACATTAAGACGGTGAAACTAAACACGTAGAATACATTTGGCATGCAAAACACCATGGTGTCTCATGAGTTAACTTTAATAATCCGTGTGCCTTACTTTTAGCTATTCATTCCATAGTAGGAAATTATTAGAGACAGAAAGTTTAGCAGCACCTTGCTTAAAAGGTTGTAATGGAACAGGAATTATTTGTCACTATTTGATCAATCCATACATCCAAGCCTACCTTGTGAGCAATGTGGTTCACTGAAAAGCAAATCAGAATTCTTTTCATTATAATACTTCAGAATCCAGCATTTAAAAAAAAAATCAACAGCCTGGTGACGATAGTGTTCTACCAATTATTTTGATTCTGACTCAGGTCAGAAGATGTAAAAAGGAACCAGCTACATTCATTTCCCCAGAAATGCATTGAGTAACAAAAATATATGTTGTAATCTCCTACCAAGCTGCTGAATGAGAGGTAGTAAAATGGTGGTTTAATTTTATTGAATCATAGAGATAAATGGTGGGTCATCCATTCATTGATTTTCCCCATAGATCAGGGGTATCAAATTGGCAGCTCTCAGGCTGGATGCATAGTCGCTGTTGCTGAAATGGAGACTCACCTGCCACAAATCTGTGCCATCAGATTCTTTTTCTAGGGAGCAGGTGCAATCATTCTGAACTATCTCCATAATTAGGAATATATTGTACAAAATGAGTACAGACATCTAGAAAATAATGCATCACTTCTAGATTCTCAGGAAGTGGAGTTTGAAGAATAGCTTCAGTCTTCTTTGAGAATTGGGCTAATGCAATGAGTGCATCCATCTCTTCAAGACCACGAGCATTTGCTTTCGTTCAATTTAAGTTTACCACAAAGCTCTTCCAACAGTCACTGCACTGAGAAGGATACCTATATTTTAAACAAGACCAGAACCCTTAGAGAAGAGAGTTGGTTGTTTTCTCTTGATGGAGGATATTTCTGCTTCTGTTATACAACTCTCATCCTTCTGCAGCCTCCCTGGATGCTTCTGCTTTCTGATCTGAAAAAAGGCCCAGGAAAGGCTTCCCTCATTTCAGCAGCTCTTATAAGAAGAAGTGATGTTCTATCAAATTCATAAAGGTTTGAGTTCTCAGGAAAGTCAGACCAACTCTGCTAGCTGAGAAAATATCAGAAGTGTTGAGATGCGTAAGTTTTGCTATCATTCAGAGGCAGCCAATATAAGCTATTCCATACAATCTGCCTTTAGCTTTTGAAGGAACATGCAACAAACTTAAGTTAGGGACAATTGGACAAAGTTCATTTTATCACAACAGCAAATACTTAGGGACTCATTCTAAGAATACCCGTGAGAAAAGTGAAATAAAATAAAATAAAGTGTGTTCACTAGCTTTATGCAGGCAAACATGTGGTCACTGAGGGAGAATATTTCAAAAAGGTCATTTATTCATGTTGCCATTGCATTCCTTCTCTCTAATGATACCCCCACTAACTGTATGCCTCAAAGGTCTTTATTATTCTTGTTTTGGCACTCATGAAACAATCACTTTCACAGACAATAAAATAACCATTCAGAAGAAGGGGGAAAAACAGAGAGAACAGAGAGATGAAAACTGTAGAGTAGTGACACATAAATTGAGAAAAGAAAAGGGAGAATTTGGCACTGTCCCTGTGTAATTGAAGCAAGCACCCTTTCTGTAGAAGTTGATTTAAACATTATGTTGGTCTGAGATCAGATTCAGCCCCCTATTTGAGCCACATGCTTTGCTTTGGAGTAATCTTGTTTATTTTAGAAGAAAATGTTTACTATAATTCCAGCCGTATTCTTGGTGAAGACATAATATTGCTTCCTAAGAATTGCACCTGAGTTGTACTCTTTTAAAGACAGATATCTTGGGAGCACATGAGAATACTAGCAAAGGTACTGGAGGATTCAGGACAGCCCACTCCTACTTTGGCCAAGGGAACAAATATTTTGAGTTGAAATTGATTAAATAGGTTTTGATAAGGAATGTGGAGCATCTTCCAAATAGCTTATTAGGGGAAAGCAGAATTACAGGAGTACCAGCAATTGGCTAACAGAGAATCAAAGATGAATGTTAATTTAATGACATACAATTTTGCATACATATCACTTTGAGCTGGTGTTGATTCCTGGCAACTGCCAGGACATTTCTTGAAGTTTTCTTGTGATGCTCTTCAGAAGTGGTTTGCCATTGCCTCCTTCCTAGGGCTGAGAGAAAGTGACTGATTGAAAGTCACCGAGCTGGCTTTGTGCCTAAGGTGGGATTAGAAATCATGGTCTCCTGGTTTCTATTGTGGCATCCTAGGCACTACATTAAACGTGCTCAAAACATACTTTCAGATGACATCTCTCTGTCTCTTTCTCTCTCGCTCGCTTTCAAGATTGAAAAATTATTCTATGCCTAGAACCACTAGAACCATGAATTGTTTGTAACATGCTTACATAGTGGGGTTTTTGATCTTGTCTGAATCCTGCCAATATATATACCATATAATGTGGCTGTTATGTGCCTAAAACTGCAGTGCATGCCTTCTTTTAAAACAAACCAGAGTAGAAAGATAGCCAGCATCAGCGAGAGATATGTGCTTAAATTACACGTCACAGCTATGTTGTACATAATGGAAGGAATGGGTGCATAGAATCCATGACTCCTATAGAGAGAGGATTGTGGTCTACAAGTATTTGCTTTCCCAAAGTATTGGAACCAAAACTTGCCAAATATCCAATTATCACCATACTGGGGAGTTGGGGAAGTGAGAGTCTCAGCACAGTTGGAGAGTCTCGATGGAAATGACAAGAGACACAAACAGATCCCTAAGACCATCAGATCCTCCAAGCAGTCCTTGTTTGGAAAGTTCTAAAATATTCCATGTGAACGATAATATAGCCTGAAGTAACAGCCAGTCTTTTATTTACTTTATTTATTTGAATTTATTAGCCTCCCAACTCCAATAAACTCTTCTTCTCTTATCTGGTGGCCTCCGGCTTTACTAAAGCTACAACTTTCATCATTCCCAGGATAGAAATAGCTTGATATTTGGACAATTGTAGTCTCAATAAATTGGGAAAGCACTAGGTCAGAGACAGTTATTTTAAGCCAACAATTCATTTTAAAAAAAGTATAGAAGAATATTAAACACACACACACCTTTTTGCTACTTATGAAGTGATTGTTATCTCAGTTTGTGAAAAAGACTTCAGGTAATATCTCTGCAGGTTTTCTTAATAATATACTTCCATAAATAAATATTACTGAATCGAATAAGCAATGTGTGATAGAAAACAGTTGTTTTGCTACCTTGGAACTTTTTTTAAATGCATCTTTTTAACCATACCAGAATTATGATTTCTAATTTAGTCTGTTCTTTTCATGTCATCACATATCCCAATTAATTAAGCTATCATAATGATAACTATTATAGCCTTTTCTAGCTTGGCACTCTCCAGAAGTGTATTGTAACTCCCCGAAACTCTAGGCAACTATTGGAGTTGTGGTACAACATATCTGGAGGGTATTGGATTAAGAGTGCCTAGGTTTGAGGCTCTGTTCCTGAGACTGAAAAAGGAGAGCTTAGCCCCAGTTGGTTCTCTTATAAACCTAACCATGAAATGACTATTTGACACCAGAAGATTTATTATCTCCCTAGAGAAATAAGAAATTCCTTACGGATCTCCTGCAACTGAAAAGCCCTGCAAAGCTTTTCTTTGATGGAGATCTCTGTGGTATTGATGTTAATGAGCAACAAGTAACAGAGACGCTCTGGATCCCCAGGTAGGAACTACCAAAGGGATAATCTAATTACTCTCCAAAACAAATTACTTCCAACCAAAACAAATTACTTTCAATCACTCTGCAGCAGATAAGATCAGCCCAATGAGCTGAAAGCTAATGACAGCTGGAGACTTGGAAAGCTTCAAGAGTTCATGTGCTGATATTTTTTTCTCTTTAGTGCCACTGGGTGAATGACAAAGGAATGACAGATGAGTAGAAACATGAAGTGTGCTTCCCTTTCATTTCATTTTAGAAAATGCAAGCGATCTCTCCCACCCAGTGCTGTTGGCAACACATGGGATCATTGATAAAAGGCAATAGGGAAGCTATATCAAAGAACTTCATATAGGCCACACATTATAGAAGAAATGGATAATCTAAGTTATTTAAATTATTTAAGTTGCATCTCCAGCATGAAGTGAGAAAGAGAGCAACTGTCTCCTTACTGAAAATTTGGCTTAAAAAGGAAGAGATCCTTCTTCAAATATTTATGGTCACCATTTGTTCCACAACATCATTTGAATTTTATTAGTTTTTTTTTTTTTTTACAAAAGCAAAGTGCAATTATTATTTGGTGGTGCCCTCTGAAAATATTCAGCCTGTTTTCACAGACTTCTTTAAACAACATCAATTAAGTGTCTGGATGCATTCCTATGGTATGAATGACAAAGAAATACAAGCAGAAATGCATGGAGGTTTGTTTCAGTAGTACCAAACCTCCAAACCTCTTTCTTAATTCAATTTATTTATAAACTTTTTAAAACTATGGTGAGACCCTGAAATATTTGATTGTAAATGTTTTAACAGCGGCTAGAATTGTATTTGCGAAGAACTGGAAAAATGACAAAATACCTATGCAGGAGGAAGTTATTAAAAAAATTATGGACTGTGCTGAAATGAGTAAACTGACATTTGAAATTAGAGAACAAGAAGACAAGCAATTTTATATGATATGGGATTTGTTTTATCAATGGTTGGATAAAAAGACATGGTAAGGTAACAGAATAGATAATTTTGTTATAGAAGTTTAATAGACTGATACAAAATATAATGTAGACATATATAGGCTTGCCGGTGGGGGGTCTTCGCGGTTTCCCCGGGGGTGTGGCGCGCGGGGCCTGGCTCCGTCCCGCCGCTCCGCTTCATCCCCGCCTCGCGCCCGGGCTGCGCCTTCTGTTTTTCCTTGGCCCCTGGCACCCCCCCCCGCCGCTGCGGCCGGGGGTTCTTGGGGGTGCGGTTGTTGTGGGGGGGGGGTTTGTTTTTTTTGGGGGGGTTTTTTTCGCCGGCTTTATATGATTATTCATTGGATGACAGCATAATATAATAGATGGAATAAATAGCAGGATAATTAATAATTGATAAATAGACAAGCATATGTTGGTTTGACAATGTGAGATTGATATAAATTGTGAACAATGATTATGAAAGGATCGCACAAAAGATTCTAAACCAACTGACACACTGTGTGTACAAAATGGAAGATGGTTTTATGTTTTGTATGTATTGTCTGTATGTTTATCTTAAAATAAAAAATATATATATAAAAAAACTATGGTGAGACCCACAAGCCAGTCTTTAATGTAAGAATGGCAAGTGTCTAAAAATGGAAGCCCATTAAGAATAGAAGGACATGGGCATAATCATTAAGCTTGCACACCATGTAATGCGAAGACATATTAGCTCAGCTGAATGTTCAATCCTTGGTTCCAAATAAACCAGTGTCTGGTTCATTTTCTTTCAAGTGTGCAATCTGAGCAAACCTTTGAAGCAATTGATTCATGAGTTTCCACATCTTTTTTGTTATTACTTCTGCTCATCTTATTTTCACATACTTTTCTAATTAACCATTTTTGGTTAGAAAATTAAGGCTGATTAGGATCAATACAAATGCAATGCTCAGATGCAGGGTTCAGATGGGTACTTGAATACTATTCTTTCAGATCCCTGGTTAGTTCTGCTTTGTCAAATAAAGGTCAATTCTAGCTGCCATTGGCAGGATGCTTCAGATGACCTTTGGCCTTCAATTCTTGACCTCGACTGTCCCTAAGCCATGACTCATGGTGACAAATACTGCAACAAGATTAGTTAAGAAACTGTAAAGGGATGAATGGGGGCCAAACTCACCATACCCAATTCCTGATCAAATCTATGGGAAAAAATGTTTCAATATTCATAGGTAAAGATGAAGGATTCCCTTTTGAATAACAATAATTTCAAAAGTTTTGTAATAATATTTTTTGGATCTTTGGTTTGTAGAACCATTGCACCTAAGCCAAGAAATCAAGTGTTATAAATGTTAGTAATAAGAGCTAACATACACAATTCAATACTTTGTGGAATGAAAGGATTATCTGTTAACTTTGGTTTTTGGTTAGTACAGGTGTTTACAAAATGAAACAAAACATTATCACATTTGAAATGCCCCAGGAGATTTTCGAGAAAGGGGTTAGAAATGAGTAGTTGCAATGTTACGTAGCAATAGCACCAATGATGTCTGCTTCTACGGACAGATTATGTCCAAAAAATATTAATGAAGGAATGAAAGATGTAAAAGAAAATTTGCCTGGATGCAGAAATATTAGAACCAAAAATCCTGGACAGGAAAAAAAAAACTGTGGATTAGAAGAGAAAGGAACTAAAATGGAAAACAAATGACAAGCCAAGAGAATGACTCGGATAAGGACTTTCTCCTGAAAATTGGTTGTTGATTAACATTTTGAAAATTAACGTGGAAGTACAAATGATAAGGCAAGAGAATAACCTGAATAATACCTTTTTTCACAGTAAGCAGTCTTGTAAAGCGGTCAAAGAACCCTTGGCTATGGGAAAAAGAAAAACATCTGAATGAAACATACCAGTATACAGGTAGCCCTTATGACCCCAATTTTAGCCCAACATTTCTGTTGCTAAGTGAGACTTTTGTTAAGTGAGTTTTGCCCCATTTTATGACTTTTCTTGCCGCCGTTGTGAAGTGAATCACTGCAGTTGATAAGTTAGTGACCTGGCTGTTAAGTGAATCTGGCTTCCCCATTGATTTAGCTTGTCAGAAGGTTACAAAAGGTCATCACAAGACCCTGGGACACAGCCATAAATATGAACCAGTTGCCAAGCATCTGAATTTTGACCACGTGACCATGGGGATGCTGCAAATGTTGTGACTGTGAAAAATGGCCATAAGTCACATTTTTTTCAGTGCTGTTGTAACCAAATGAACTGTTATAAATCGAGGATTATCTGTATAATGAACCTTAACTCTGTGGGCCTCTGCTTTTCCACCAGGCATTTGCCAAATGTTGAGCGGAGTCCTATTTTTGTTGTATTAAATTATACTATTCACGTCCTCATATTATATGTAGATTGAACTATTTTTGAAAGATGTATGTTTGATTTCTCCTAATGCTTATTTTTATGATACAAGGTTCAGATTCACATTTTGGGCAGTAACAAATTCTCCAAACAAATAAGTAAACATAGTAAGAGTGGATCTGTTACCACTGTTTCCAAATATTCCCACTGTACCTGAATTCATGCCTTTTGTTCCATTACACAGTGTGAATGCCTTTGACCTAGAAAGTAATAACCGAGATTAACCTTTCAGGAAAGCTAAAATAAGTCACTTGCTCTTTTTTCTTTCTTTCCCTGACCAGAATCAAGTTATGTAAACTCAATCTGGGGTCACTAATCTCTAGTTCAACCTAAAACAGCACATATAAGCCAAAGCTTACAGCCAAGTAAACTTAGAAACAGAAATCAATTTTCAGACTTTTAGAACAAACAATTGGGGGATGAATAGAACACAGAAGAGAACAGAACATCTATTTCTTTCAGAACTAGAGGTCAAGTTCCATAAGACACGGAGTCATTCTTAATTATCAAGATTTACCTACAAAATGCATAGGATAATTCCTAGAAAAAGGTGTAACATCTGATAAAGAAGACATTTAAGATATAGGGTACACACTTGATATCTGAACGCTGGGATTTCAAACATAGCTAGAATAAGTTGAGAGCTTCAAAAATAACTAATAAGAATCAGAGCTATCATTAGCAACTAATCACTATTGCAGGTAATGGCTAGGAACAGTAGTAGCATCTTGGCTCATTCAAGTTTTGTATTTGCAAGTCCTTGCCAAACAAATTAACAATGTAATCTCTCTAGAACAGATTGTGTGTGTGTGCGCACACACACACAAACATATACACATATCAGACCAATGAATACCAATAACAAGAAGAAATATCAAGAAATTCAAGGAGTTGTCTAGATTCATGCAAACGATTCTCTTAATCCATTGAGCTGCAGAATTTATGGGGATTTTTTTTTAAAGAAAAAAGAAAAAAAGTTTCATTTCAAAAAGAATAATGAAAAGGCAGAGCTATTTGTAGAAGTGAAAGAAGTATAACTGCTCAATGGATTCTTAAGGCTCATGGAAATGTATGCATTGAAGTTTAAAAATGAGTGTTTTTGTATTGTTGCAAACTAGCACTTATAGAATGAATTCATGGTCATTTTTAAAAGCACAAATAAAAAACCCAGAATATAACTATACCTGCTGTTGTATTTTTACTTCAACATAAGAAGTGGATTTTCACAATAAAATGGTATGCTTAAAATATATGCATTGTTTGAATTTATATCTTATTTAAGTGGAAGTGAAAAAATAATTAGAAAAAATGTAAAAACTCTTTAAATTATTGTATTTCTTGCAAATTTTATTTTTTGTGCAGTATTTCAATGTTGAATTTGTCTTCTTCAATATTTATTATATTAATGGTAGTAACTACTTTAGAAATGAAATATCTTCACAGTAAAACCATGCAAAAGAACATGCCAGATAGAACAGAAATAAATGGTTATTAAAGCCAATGATTTGGGAAGAAAAGTTGATAGGAACTTCTATCTAATGATAAGTCCTTGGAAATCTGTGCACTGCTTGAAGTAATTAAGAATCCATTATTTCTAAGATCTGTCAGTATGGTTTAATCACATTGGTAGTTTAAATTTATTTTCTGTCTTATTTACAAAGAAATTTGTAATTAGAACAGAAATTCAAATCCAGTCTATGGCTACACTGCTTTTAACATCACTGGGCTCTAAACGAACTTTCATTTAGAAAAAAGCTAAAATGTTGGAGTTGAAATGAAGGGACGTGTGTTTTAGCTCATCCTCAGCCATCACCACTTCCCAATCCAATCCAACCCAACCCAACCCACAATTATAGCTTTGGAAAAACAGAAGAGAGGAAATGCTACATGCAGTGCCTTGAGTTCTTGAAGAAAAGGTGGGAGAGAAACTCTATTAGCTCACTAAGTAAATAAATAGGCAAAGAAATAAATGTGACAGATTCATGTTATACAGTAAGAAATCAGGATTGATCAATGGAAGAAGATTGGCAGTTTAATGAGCAGTTTAATGAGTGATGGGACTAAAAAAGCCAACATTATTAAAAAACAAAAGTTCTTAAATATGAGCTTCCTATTCTGTTAAAAATGCTGCTGAAGAAGCTTTTGTTGTTCACATAGCTTCACATCATTCAGCTAAAGCTGCCTTATTAGAGCATATGCAGAACTTCTCTTTAATGTCCCTTTCTCTCAATGGGACTCTAACTGAAACTCTCATTAATCACTGAGAAACTATATGAGCAATCCTTTGTTCAGTGGCTGCATTTTCTATCAGGGGTCAATTCCCACTATTGGGTTTTTGTTTGTTCGGGGGTGGTGGTTTCTTCTTTCCCATTCAGTTTTAAAATGTTTCTCTTTCTGATGTGCTGCTTCCTAAGATGAAAGAATTACTACAGTTTCCAGATGGTATTGGGATAAAGCACATATACAACGATAAGACTCATAAATGAAAATAGTTTAATACTACATGTTTAAGTTATGCACACTTAATATAAGGCAGGAAAAAAAATATAAATCTTGCACTAGCTTTGTCTCCAGATAAGGTTAGTTGATCTACCTGAAGAGATGAAGAATTGAATATAGGTAGGGTATTCTGCACCCAAACCATTAGCTTTCCTATCCATATTCTTTCTAGGCAAAAACAGGACAGGAAAATATTTTCATTGGCATTTTAATGACTCTTACAGCTCATCACTGAAACTGCCTTAGAAATGCCTGAAAAATGATATTTTTAATTAAAAGGAACTTCTGTATAAACTGCTGTTGGGCTATAGACTAGAGTAAGATGAAACTTGAAAGACATCCTAGACATGTCTTGTCCATAGCAAATAACCTCCATAGTACTTACATGGATTTACATGGAAATCTCAGAAATCAGGAAGAGTAAAGCTTGTCTTAAGGATATTGATTTAACCACCATAACAGCAGCATGATCCATCCCAAATCATTTGTTCCTCTAATTTTAAAGGATGCTATTTGGTCATATACTTAACTTCATACACATATAAAAGAATTTATGATGGCTGTCCTCAACCCTAGAGTTTTCTTTGAATTTCATTGATCACAGACGTGCTTATTTCAGTCTATTTGTGTGTCTTTGCCTGCCTGCCTGCTTACCTGTCTTTTTCTATCCATCCATCCACCCATCTATTTTTCATTCTATGAAGGAAAAGTGATTTTGGTGTCTCTTTCTGTTGTGGGTAGTTTGCAGTTGATGTCCTGTTCTCCCAGTCATTTATGTGTTTTTCCCCATTACTTTTTTATGGATAAGCTATCCAGAGTTATTGTGGAGTTGGGTGACCTCAAATGTTATTAAACAAATAAATAAATAACTTCTATTTATTCACACACACACACACCCCAGCATGCTGGGTCTTCCTGCTGTAGTTTCTCTTAAGCAAATACAGTTCACGTTGTCTGAGAATTCACTTAAGTTTGCTTCTCCTTTTTGCTCCTTTATTAATGGAACATTTATTGTTTACATTTTGGAGTGAAATAAATTTCTATGGCAAAACGTTTTGAATAAATTAGTTATATCATGATTAGCAAATAGACTTGATCTTGCTTCAATCATGCAGATTCAATTAGATATATCTGGAAGTTTGAAGGTACCAGAACAGGTTCATTAAAGGCAATTGAAATAACCTGGCAGCACTTTTGAATTGTCACTGTAGAATTAGAGATTGTGGGAGAGATTTAAGGTTTAAAGCTCTATCTAGTGGTCAAACAAAGAATTAGCAAGCTGAAGAATTTGAGTATTATTCTGGATAAATTCTTGAATATTATTGAATCTATGCACTGTTTTATTTGACTAATATAAGGAAATGTGCAGCATATCTATGTAAAAACAGGGACACACTCAGTTTTAAAGTTCAACTTTTATCTTGCAACAAATTTGCTATTTGGCTATTTCAATATTTATAACTGGAAATAAACATTCTGTATAGTGCATATGAAAATTCACAGACAAACTATTTTTTTGCATATAAGAAAACTATTCAATCTATTGGTTGAGTATCTTTAATTTTAATATGATATGATGATGATATGGATAGATAAAATTACTTGAAAGTAATTTTATCTATCTATTTACTTGAAATATGGATAGGACTGCAGTTTTGAGAATATATTGCTAGTTTTCAGATTTTACTAACCATTTGCTGAAATTAGAATATTTTTAAATTTAACAAAAGATCAACAAAACTGAATCAAAATGGTGTATTCCATTCCGAAGTTGCAGTATTATTGTGTTGGTTTTGCTGGTAGAATTTTAGTCAATCAACTGATTTAACACTGGCTTTCTTTGCATATATTCAGTGCCAGGATTCTTTTTAAATCAAAGTTTCCTGACCAAGCCTTAATGATCATACTTTCATCTATGAGTAACATTAAACCACACTGAGGATTTTCACATGGCACTGCGAGTCAGACAAAGCATTCACTTTGTTTTAATGTGATGCACGAGCCCAGTCACTGGGTAACAGGAAAGCATGAGAAATGTTCTTTTTTTTAATCACACAGTTCAGAAGAGTCTTCCTCTGTCTCCTAAGGGTGTAGGAGCTTTCCTGAGTCATGGCCATCTCCCACTCTAATAGAACTTCTTGCATTCTGAATCAACAGCAGGCATTCTTCCTTCAGAACCATTTAGAATTTTGGGCTGGAATTTGCATCATCGTAATACTTTGCTTTGCTAATTAAACCAATCTTCACCTTCCCATAATGTTTTGCAAGCTAAATTTGGCTACTCTGAAAGGTTAAGAAGTATAGTCCTATTGCCCTGGAGTGCCACCCAGAGGTTCAGTGTGTAATTTCTGTCCTCAGATGTTTACAGTGATGGGCTGTAGGTCCCTGTACATACATATACATGTCCATGTCCATGTCCATATACATATGTATGTATATATACATACATACATATACATATAAATACATACATATAAAAGCTATGAGAGGCACTATGAGCCATGGAAAGATACATGCTCAGCATTACACAACAAGATAGAAAGACCTGCACATGGTTTAGAACAAACAAAAGTATATGATATCGTCAAGAGAGTAAAAGAATTGAAATGGAAATGGGAGGGTCACATAGCAAAAGGAACTGACAGCAGATGGATCAAGGCAGTCATAGAATGGATTCCACTTGATGAAAAGCATCCACGAAAGAGACCTAAAACAGGATGGATGGATGACATTAGCAAGTATTGCAGGGCCCAGTTGGCAAAAGGAAAGCTCAGGACCATATTGGTTGGAAACATGCGGAAGAGGCCTTCATCCTGCAGTGGATAGACAATGGCTAAAATAATGATGATGATATATACATCTTTATACATACTGGGCTTATCAGCTGCAAATTGGCATGCATGTATACCAATTCTCATATATTTTATCTATTATCTATCTATCTATCTATCTATCTATCTATCTATCTATCTATCTATCTATCTATCTATCTATCTATCTATCTATCTATCTAATCTATCATCCATCCATCCCATCCACACACACATCAATCATCCACTATTGTCCATTTTAACCATTGTCCACCCACTGCAGGGTTGTCCATCTTCTTCCACATGTTTCTGGTTTATGGTCCTGAGCTTTCTTTTGCGAATATATATAAGACTATATATATAAGACTTGGGTGGGGTTGCTCTTCAACAGCAATATAGCTAAGAAGAGAGATAGCTACTTTACAGTTAAGTATGGATTTTTTTTAAAAAAAAATGCCTTTATATCAACTGTTTTCTAAAACTCAAAAAGAAAAAAGCAGCCCCTCTCCCCGGCTGCCTGCAGATGTTGCTTTTCGTTTTCCAGCTTTTCTCAATTCAAGGCGCTGTTGCATCAGCCGAGGCGCTTGGGCACCTTGGGGAACAAAGAGGGCTGGAGATGGGTGGAAGGGGAGGCGATTTTCCGGGTCATTTGGCAATTGCATTCAGATTTAAACTTCCTTTAATTGCCCCGCAGTTCTGCTCTCCCTCCTCCCCACACGTGTGGTCTCGAACGTGTAACCGCCCTTGCTTTACTCCTATACTTTAGATAGATGCCCAGGTGGAAAGGAAGGTCGAGTTTTGTGCGGGTTGAACGCCACGGTGCATATAGGTGTGCAAAAATCCCCGAACACAATCCCTGCCCAGCCAGACAGGCTTTGCTCTCATTTTTGTGGAGGGGAGGAGGAGGGAGATCTCTCTCGTGTGTGTGTGTGTGTCTGTGTGTGTGTATTATTTCGTTAAAAGCCCCCTTTTCGTGCGCTCTCTCGCTCTCTCTCCCCAGAAGTTCTCGCACTTTTGCTTTGCACGCCGACTTCGCGGCTGTGGCTAATTCTTTACCTCTCGGGACTTCAACGGATCGGGAGGGCAGCTGGGTAGGGGAAGGAAGTGACCCCGAGCGGCTTCGGAAAGAGAATCCCACTGCCGAAGGTGGGTTTTTCTCTCTCCCGCGACCGATCCAAGGCAGCCGAGCGGGAAGGCGAGGCGAGGCGAAGCGAAGGAGGGAAGAGATCTGGAAAGCCCACCCCGACTCCCTTGCAAATGCGAGCTCCACCTCGTCCCAGAGCAGGTCAGAAGCTGAAGCCCGAAGGGTGTCCCCTGGGCAGTGATGTCATCCAGATCAATACGACGGGGCGGGAATTGGCCGGAGCACTTGCTCAGGGTCTGTATTGGAATCGGTATTCGCCTTATCGATTGGGCTGATCAGCAAGAGCTATAAAAGGAAGGGGCTCGCCCGCTGCTTCTGACATTCGCTCCCGAAGCCCCTCCATCCTCCGGCTGGGATCTCTCCCCCACCTCCCTCCCCAGCGTAGGAACCTCGCGGCGCGCGGTGCTTACGGTCCTTCGGCTTGAGGGAAGCTCCCACCCCCCCCCCACCCCAATCCCGCCACCCATCCCCGGCCGCTCGTTCTGCTAGGATGGGGATGGAGGTCTGCAAAACCCGCGCCGCGCCCCTGGCTCTGCTGGGCCTTTGCTTCGCTACGGCCGTCAAATCGGTGCCTCTGGCCGATGCTGGACCGCACGTCTACTACGGCTGGGGGGACCCAATCCGGTTCAGGCACCTCTACACGGCCAGCCGGCATGGGCTGTTCAGCTATTTCCTCAGGATCCACGGCGACGGCCGAGTGGACGGCGCCGCTGCTCAGAGTCGACACAGTAAGTAGCGTCAACGCTCCGATGTGGGTCCTTCCCGCGGGGGCCTCCCTCACTTTTGGAAGGGGACGCTTTGGCATCGGGTAGCTCCCCTCAACTCGCTGCACCTTAACCCAAGCCGTTTCCCCGCTTCCGTATTTGTGTGTGTGTGTGTGTGTGTGTGTGTGTGTGTGGCCCTTTGAATCTGCGCTCCCGGAGGCGCGAGCAAAACCCAGATCCTGAAATAACCCCGGGCCTTGGGTCTTTTTCTGCCCCCCCTCCAAAGCTCCCCCCGTCCAAAGCCTTTGGATGGGGCATCCACCCAATTGCTCTCCCCTCTTTACAAAGACCCCTGCTTTTGTTCATGGGCTCATCCTATCCTTCCTGAGGATCTGAGGGGGGGGGGAGAGGGAGAGAGAGACCCTTTCCTTTCCCCGAGGGCAATTTCCCCACCCACGGACTACATTAACCCTACAACGGTTTGTTTGTCCCGCCCGCGCAGGTTTGTTGGAGATCCGGGCAGTAGCGCTTCGCACGGTGGCCATCAAGGGCGTGCACAGCTCTCGCTACCTGTGTATGGAAGAGGAAGGCAGGCTGCACGGACTGGTGAGTGACTAAGCTGCTTTAAAAATCAACAACACCAACAACAACTACGGGGACAGGCTATATATGTCTTTTCTTACGTATCCTTTCCTCCCGATCGGGAACGGCTTTGTCTTGCCTCTCCGTTCGCAACCAGGCGAGACGCGCCCCACGCGGGGGACCTGGGACAAGTTTGCGCCGAGGTCCTTAAAACGTGGCGGGAAGGGCGCGCTTTTCTGGCTCTTTAAAGTAAAGGTTGTAGCGTGAAAGGAGGAGTTTTATTTGGCTTCGCCAGACTCAGAGAAGAGGAGGAGGAAGAGGAGGAGGAAGGGGCATTCACACAGGATCGCCAAGTTTTGCAGGACGCTTGATAATTTACACTGGGTTTTTGGAAGGAAAAATGGGATGAAAGAGCTCTCGGGCGCTACTCCTGCAGCACCGTGGCAGCTTAAGGGGCGGCCTCAGCCACATTCCAGAACGTACAAGACTACAGAGTTACTATTTGTTTACGTTTCTTTGGGGACCTGTTTTCGGGGCTCCAGGCAGAAGATAGATCCTTATCGCGCCCTGTCCTCACGGTAACCTTTTGAGGGAGGGGAGGCGGAGAAATAAGAGCGTAAATCTTTTTTAGAGGCCACCCACTAAGCTTTGCTGGCTCGCTAGCGATTTTTGGTCTGGGTTCCCCCGCATTCAGATACGGCTCTGCATCCCTGGCATTGCAGTCACGTTCAGAAAAATAAATAAATCGTGCGTTCTTTATTGAATGCAAGTCAGCTCCCCCTGCTTGTAGCTTCCTTCTATTTCGGAAGGCATAGGCTCACAAAGCTTTCTGTCTACTTTCCTTTAATACTCTGGAAGGGGGGAATTATTTCTTTGTAGAGGTGGCCAGGTGGAAAATAATAAAAGTTAGGTGCTATTTCTGCCCAATTAATGAGACCCTTTACAATATACAGTGTGCCCTTTGCATTGTGTTGGTAGCAAACATAGTTTATAGGAGCTAGATAAGAGTTGGTATTACAGCAGAATCCAAAGGGCAGAAAGCTAACTATTGACTCCCATCTGCTGGTCATCTGGATTTTTGCAGCAAGGTGTGGCACACTGATTTAAACAAAAAAAAAAAAAAAAAAAGCAAGCCTGCAGAAAGGGAAGCATTGCAATCTAGCAAGCAGGATAAATAAGAACAAACGGAGAAGAAAGGGACAGAAGCTGGCAGGGTGTTTGTGAATTTTCCAGAATGCTTGTTGTCTCTGGCTACTTCAACCTTTTGGGCATCAGTGATGTGCTACATAGTGGCTGAGCAGCAGAACAGTGGACTAGCTGTAGATGTGGAACTCCTTTTTTAAAAAGTTGAAATGGCCAGTGTTATAGATTGGAAAAAAAAATCTTTTATAATTGCTAATGAATGGAGCACTTAAATGTTAAACTTTAAGTACTTTGGGTCTTTTTTAATGTTTTCTCTATGCCAAGAATATAGTAGGTATTAGGTAGCAGATAAGATTTAATAATAAATAAGTATAAATAAAGAAATAAATATCCTAGGAAATACTGATAGGTAGCAATGGTCATGCTCCCCACACCAAATCAGTGTTACATAGCTCCCGCAATTACCCAAATGTAACTCCTTACTAGAACCTCAGGGTCACCCAAACATAATGTTATTCTGTCCTATTGAAAGCAATATTCCTAATGCAATTTCAGATTGGAAAATAAGTATACAGCAAGTTGCAGTACATTAAACTAGAGCCCTCATTCAAGTAACCTGAACAGGAGAAGAAAACCCCCTATTTTTAATGATTTGTAATCCTGTTGTTTTCAATGACCTTCTAAGGGACTGAATGTGTAGTTGATGACACAGCAATATTTTTGCTCATTTTTGGCTGGGAAGGGCGTTCTTCATTTTGCTTCAATTTAAAACGTTACCCATTTACACTTCTTTATTATCCCAGAGATAGATAGATAGATAGACAGGCAGGCAGGCAGGCAGGCAGGCATTGCTTTTTACATGCTTTTAAAGGTATAACTTTAGATAATTACTATCACTGCTTCCATTCATAATGCTCAGCCTGTTACATTAAAATTCACTTCCTTTCAAAAATGAAAATAAGTAGGGTGCAAAAAGTTAACTTTTTAATAGTAACTAAAGAGTTAAACAGTAGGCTTCAAATCTGATGTAATTTCTGCTTGTAAACAACAATACTGTTTAAAGCTGTCTCATCATTAAAATAGGGATTAGCATGTATCCTCCTGAAGTATTGCTTATCTGTGATTTTGTGCAATTATATCCATTTAGAACTAAACCTTGCTAAGCATACCACTAAATATATTCAATTACACTGTTGATTGTGAACTTGTTTTTATTTTAATCAATAAAATAAAACAGGCTATACCCTATAACACCACAGAGGTGCAATAATTGGGACAATTTACTCATTGCTTATATTTCTTTCTTAAAAACAGTATACACAGCACCCATTTGTCCAGTTTCGTTTACAAGCCTGCAACGTAGTTCTGCCTGAAAGATAATGAACGGCCTCAAATATTCAGTGATCTTCCATAGTTGAAGCAGGATTTTAAATCAAGAGTTTCCCCAGTCTTTTGGAGCACAACTTACTTTTTTTCCCCTCCTGGGTTTATGGTGTGTTGGTGGGATAAATTTTGGATGTACTTCTTTCTCTCTTTCAAACTTTTGGGCCTATTGTAGGGCATGCACTACTATTTTTGCATACTTCCTGCTCAATTCCTACCATATTCAAAATGGTGCTGATTTTCAAAGTTGTGCTATTAAGGGATGGTCATGACGGCAACTTCACATTTCATGCCGTTGCTAATCTTGACAAAGAGTAAAAACATGTTTTCCAAATGACTGACTGCCCAAGCTATTGGTGAAGAAGCAAGGACCTGTATTTGAAGCCTATTTGTCTCTCGGAAGGAATTCTGCTATAAAATATTCAGCAATAAGTGATGGGTGATGGGATTTTCAGTCTGTTTTGTATGCCAGATAAATGAATGGTGCAGATGCTTGACTGAGAAAGAACTTGTGCAATAACACAATTTCTCTTATCATTGAAGCATTCTACGTAATCAGCAATACTTTTTTATTGACCAAGAGTTCAGTTACCTCTAATGACTGAACCAGAGTAACACCAGAGTTTTAGGAAAAACAACAGTGGCACAAAGAGACTAAAACTCTCTGAAATGATGGCCACATTCTTCATAGCATTAACATTTCTGAATTACGAATGAACACCTTTCTTTCTGTTGCTCTTAATATACAAAATAGCGAATATTTATTCCATTACATCACCAAACAAGTTTCATTCCAGCTTTCCCCAGTTTGGTGTTCTCCAGATACCCTGGGTTTCAGTTTCCAGCAGGATATCCAGTAATTTGGAGAATTGAAGTTCAATTAAGGCTATCAGATATGGGTTGGAAAAGCATGGATGAGCATGCAATGGCAGGAAAGAGAGTTTTCTAAAGACCTTTCCAACTTTCTAATGATTGCTCAGATTTTTGAAGCCTGTTACTTGATGAAGTCTGTGGGAATTTCCTCGTGGGAAGGCATTGTGGTTCCCACCAAATGAAAATACATACATAAAACATACATTTCTTACAAGGCAAACCCTCTCCCTCAACAACTTAAACAGGTAGCCCTTGACTTCTCATCAAATTGAACCTAAAATTTCTGTTGTGAGGCATTGTAATTTAAGTTTCTTAATGCCACAGGCATTAAGTGAATCTCTGCAGTTGTTAAGAACGTGATTGTTAAGGGAATCTGGCTTCCCCTTTAACTTTGCTTGTCAGAAGGTCACCAAACATGATCACATGATCCTGGGACACTGCAACCATCATAAATGAGTCAGTTCCCTAGCATTTGAATTTTGATCACATGACCAGGGGCGTGTAGCAATAGTCATAAGTGTGTTGTGGTTAGCCGGCAGCAGTTGTGGATGGCTGAGGAGAGTGAGGACTCAGATGAGGGGCCAGGACCATTAGGGAGTGGACTGCTGCCTTCAGAGATTGTGGGGGCTAGCAGCAGTGATGAGGAGGTTCCCGAGGAGCCTGTGCCAAGTGCGCATGCGCACAGGATTGCTCGGAGGAAAGAGCAGCTACAACAGCTACAGGCGACTCGGGAGTAAGGCTGCAAGATAATGGCCCCTCCTTCAAGAAGATAAGCCAGCTGTGAACGAACATACTTTGCAGAAGGCAAAGACGTTTTGAACTCAGCCTCGTGGACATTACAGTTGGTATTTGAAGACTCTGGTAAACTATTATCTGTTGTTTTTTTGGCAGACTTGAAAAAACTTCGCAAGGCTCTTTCTTGTCAGAGTTAATTAGTCGGAGGCAGCCTTTTATTTGTGAAGAAACAGGATACTTAGCTTAGCAGTATAACCTTATAAACAGGTTATACTGCTGCCTTTGTCTTGTGTTTGCTCTCTTGGAACCAGGCTTGGATCAGAACAAAATGTGAAAAATGGGCATGTCACTTTTTCTGTGCCATTGTAACTTCGAACCGTCACTAAACAAACTGTTGTAAATGGAGGACTACTTTTATTTTTGTTAGGTTGGAGTATGTATTGAGAAATAGACCTATTACCAACTGTAAAAATGGCTGGATGGCACTGTCCTTAAGCAACTATTGTGCAAAGGTTGCTTTCGCATCATCGAAAACAATTGGCAATTTTAGTGGGGCAAGGTTTGCTGCCAATCTGAGTACGCCAGGGCTATTTTGCCAAAATCATTTGTATTATTTCATTTATAGCTAATACAAATGAAATGTAATTGATACAACTAATTCCAATCATTGTATTTAATAATTTTCTCTCTCTGTTACATTACAAATTAATTTTGCTAATGATTTTTGTCAACTTTGAAGGCTGCAGCTAAGATTTCCAGGTTTAATTCCACACTAGAGTGTTACGTTAATATCCCTGGAATAGCCTTTATAACAGTCTTCATTCCATTATTCGCATAATTCAAATTTTTGCATCTGTGTTTTTATAGAATTTAGAAATCCTCCTTACAATCTAGGGCAAGGGTAGACAAACTGGTACACACCAAATTGTTTTGGCTACAATTCTAACAATTGTTTACCATTAGCCATGTTGCTAAAACTATTGAGAACTGAAGCTCAAAATATCTTCAGGTTACCTGATCTAAGCAGATGCCAAACTGAGATACTGAAAGGACATAAATAAGTCAGATTGACACTGCTTATTTGCCCCATTAGATGGTTAAAAAAGAAACTCATTCAGTACTTTAACCCATAATTAAGTCTTGCATGACAACATTTTTATCATGCCCCAGTCTTTTACTATGAAACTTTCTTCATTGTTTTCCACAGCATATATTATTACCCAAAAAAGCATTCAGTTCAAACTATGATAATTCCTTTATTTTTTATGCATAGTGAAAACAACTCATGAGCAATAAATTGCTTGATGAGCAAACAGGAATTAAAAATATTTATTTCCTTCCAATCAAATAAAATTGTAAAAATAAAAATGAACCTTGTAAAATTGATCGCCATTCCGTAGTAACTTGTTACAGACTATACTTAGTTATAAATACTTCTTATAATCTGATTTATAAATACTTCCTGTTTCTTCTTGAGATTCCCTTAAGATTATTTTAGCTCTGTGAAATAAGAAATCCAATTTAATCTCTCTAAGGAATATCATATTTAATTATCTTGTAGCCAGATAGACAATTCCGCTGATTATTTGGACAAACAATGTTGCTTCATCTGCCATTTAAGAGACTTATAAACTCATGCAGTATGTAGTAATGTTTACTTTTTTTCTTTTCAGCTTATATATACCACAGAGAATTGCTCATTTGAAGAGGAGATACGTCCAGATGGCTATAACATCTACAAGTCAAAGAAATATGGAATCTTGGTGTCTTTAAGTAATGCCAGGCAAAGGCAACAATACAAAGGAAAAGACTTTCTTCCATTGTCTCATTTCCTACCTATGATGAACACTGTGCCAGTGGAAACTACAGATTTTGGAGAATATAGTGATACCAGGCAAAATTTGGAATCTGGTATTTTTCATCAACCAGTTGAAACTGACAGCATGGATCCCTTTGGTATCACTTCTGAAGTATCCTTAGTACAAAGTCCTAGTTTTGGTTAATAACTTCTGTTTCGTTAATTAGATTTTATAGAGATGTTATCAAGAGGTTAGGATTGTATTTGTTGAAGTGATAACTTAAAACATGTGTATATATGATACCACCTTCGTAAAGCAATACTAATTCCAAGAAAGCTATACTCATTCACCCTCTCTTTCTCTCATCTGTAAAATAGCTAGAAAAGTTCCTTCTAAATGTTTTATTTAGGAATGAGAAAGATTCAAAGCCTGCAGAATTTCTTTAGCTTTGGAAGATTTTTGGAAAGATAAACCCATTAAAAATTTACTGCTTCATTACTTCTGATTACCTCTGAGTCTCAATAACTGCTTTTCCTTCAAAGAATGGATGATTCCTGTTCTTTCAATGTATTTAAACAGAATAGTTTTAGAAATAAATTAGCCACAACTAAG
Organism: Notechis scutatus; assembly: GCF_049901735.1. NCBI lineage: Eukaryota > Metazoa > Chordata > Lepidosauria > Squamata > Elapidae > Notechis > Notechis scutatus. The sequence goes on along the minus strand of NC_142009.1, from coordinate 258,565,166 downwards.
TAAACAAAAGGGAGTTACACATTTTTGATACATGCTAGATCTCACTATGTTTTGCAGACTTCTGCTTTATTTTTAAGGAGATTGGCTGTTGGAGGGTAATTAAAAGGTAATATAATTTAAAAAGGTAATATAAACTTCAACTAATAGGAGAAATTAAATAATAACACTGTCATGTTTTATTAGCAAGACAATATCTGCTGCTAAATGGTATAAAGCAGGGGTGTCAAACTCACGATGACCCGTCACATGACATATTGCAACTTTTTTCCCCCTTCACTAAAATGGGGGTGGGCCTGGCCAGCGCGACCCATCTGGCCCATGGGCTGCGAGTTTGACACCCCTGGTATAAAGACTTTCCAGTGATGTGAGTTTGCTCAGGAACAATTGCAACTGTGTGAAGAGCTAATTTTTTGAAAAAACGAAATGGGTTAGGCTGCTATCTGGGAAAGCAAGGAAAAAGTGATGCAGCTAAATCCTTTTGATTTCTCTGTTGACTGACAACAAATGTCTATTTTGCTTACTGAACAATCTTTTAAAACTAAAATATGTGCTTCTTTAGGCATGCCAAAAATGTAAAATCTATATTCAGTTTTAATCATTCACTTACAGATTGGATAATTTTGTCCAGACTTTCTACCACATAATTATTTTTTTCAATGAAAGTAACGTTAATTCTCAATAAATATAGATGACTACTTTTTCTCCCAATCAGTTACTTTCCTGTTGTGCTATGACTGAAATTACCAGAGTTCTCAGACACTGCCTGATTCATCTCAGTAGCTCCATATGAAAGAAGGCAGGCCAATTAGATAAAAGCTGCCATTTCATATAGCTGATGCTTTGAATGTAGTCCAGGCTGTTTTAAATTCCTACTGAAAGTAATGCAATGTAATCCACATTAAAGTTAGCAACAGTTCCCAAAGGTGGTGTTCAAATGGCAACGGGACTTTCTTGGTTTTTTTTCCCCTTGAAAATGTTTTGCTTCTCATCCAAGAACCTTCTTCAGAACTGAAGAAGCTTCAGTTAGAAGCAAAATGTTTTCAAGGAAAAAAAAACCAAGAAAAGACCAGTTGCCTTTCGAACAGTGTCTTTCAAACAAGACCTTTGGAACAACTGTGGTCCTGGATGATTGGGAACCTTCTGTATGACATTTTACAAGTTAAGATTTTAATAATTACATTTTGGAAAAAGTTTGGGACATTATTCTTTTTAAAAAGTTCTTGTATATAATATGGTTGTACAGAAATCAGAAGAAAACATTTTCTTCAACAAGCACTTCATTGTCAATGCTCTATTTATGATTAATTTATTAAACACATACATCTGTTTATTTTCTTACTGTATTTATACTTAAATGTATATTTATGTATTCCAATTTTGCCTTTTTAAACACTGGATAAATATGTAGTGGATTTTTGTAATCATAAAATGGTAAAAAACAAACCAACCTTTAAGAATTATGTGTAAAAAATGTAGCTGTAGTGTGTAACATTTTAATAGAAATAAAATATAAAACGTGTCACCTGACTTCCTTGAACCGATAACACATTATTTAACCTTTTAAAAACATTTTGCCAGTAAAAGTTGGATTTTGTGATTGGAACGTATTTTGCAAATCAATCAAACATGCTTATAATTTTGTATTTATTTTGATTTATGCATTTGTTGCTCAGGTTCTAAAGAACTATCCAGCATATTGATATCGTGTCTGCAAATGATGTCCCTGTAATGGAATGATTGTACCTTATCTCTCCTCTCTCTGGGGTCTCATGTTTTATCTTTGCTGGATAATTTCAAGTACAATTGTTGCAATGCTCATATATTTGCCTCTTTACAATAACTATTTCTTTAGACTTTGAAAGGCAATGATTCCATAAGATTTCTTTCTAGAGCAGGTTTGTATGGAAGATTGTCGCCACAGATTAACATTTATTTATCCAATTTACCAAACCAATGACTCTCCTAGCCTGTAAACCTACCTTTCTAGTGCAGGGGTTAAAGTGCAGGATTGCAGGCAAACTCTGCCCATAGCCTGGATTTCGATCCTGACAGTGCTCAAGAGATTGACTCAGCCTTCCATCCTTCTGAGGTCTGTAAAATGAGGACCCAGATTGTTGGGGGCAGAGAATACTGTAAAGCACTATGAGATGGTATCTAAGTCTAAATGCTATTGCTATTGTATGACCTCACAATTCAAAGGAAGCCTGGAATATCCACAATGGATTAGTCAGTCAATGATGCAGTTGAGTAACATGTGGGAAATGTCTTAAAAATTCTGTTCTAGAAGGTTTTCCTGTCCTCCAGCCATGTCGATGAGGTAACACTCAATTTCCTTTGATGTATTCAGTAAAGACTACAAGATAAAGCTGAAGGGAATTTTCTGCATTGCAAGATCCATTCCTACCTTCATAAACACACATGTGTTCCAAGTCCTAGGTTATTTCTTTCCCTTGGGCAAGGAATGTATTGCCTTGAACTATAGATTCATTATTTTAAATGCCAGTTTTTAAATGTCATATTAAGAGGAAACTGAATGAAATTCAATTGCCAATTTGCCTTGTCCCCCCAAAATGCATTTCCCCTCCATTTCACATATGATTATTGGACACAGAAGATCCTAACTTTATTTTTGTAAGGCACCCAGAGTCTCTGAGAGCGTGTGGGGTAGCCATATAAATTTTCTTAAATAAATAGCAAAATTAATATTACACTTCCTTGGCTATATAGAAATGAATCAGGTTTAAAATTTTAGTAGACAGTTTAAAAATGAAAGCTGCACTATACAGATAGTTCTCGACTTCCAATAATTTGGTCAGTGACCAAAGTTACGTCACTGAGAAAAATGACTTATGACCATTTGTCACATGACCATTGCAGCATCCCCATGGTTTTATGATCAAAATTCAGATGCTTGGCAACTGATTCATATTTATAACTATTGCAATGTGAACCCCTTTTGCAACCTTCTGGCAAGCGAAGTCAGTGGGAAAACCAGGCTCACTTAACGACCTTGTTAACTAACTTAACAACTGCAGTGATTCACCTAGCAACTGTGGCAAAAAAGGTCTTTAAACAGGGCAAAACTCACTTAACAAATGTCTTGCTTAGCCACAGAAATTTTGGGCTCCATTGTGGTTGTCAGTCAAGGACTACCTGTAATGCTGAATATATTCTACCAAGTTAAGCTAAGGATGCATTTCATGCTCTCGTCTAGCATTTTATTTTTAATCGCTTTTCCCTAACTTTCTGTGAGGTTGCCAAGCAATGAAAGATATTATCTTTCCCTTGGTGGCCTCTTGAGCTTATTGTTGGCTTGTAGACATTTCATTGCCCAACTAAGTAACATCATCAATGCAATGTCTGCAAGCAAAAGCACTGATAATGTTTCCTAATTGGGTAACAAAATGTCTGCTGGCAAACAGCCAAGCTTAAAGAACACCAAGGACTCCATGGTTCAACTACATACAGACTCTTTCTGCTTAGTCTTAATTTTTTCACCATTATCAAAGGAGTTAAAACTTCCCTCTTCAGCTCGGCCTTTTAAATCTATTAATGCTTATTTTAATTATTGCTGCCTATTAGAAGTAGCTTAGTGATTCATATTACTTTTTCTGTCTGGTGGTTGTTGCAATGGAAGGAAGATTACAAATTGAAACTATTAAACATGAGACAACAACTAAGTATTTCTTCTCTCCCTCCCTCTCCTCTCTCCCTCTCATGTTTCTCGTTTATTTATCAGATTTCTGAAGCCCCCAATCTCTAACTACCCAAATAGGTTTTCAAGAACACAGCAACATAACTTGATGCAAAATAAAATACAAAACTGTCAAAATACATAATGCCCTTATAATAATCTTGTATGTGGATCTAGTACGTGCGGAACAAGCAGGTTTCTGAGCCAAGTTTTTTACAACTTTTCAGGGAGGCTGCAAAAATGAGAAGCACTTTTGCTTCAGAGCACAAGCCATTTCAGAACAGCTCCCACAAAATATGCCTCCCCCTTCTCCCATCCTACGTCTCAGTAGGTGGGGATCCTCCACAGGCACTCTGTTTACTCAGAATGGGTGGGTTAAGCAGTGTTATAGACCCCAAATCCCTGAGCCATAAAGGGCTTTATAGGTGATAACCCGCACCCTGAATTGCATTCAGAAAGTTAATGCTAGCCAATGCGATTCCCACAGGAGTGGTGTTACATGGCAATAATGAAGTTGTCCAGTAAGCACCAGGGCCATGCTATTTTACCCCAGCTGGAGTTTCTGGGTGGTCATCGAGAGCAGCTTTATGTAAAAGCCAATTACAGTAAATCCAGGCATACGGGTGATCATCGGCAGTGCAGTACGTCTTCTATGGAAAGAAGGCCATCAACTGTGCATTGGATGGAGCTGGGCAAATACCTTCCAGGCCATGGATTCCAGATCCAGATCCCTTTTGAGAGCAGCTGTGAGAGCTCTGGACTCCAAAAATTATGGGCCTACTATCCATAGGAATGTGGAACCCCCTGAAAAACCAATGTTGGTACAACCCCAGAACCAATAAGCTTTTTAAATAAATAGCTACTTTGTCTTGCTTGGGTTGAGTCTTGCTTGGGTATCCAGACTCTAAAAGATCTGGATCAAGACCTCGGATCCTGACTACCATTGCAGGTAGTCTTTGACTTACGACCACCATTGAGCGCAAAATTTTTCTTGCTAAGTGAAACATCCATTAAGTGAAACATCCATTTTTTTCCTCCCATTTTACGACCTTTCGTGCCACAGTTGTAAAACAAATCACTGCAGTTGTTAAGTGAATCTGACTTCCCCATTGATTTAGCTTGCAAGGAGGTCACCAAAGGGGATCAAATGACCCTGAGACACTGCAACTGTCATAAACATGAGTCCCTTGCAGGGGTGAGATTCAATTTTTTAAACAACCGGTTTTTTGGGCGTGGTTTAGTTGGTGGGCATGGCTTGGTGGTCATGTGACTGGGTGGACGTGGCTTGGTGGTCATGTTATTGGCTGGGCTTGGCCAACTCAATATCGCTCATATCGAGGCACCATCTCCTCGGCTGGCCTCTCATGACTGTGGGGATGCTGCAACAGTCGTAAGTGTGAGAAAAGGTCATAAGTCACTTTTTTCAGTGCCATTGTAACTTTAAATGGTCACTCCGCACAAGCAATGTACCAGCAAAGGAGGGGGAAAAAAATCCAGAGAAGTTCCTGAGATAGGAAGTTTAGTCCTGCCAAGAATGTAATAAGGGTTAACGGAGAAGCAATTTCTGTAAGAAATACCAGAATGCTTCCTTCCTGCCTTCCTTACAGGATTAGGCCAATAATTTCTTCTAACAACTGGTTCTCCAAACTGCTTAGAATGTTAACAACCTGTTCTAGTGAATAGGTGCAAAGTGACCACCCCTGGTCACTTGCCAAGCATCCCAATTTTGATCATGTGATTATGGGAATACTGTAACGGTTGTAAGTGGGGAGAAAAGGAATATAAATCACTTTTTTCAGTGCCATTGTAACTTTGAATGGTCACTAAATTAACTGTTGTATTTTGATCATTACTGATCAAATTAACTATCTGAGGATTACCTGTATTGGGAGCCACCTAGAATTTGGCATAGGATAGGTAGCAGCATAAATGTTTTAAATCAACAAATAAATACACAACTGGGTACTATTGGTTTGTTAATGATAGCTTACCTGGAACTGGAAGAGTAGTTCTCTTAGTGGCATATAAATGTTAACATGTAAATGTCAAGAAGGATGCTATACTGTAATTGCAGTTCCCTGCTATTTATTTATTAATCCAATTTGCTTCTAAGCAATCACAATTTATTTATTTTACTTGTTTATTAAATAAATATATATGGCTGCCTAACTCACACATGGTGTTTCTAGAAGGCTTACCACAAGAGGTCTCCAGACTTGGCAACTTTAAGACTTGTGGACTTCAACTCCCAGAATTCTGGGAGTTGAAGTCCACAGGTCTTAAAGTTGCCAAGTTTGAGGACCCCTGGCTTACAACATTAACAAATCAACACTATAAAACCCACCCGCCCACCTTGGCAGTGACAAACACAACCGTACAAGCCACAGGATCATCTCTGTACCAACCTGGGTCCAGAGGTGGGATTCAATTTTTTTTTACTACCGGTTCTGTGGGCGTGGCTTGGTGGGTGTGGCAGGGAAAGGATACTGTAAAATCTCAGAGGTGGTATTTGCCGGTTCTCTGAACAACTCAAAATTTCCACTACTGGTTCTCCAGAACTGGTCAAAACCTGCTGAATACCACCTCTGTTGGGGTCCCCAGGCCTCCTGACAGAACCATGTCTTTGGGGCCTTCCAGAAAAGCAGCAAAGATGGAGGGGGGGGGGCTAACCTTATTTCCAAGAGAATGATATTTTAAACAAGGAAGGCACTACAGAGAATTTGGGTTCAATTCTGTTGACAGTCACCATTCTGACTTTACTGCTAGAATGAATGTTAAGTGCTTAAGGCACAATTCTTAAGCGTGATTGTTCAACAGACTGTGTAGTGATTAACTTCAGGCAAGTAAACATAAAGTGCAGGCTGAACATACAAACTGTAAAAGAAGAGGCAGCCCATGCTTCTTCAGCTAAAATTCAGCTTCCAAGAGCATGATGATAAGCTTATGAAACCCACCATGCAAGTAAGAATAAATCATCAGTTCATTATCTCAAATTTTGCAGGTAGCATTAAGGAATTGCTAGGGCTTTTAAAATGAGAATTGTGCCACCAAGTCTTTTTCTTTTGTGTTGAGTTTGGGGGGGGGGTGTCCACTGATTCCCCTCCCCAAAGTTCCTGAACACTGCATATCAACTATAGGCTAGAGTTGCTCAACTTTACTTTAAACTTAAATGGTACAGGGCACTCTTTCAATTATTTCAAATTGCTCTTTATTTTTGAAAATAAATTCCCTAAACAGATCCTATAATGGTAAAACAACAACAACAATCCCAAAGCTATTACAACATACATTGGTGTTTAAAAGTTTTGAACCTTTTGAATGTTCAATATTTCTGCATAATTTGATCTAACACATGATCTGTTCTCCACACAAATGTTAAAACATCAGAACTGTACACCAGGAATGACCATAGATCACAAAAGATCAAGGATGCATGTTGCTTTTGCTGATAAGCATGGTTCCCTTCCCCATCAAAAAAAAAAAAAAAAAACTTTCTGAGGCAAATGTTTGTGTTTTGTCCATTCTTTAACTTTAATGCAGTTTGTAAATTCCGATATGGAAATATTAACTAACATTTCCCCTAATTTGAATGCCAAACAGTGCATCCTGCGCATTTATATAGTAAGCTTTCAGGAGCTGCAGTGAGCTTCCCACATTGGATGAAGTTAACTACAGCTCACAAGCATTTATGCTTTTTAATAATATTTGTTAGTCTGAAAATGTGCTGTCAGATTGTTTTTTGTTTATTTTTACTATAGATTACTACATTGAATATTAGTGTTTGTATTTAAGGAGCAAAAGCAATACAGTGGCACACACCTTATTTAGCTTTCCAGGTGAAAGTTATACATTCTTTCATTTTTCCTATAAACAATTACAAGTAGCTAAAATGGGTGTTTACAGAAGGAAGGCCTGACTGATAACGTTAGAAAGATTACTCTTTCTTGTTTCAAGAGATGAGATTATCTGTGTATCTAACCAAAGCACTTTAATCAGGGGTGGGATTCTACAGGTTCGCACCTATTTGCTAGAATCGGTTGTTAACATTCTAAGCAGTTCAGAGAACCAGTTGTTAGAAGAAATTACTGGCCTAATCCTGTAAGGAAGGCAGGAAGGAAACATTCTGGTGTTGCTTACAGAAACTGCCTCTCCATTAACCGTTATTACATTCTTGGCAGGACTAAACTTCCTATCTCAGGAACTTCTCTGGATTTCCCCCCCCCCCCCTCCTTTGCTGGTACATTGCTTGTGCGGAGTGACCATTCAAAGTTACAATGGCACTGAAAAAAATGACTTATGACCATTTTTCACACTTACGACTGTTGCAGCATCCCCACAGTCACGAGAAACCAGGCAAGGAGAAGCGCCCCTTGATGTGAGAGATGTCGAGTTGGCCACGCCCACCCAGTCACATGACCACCAAGCCACACCCACCAACTAAGCCATGCCCACAGAACCATTTGTTAAAAAAATTGAATCCCACCCCTGACTTTAATGGTTATGTCTTGGGTGTTAGAGAATCTTTGAGAAGGAAGGAAGAAAGAAAGGAAGGAAGGAAGGAAGGAAGGAAGGAAGGAAGGAAGGAAGGAAGGAAAGCTGAAGCCAGGATGATATAATAATGAGGGGTTGGATTTAGATGCAGAGACTCAGATTCAAGGTACAGTTTAGTTATGGAGTTCATGAGGTAATCCAAAAATAATCATATTTCTTCCCTTAACCTAACTTATAGGTTTTATGTGTCATTTGACCATAGATATATTAATTGTTATTTGTAAACCAATATAAACCCTTGGGGAACAAATAAGAATCTCAGAATCTTTGTGAGATTTTAGGCTTTTGAAAGTTGGGAGGATTGTAAAAATGGCTATGACAGATTCCCACTGTCCCTGTTTATTAGGCTTATACATATAGTCCTTGAATTACAACAGTTCATTTAGTGACCATTCAAAGTTACAACAGCACTGAAAAAAGTGACTTTTGACCATTTTTCACACTTACAACCTTTGCAGCATCCCCACAATCAAATGATCAAAATTCAGGTGCTTGGCAAGTGGTTCATACTTATGACCATTGCTGTATCCCAGAGTCATGTGATTCCCATTTGCGACCTTCTGACAAGCAAAGTCAATGGGGAAATCCAGATTCACTTAACTAGTTAAGTTATTAGCTTATTAACTGCAATGATTCACTTAACGGTGACAAGAAAAATCGTAAAATGGGCCAAAACTCACTTAAGAAATGTCTCTCTTAACAACAGAAAAGTTGGTGTCAATTGTAGTTATAATTGCTGGTCCAGTGGAAGCTCCTAAGGCAGATTCTTGCCCTGTTATCTGGGAACTGTTTGACCCTGTTGCTCCTGAGGAAGTGGACAGGATCCTAGGGAGGATGCGCGCGAGCACCTGTATTTTAGATCCATGTCCCTCCTGGCTTGTGAAAGCTTCTCAGGAGGTGACAGGCGGGTGGACTCTGGCGGTGATTAATGCTTCTCTACAGGAGGGGATGGTGCCCCAGCACTTTAAGGAGTGGTCCGCCCTCTTCTTAAGAAACCATCGCTGGACTCCAACCGGTTGGATAATTTCCGACCTGTCTCCAATCTTCCCTTTTTGGGGAAGGTTGCTGAGAAGGTGGTCGCGCAGCAGCTTCAGAGGTTTCTGGATGAAACGGATTATTTCAATCCCTACCAGTCAAGATTCAAGCCTGGATTTGGGACAGAAACTGCATTGGTTGCACTTTTGGATGATCTCTGGTGGGAGCGGTATGGGGGTAATGCATCCATCCTTGCTCTACTTGATTTCTCAGCGGCTTTTGATACCATTGACCATGGGATTCTCCTGGGGCGGCTTCGGGGGATGTGCTGTCTTGATTCAGTTCCTTCGTCTGTGTTGATAGGAGGGGAGAGATCCAGCCCTTGCCCATCTGTTTTACGAGGTTCCGCAGGGCTCGGTACTCTTTCTGCTCCTGTTCATCGTTTATATGAAACCACTGGGTGAGATCATCCGTCACCATGGACTGTGGTATCACCAATATGCCGATGATACTCAGCTGTATGTCTCGGCCTGTGGTGAGTTAAGTGTTGCTGTGTCCTCTCTCTCGCAGTGTCTGGAGGCTGTTAGTGGCTGGATGGGGAGCAACGGGTTGAAACTAAACCCTTGCAAGACCAAATGGCTCTGGGTTTGGGGTTTGTTGGCTCAGGGAGAATTACCACCTTTAGTCTTGGATGGGGTGGCACTACCCCAAACAGATCCTGTGTGTGATCTAGGGGTTTTCCTGGACTCACGACTCCTGTCCGAAGAGCAGGTGGTGGTCATGGCCAGGAGAGCCTTTGCGCAACTGCGGGTTGTACACCAGTTACGCCCTTTCCTAGACCAGCGGTCCCTAGTCACAGTCACTCATGCTCTGGTCACTTCCTGTCTTGATTATTGCAACACGCTCTACATGGGGCTGCCCTTGAAGAGCATCCGGAAGCTCCAGCTGGTGCAAAATGCAGCGGCCTGCATGGTTTTGTTCAGACCCCGGTATGCACATGTGTCACCTCTCCTGCAGGAGCTGCATTGGTTGCCGATTTGCTTCCGGGTGCAATTCAAGGTGCTGGTTGTCACCTTTAAAGGCCTTCATGGTTTGGGTCCAGGTTATCTGAGGGAATGTCTCTTGCTGGTCACATCTACCTAAGCCATTAGAACAAGGAGGCAGGGAATGTTGTGGGTCCCATCCCTGAGGAAGATACACCTGCTGGGACCCAAAAGAAGGGCCTTCTCCGTGGTGGCTCCCTCTCTTTGGAATATCATTCTTCCAGAGATTAGAATGGCCCCCACCCTAGTACTCTTCCAAAAGGCACTGAAGACCTGGTTTTTCCAGCGGGCCTGGGGAACCCAGAGAGGGATGGAGCCCATCAAATGGCTAGTGTGATCTGCTGTCGTCGGGGCGGGGGTGGTGGTGGGAGTTGGGGGGTGATTTTTTTATTTTTTATTTTTCCAGATTTTGTTCTATTGTACTTTACTAATTTATTTGATTCTTCTTGTTAGTTTTTTATTGTTTTTTTTTTTATTTTTTGTTTTAAATATGGTTTTACATTGTGTAAGCCACCTCGAGTCGCCATGGGCAAATAGGCGACAATATAAATTAAATAAATACATAAATAAATAAAGTTAAGGACTGTCTATATACCGCCTTTGTTCAAGGGCTCTTGAGGATGTACCTAGCTTTCTGTTCTACTATTTCCCAAACAAATATAAGGTAGATTGCAGAGGGGGAAAATGACATGAGGTACTAGATAATGAATTTAAGACCTGGGACCCAGTTGTGTTTAGAAATAGTTAATCTTTTCTGATCATGGCCTATAAAAGCCATTTGTTTCCCTCTGAAGCAAACCTGAGAGCACTAAAAACAATATTGATGGGGAATAGGAAAACATCCCCCCACCTTTGGAAACAAAACTAAGATAATTTGAGGTGCTGATCCTAGCTCCATTTTAATTCAGACAGGGAAAATCTTTGAGCAGCTTCAAGGAATCAAAGTGATGCTTTGTGGTGGCGATGACAGCAGTAAAAACATTCCAGCCAAGCTACAAAGATAACATTTTCTGGAGAAGATTGGGAAAGGGGGAAGGAAAAAGAGAATGACCAGCTATAAGATTTCAGTAAGGGCTAAATGGAAAGCTACGTGATTTGATGGCACATAACTGGGCAATCACTTTCAAGTGTATTGTATTATTTCAATTCTTGTAAATTGCACTGTAATCCTGTTGAAAGAAAAGGTTTTTAAAAAATCCCCCAACTGGCCTATTTAATTATCGGAACTGCTCTACAACAATACATTTGCTCAAACAGGAAAGAAGGAAAAGAAAGCCACGGAAGACATTTCTCCCCGCCCCCCTTATTAAACCAATGTAGTTACCGATCCTCCAACTTGGTCCCACTAAGAACAATTTAAGGACCAAAGTATTCAAAACGGAATCACATCTGGTCATGGTCATACTGATCATCTCTTGTCAAGCAGGATTCGGGGGAGAAATGCATCCAGCAACAAAATGCGTGCCGCAATAAAAGCGCCACCTGGGAAAGAGCCCGAGGAAGTCCGCCTTGCACTTTCCAAAACAAACTCTCCCATCTGTTTTCCGAAGGAGACTTGCTCCCTCTAGCGGCTAACGTGGGAAGGACGAAGGCGCGCCGAGAGACATGTCCAACCTCCCCGAAAGCGCCTTCGACTTGTGACGTGAGTCGGCGCCTTTTGGGAGCATGCGCGAGAAGGCCGCGTTGGTTTGGTCCTTATGGCTTGCCGTCGGTGGAAGAGACACGCGCGGTGTGGCGGTTTGGGAATCGGCGGAAGCCATGGCGGCCGCTGAGGGGGAGAGCGACGCCTTCGATGCTATCGTCATGGCAGACACGAGGTAGGGCGCCGCCACTTCCCCCCTTTCGTTTTGGCACTGAACGGGATGGGAAAGGCGTGTCTCTAACCGCGGGGAAGGCCAAACGGAACCGAGTAACGGCATCCTCCCTTCAGCTCCTTCCTCTGTTTTAATGTCTCCCGCAAAAAGCGGGAGAAATTCGTTGCTGAGGGTACGTTGAGGTTTTCCTGCCAAGTGGCTCCTCCGGTACGATTCGGTTTGGTGAAGGGTCGCTCTGGATAGAAAGAGTGCAGAGAAGAGCAGCAAAGATGATTATGGGACTGAAGGCTAAAACATATAAAGCAGGGGTCCCCAACCTTGGCAACTTTAAGACTTGTGGACTTCAACTCCCAGAATTCCTCGCCAGCTTCGCTTCGCTGGCTGAGGAATTCTGGGAGTTGAAGTCCACAAATCTTAAAAGTTGCTAAGGTTGGAGACCCCTGATATAAAGAACGGTTGCTGGGACTGGGTATGGCCAGTCTAGAGAAAAGGAGGATTAGGACTAGCAAAATGCGTTGGCTCACATGATAGCAGTGTTTCAATATCTCGGGCTGCCACAAAGAAGAGGGAGTCAAGCTATTCTCTAAAACACCTGAAAACAGAACAAGAACCAATGGGTGGAAACTATTCGACAGAAGCAACCTAGAACCAAGGAGAAATTTCCTGACAGTTAGAACAACTAATCAGTGGAACAACTTGCCTCCAGAAGTTAGGAATGCTTCAACACTGGAAGTTTTTAAGAAGAGATTGGATAACCATTTGTCTGAAATGGTAGAGGGTCTCCTACCTGAGCAGGGAGCTGGACTAGAAGACCCCCAAGGTCCCTTCCAACTCTTGTTATTCTGTGAACAAGGAGAGATTTAACCTGGGAATAAGGAGAAACTATCTGAGTCTGTACCTGAATAATAGAAGTTTCAGTCCTAAGAGAGGTTAGGCTCTACTTAGAGCCCAAGATCTAAAGATTAGCTAGAAAGCAAGAAATGCAACAATTTCCTGCTTTCTAGCTAATCTAAATCTCCCGGAACAGCAGAACAGCTGATGGGAGAGTGGGAGGAAAAATAGTAACTTAGCAGGCAAGTTTACCAGGTAAGGAGTGGGTGGGTGGGGAGGGTTTCCATGGGCCATGTGGGCGGCACAGCCTTGTGTTCCTGCACAGTGTGGATTAATTGCTTTGGGGGGTGCTCTGGGAGTGACATTTCTCTGCGGACCACCAGTGGGCTGCGGACCACCGGTTAGCGACTACCGATCTAGGAAATTGGTTACTCTTTCTGTTTTCCTTAACTGCAAAATGAGTTGGCTCACAAGGATAGTACAGTGTAATGAAACTGATAATTGTCATAAGGTTTTCTCAGGGTAGTGGCCTTCAACTGTATTGAATTGCCATCTCCATCACTCTTTTTAGCCATGCTGATCAGAAGGTGAAAGCTTGACATCAATAGGCTTGCTGTTATATTACCTATACAGTACTCTCTTTATTCCCCAGGGCTCATAACAGTTTGTTTTGGTGCATCCTTATAGTCATGTGTTTTAATTTAAAGGAGATAGAAATGTGTTTTGTGCTGTATTTGTTTTGCAGTTTTAACTTTTTTTTAAGGCAAATAGTTTTAAAAGGTTGCCTAGAGGTTTTTGGAAGTTAGGCATAAAGTAGTCTGCAGTGAAAGAATTATTGGAAGATACAATAGGATACATTACAGGTTCAGTAACATTGTGAATGCTATGCGAATCAGTTCAGTTATGTTGAATGGCAAAAGCCATAATTAAGTTACATGTTTAGAAAAAGGAAAATAAATATGGCAATGCTGGCCCACATCAGTTTTACAATTTGTTACCATTATAAATTTAGATTAAATTTGACTACATCTCATTCTATTTCAATCATACAGTTGAGGTTTTCATATAACTGATTTAGAAGTATAGTGCCATAAAACTTCAATGTTGCTGTAAAAATTTTTAAGTATTGAAAATTATTAAAGTGATCCTGTTTTACTGTAGATTACAAATGGAATGAGATAAATATTTTACATTAATGGAATTCATTCTTGTACAATTCATTGAAAGAAGAATTTGAAGATAACACTATTTGCTACTGTAATTTATGAAAGGACCAATTTTAAATTCTTATAAACGTACAATATATAATTATATTTTAATAGAACACAACAAAATTGATTCTAAATCTGGTTAAAGGCACCAAACTAGAAACTAGGAGATCATGTGTTCTAATCCCAATTCAGCTATGAAAGCAAGTTGGGTGACCTTGAGCCAGTCACCACTCAGAACTGACTCAATTCCTAAAATTATTGTGAGGAAAGTAGGAGGAAGGTATGTTGGATATGTTTGCTGCCTTGTCTTTTTTTGTAAAAGTAATAATAAAGACAAAATACAGATGAAAAAAATACTAATCAGAGAAGAGCCTTATAGAATTCAATACTTACATCTAAGCAAGTATATATGTCATACTTTATATGGGATTATAAGCTAAATATATATAATTATAAGCTATAATATGTTCATTGTATTATATAACATTGCTTAAATCCTTTGGAAATCAATTGGAATGTACAGGATTATGTGGAATAAACATGCATGACAGTTAAATGAAAAGATACATTTATATGGCTTGCTCTTTCAAAACAGATTTCATGGTGAAGGCTATCAAGATGGTTATGCTGAAGGAGTCCAGGCTGGTATTGTGGAAGGAAGGCAACATGGAATACAGCAGGGTGCCAGAATTGGCTCAGAAGTATGTTTCAAAAAACAAAAAAATTGTTTTTTGATTAAAGAAGCAGTATTCTTGTCTGTGTATAGGCTGAAATGTTACATTAATCTCTAAATGAACTTCGTAGTTTTTATAGCTCTGTAACTATAAACATATGAAAATTAATGTTAGTGGGTTTAAAATAAAATGATCACTTCTCAAATTTACAGATAGGCTCATACCTTGGTTTTGCACTGACGTGGCAACAGTTGCTTCAGAAAGCTTCAGATGAAAAATGCAGGTAAATTTGTGGGGACGGGAACATCAAAATTCTGTTTCCTGAATATGGGACACCTTATTGTCAAGAAAGTTATCTGATCTAGTGGGGAATTCTCAAAGGAAGAATGCTGATTTGGGAAAAAGATTTTTATCATTTTTCCTGCTCTATTGGAAATTTGTTCTGGAGGATTGAGCAGTTGCTGTAATTGTAAAATATGTAGAATTGTAGCAGCAGAGAAAAGAAAATCAGTACTTTGATTATATCTATTATCCCCTATTATCCTCCACTTTTTTCCCTTTCTATCAGTGGCATCATTCTCAACAAATCTTTGTTCAGTAGTTCATAGAAGGACAGTCCATATTCAAATGCTTTTCTATGGATTTAGTTGGTTCCCAGAAAATAGTGTTGAAAGAGTTTACCCACAATTGTACCAGGATGATAATTGGAACATGCAGAAATGTTTTCAGATGCTTTTAGTTTTCAGATGTTTTCAAGTACAGCAACCTGTGGTGTTTGTTGAAACTGACATTTTTATCAGTCTTATTGAATTTAGCTGTTTAAAGTTACTACACTTTTCATTTTGATTTTGATTTAATAAAATAAATTTATTAAATGTATATGCTGCCTAACTAGTGTTTCTGGATGTTTACAGTTAAAACTTTTAAAAAATGGAACAGTGCAAAAAAATATGAACATAGCAAAGAAAAAAGTCCCGATGAGTGGCACTGTTTAATTGATTGAAACTGGAGTATGCCAACCCTGCTGGATTGAACCAGTTGGTTAAATACTATAGGAAACAGGAGATCCCTCAAGTAACCTGATCCTCTCTACTATGTAGTTTGTTATAGGAAGCACCCTGTACTTATCACACCTGGAAACAAACTGGCAGTGCAGCTTATGAAGATGTGTTACATGGACATACTGAGAGGTGCCTATCACTATCTGTGCTGCTGCATTGTGAACCAGGGTTGCAGTAATCAAACTGAGGTGACTGTATGAGCGTCTATCTGAAGGGCTACACGGGCTAAGAAAGGGTACAGTAGATGAACCTGGGTAAAAGCCTTTGTGGCCACAGCTGCCACATCTCACTGAGTAGAAATGTGACTCTAGGAGACCCTCCCAAATTGTGCACAGTCCTTGAATTGCGAAGAGCAACCCCATCCAAAATCAAAGTGAATATCCCCAGATCTGGGAAGTAAAAACACCTGCCTCCAGACACTGGAACAGAATCTCAACACTTTCACTTGGCTGCCTCAGAATCAAAATATATAATAGATATAATCAAAGTACTGATGATATTGAACCCCAAATTGGTGGTGTCTCATAAGTCAGAGGTCTCGTAAATGTTGAAAAAGAGGGGAGAGAAAACAGAACTTGAGGTATTTCACAAATGAGAGGCCTAGGGAACAATCTCTCACCACCAAGTAACACCAACTAGTCCCGGAGAAAGGAATGTTTCACTGTAAAATGGTGCTCCCATCCCCAACCCATGGAGCTGGCTCAGAAAAATACTGTGGTTGATGATATCAAAAGCCACCAAGAGATCAAGGTCCATAAAGGTGACCAAAGTTGTCTCAGTACTAAATCCCAGCTTGAAACTTGATTGGAATGTGTCCATATAATCCATTCCTTAGCTGCAGACTGACTACCTTTTGAGCAACCTTACCCAAAGAGGGAAGGTTGGAAACTGGTCAATAGTTATTGAAAACCATTGGTCCATGGATGGCCTCTTGAGAAGGGGATATATCTCTGCCTCTTTCAAGGTTAGGGACAAACACCACCCCCTTCATCAAGAAAATTGACGCTACTGCATGGACCCAAATGCGAATCATTTTCCTTGCTGTTTTCATAACCTAGGAGGAACCTGGATGCAGGAAATAAGTGGCTGAGTGGATAGTAGTGGATTGTTTTCTAGGATTCACCACCTCAAACTCATCTGAGATCATATCACTAGGTTGCACTCCAGTCACTGCAGCCTACGCTGTATTATTGTAGCACACTGGAAGTGCCTTGGAACTGGTAAACTATTTAGATCGTGCAAACACAGTTTCCATTTCCTTTTTCTGTTAAAAAGATGGTTTTTAATTGTCAATAATTACTAAAGATCTGAGAGAGGAGATCAAATGTAAAAGAATATCTATGCTTTATTATTTGGAATTTGTCATTTTCAGTTTTGTGAATGGGGGATGGGTGGTTTAAGTTTTACCTCATTTTTCTCAAAGTGTTACTGCTTTATAAAGTTACCATAAAAGAAGAGAATGAAACTCCATTCATGGGCAGATTGTTCCAAAATCATTCATTCATATATGATGAAATGCTACAAAACAAATATAGGAACATTTTCTACAGTGACTTCCATTATCTGTTGACAATACTGCCTAGAAGATGTGGATTTGGAAAAGGATTGAAATGATACATTTGGCAGGGAGCAAATGTTCTGAACTACAAACACATACCACCTGCTCTATTAATGGATGTAAAGAAGGAAACAGTTGGAATTGATCCATAATTCTAAATAGTCGAGTGTTTTTATGCCAAGCTGTATAATTTGTCTTCATAAACACCATTGATTCTAAATGCTGTAACGTCAGTGCATTATTTGAGTCTGTATTATAATTATTATTATTAATGATAGTGAACAATAGTCTTGGTTTCATGACCCATCTTGGGAGTGTTAGAACAAACGGAAGTAGTAAACTATATTAAAGCAGATGGTATGTAGATGGACTTTGAAAATAACAGTGTGTGTGACATTAAATCAATTTTGTTTCAGTAAAAAGATAAAAGTCCTGGAGCAGTTAATAGAGATGATTCAAAACTTTCCTTTGGAAGATCCAGTTTATGACAAACTTCAAGATGACTTGGAGAAAATTAGGGGACGGTTTAAACAAGTATGTGCCCAATTTTATTGTTGGAATACAAACTGTACTCATCATGTGTTCAAAACAAATAACATTATTGTAATGGAACATTACAGGAACAGAGGAGGGTGATATCTAATATTTAATTAAAATATTAACATTTCTAAATTTCTTTTCTTTTTAGATTTGCTCATTATTGCACATTCCACCTGATTTAAGACTTGGTTCTGAGAGAATTTCATTTTCATTTTGAAAGTAACATAAAAAGAAAATTGCTGTTGGATATAAAGAATGGTTACTTCTCACACAGAGTGATCATCT
This sequence comes from Notechis scutatus, assembly GCF_049901735.1. Taxonomy (NCBI): domain Eukaryota; kingdom Metazoa; phylum Chordata; class Lepidosauria; order Squamata; family Elapidae; genus Notechis; species Notechis scutatus. The sequence goes on along the minus strand of NC_142009.1, from coordinate 258,546,929 downwards.
TTTCTTTTCTACCCAGTGAGCAGAAAACGACAAAGATAAAGCTAATAACTTAATTTTATTATACTCAAATTGTATCATTGTTTTAGCTTGCATATTCAAGCTCAATGGTGGCTTCAGCCTGATGGTTAACATACTGTTCCAGAAATTAATGTTACACATTAATATTACAGAAGAAAATTGGTCTATGGAACATCAGCTAAATAGTGTTATTTCTTCTTCTTCAATTGTGTCCGATTCCTAGAGACAGGCTGGAAAAGTCCCTGCAGGTTTTTTGGCAAGAATTTTTCAGAAGTGATTTGCCCTTGCCTACTTCCTAAGGCTGAAAAAAGTGGCTGGCTCAAGATCATCCAGCTGGCTTTGTGCCAAAGATGGGACTAGATCTCATGGTCTTCTGGTTTTTAACCTGAAGCCTTAACCATTATACCAATCTGACTCATTAATAACCTATTGCCACCATTTATATTTAAAAGGTGACTGTAAGTAGTCCTCGACCTATAATCACAATTGGGACTGGGGCTTCTGTAATTAGATGTGTTTTTTAAATGATAAACACCTAATTTTATGATCTTTTTTGCTGCAGTCAATAGGTGAATCAGTAGTTAAATCAATCTGTCTTTCCCATTGACTTATGGGAAGTTGACTGGAAAGATTGCAAATGGCAAGCATGTGACCTGCTGTTGTAAGTACATGCTGGTTGCCAAGTCTCCTAATTTGGATCACATGACGGGGAGTGCTGCAGTGGTCGTATAACACTTTTTTCAGTGCTGTTGTAACTACAGATAGTCACCAAATGAATGGTAAGATGAGGATTATCCATAAAGCAGCTTAAGAATTTTAAAGTAGATTTTGTAAACATTCTGAAAAGCGCCTTCCTAAAATTGGCATTCTGTAGGAAGTGAGTAAAATGTACATATTTCACTATATTAGTGCAAAGACCACAAATTTGAAACATGTTATCAGTGTATCTAGTTTTACAAGTGTATCTCAGATGGGGTGTGTACTTTATTTGTAAATTAATTTTGGAGGCTCCCATATAAACTGATTTTTCTGTTAGTAGCTTTCTTTTTAGGAACAATAGTGATCACCATCATCATTATGAAAGTGCTAAGGTATATTTTGAAAATAAACTTTATTTGGAAGAAACATGAAGACCTGTAGAGATTTTTGTAGCTTGCAGAAAGTGCCCTCAGAGGCCAATCTGGCAGTCTTGCTGCACAGTTTTATGAATAATTTTAATAGACAAGGTGAGATTCATTTGGCTTGTGAGCATGTTCTATTATGTCCTGTTTCCCTCTTATTATTTTCCTTCCCTTTGGCAGTTTAGAGGAAATAAGTTGCAAACTTAGGTCTATCAGCCCAAATACAGGCCGTTGTATAAGTTCTTTTATGCCATCATTTGAAATTGCATATTTATATATTTATTCGTTTTTAAAGTATGCATGCTGCATCTCAGACTCAGGTCTTCCTTGGATGGTTTACAGTGCTGAGAGACAACATACAAGAATAATAATTAAAATACAATAATGCAATCAGTGCAATAGTCAATTAATAAGAGTTACGATTTAGCATATATTTACCAAGTCCTGAAGTTGAAAGCTTTTGCCTGGCACTGAAAACAAAGGCAGCTGAAGGGGAGCAGGGTTAAAATTTTGTTTTGAAATGACAACATTTTTCTTCTTGCTTTAAAATCCAAAGAGCTAAGCCCCTATCTTCAGTATGCTTTTTTAAATAAAAAGTTGAGTATATTTATTTTGAACAACACTATAGTAACTAAATCATGGGGGATACATTTCCCATTCCTTGTACTGCATTGCTGTGCTGGTTGTATTTGTTGCTTTGGGCTGACAAAGATCAGGAGAAACCTGAATTGTGTTAAAATCCTACTAAATTCCTTCATGCTGTATCTATGAATCAGATTAACTTTAAATTATTGAGATATTAGAAACCTCTGATTAGGGCCACCTAGTGGGAAAAATAATTATATCAGCTTTCAAACTTAAAATTCCTATGTTTTCGTTAGAAATGGTAAATTGTTTTAACTACATTGGCTTTAAGAAAAAAGTTTTGTTTTTAAAAAATGGAAGTGCGATAACTGAGTATTTGCTGAAGCAGCTGAATGTTCATTTATATATTCAATGGTAAATCTGATGCTTTACCCATAACTGAAATTATATTCACAATTGAATTCTGTTAGTATTGGTTGTATTGATCATAAGGTTGGCCAAATTCACTGCTTGTTATGTGTTATATTCTGATATTTGTACTAAAATACTATTTTCTTCAAAGTGATTCTTGTTGTAATTCAGTCTGTTACTTAAAGTGGCCTTCTGTGAAAATTCTCTGTTTTAACCCATTTATTGATAATGTTTTTACTTCAGGGAAAAAGAAAATTAATTAAAACACTAATATGGAAGCATAAAAGAAAATGAATCATGCGAAAATCCTTAATCATATCCCTGTGTAAGTGGAGTCTGGAAAAGCAGTTGATAATATGGTTGATTTGCAATCAAAATACGTGCTTTTCAAGAGTCCTTTTTAATTTTCCAGAAACACCTTTGGATAATACAAGGAGGAAGCAAAAGATAGAGTATTTTGTGCAAAGAATTCTTTGTTCAAATACTATGATGTGCAAATAGTTCTTTGTTCAAATACTATGGTAAGAAAAGTTTGTGACACTAGAACAAATGTCACTTTGAAGATGTCAGTTTTCCGAATATGACTTTTTGTACACCAACACTGTTACTAGTAAAATTATAACACATAATCGATGTGGGTTTCCAAAGTTAGAGATTTAGGTTTTTACATACTATTAAATACCAAAACCTAATTATTATTTTTTAAAAGCTAAAACTTTTTTTAAAAAAAGTTTTAAAAAACTTACGTTCAGTGTACCTCATTTTGGTAGAAAAGAGAAAAATTAATAACAAATCCACCTGCAAAAATTGCTTAGAAAAGGCATTGTTGGTTGCCTTATATGAACTTGATTTACACAACAGAGATTAATCTCAGTTTGAAAGGTTTCTGAAACCTAAGATCAAAAAATGCTTTTATATCTACCCCATTGTTCTTCATGCTACCAAATTAAATATACACTATGGCAAGTGTATAATGTCTTTTTCCAGGCGGCACTTTTAAGGTAAAGATTTAATTATATCAAAGACTGTACAGGGAGTAACACAACCCAGATCATTAACATGTATAAGAAATTACTCCCTTGTTTAAGAATTTGCAGTGATGTTTGACACAGACAAAAATGACCCTTCTGCTTTGATCCTAAGTAGTGTATTGCCTTTTGTTTTCCTAAGTATTATGTAGTACATTCAGCCAGATAACTGTTTGAATGTATTTGGGGAAAATGTTTGAGTATTTATTGAGATTTAGAATAAAAACTTTTTTAAAAACCTAAATGTGATGCTTTGCTTGACTTGGTGTAGCACATCTTGTTTTTGCATTGAATTTATTGTGTTCCTTCTCTGCCCACCACCTGAACCCCTTGAAACATTATCAGAATATTTAAGAAAGATCGTGAAAATAGTCAAATGCAATTAATATATAGATAGTATGTGAAAAATAGAAAATATTTCATTGAACAGTAGGCATTCAGACTTTTTTCAAACTGTAGAAAAGCCACTCAAAAAGTAATGTTTTTGTTTAGCCTATATTGTCCTGAAGAAAGCATTCCATATACATCTGTCATCAGGAACAGGGGTAAGGAGATAAGGGAGAAGGATTTGCTTAAGATTTTCTAGCTTGCTACCAAAGGCTTTAATGTCAGCACCAAAAGATCAAAGCGGACCTGTAAGTTGATTGACTGCTGGCAAAGGACTGACAGAGTGGTCATATCACTTATTTCTAGTTAATAAACATGCAGTTTTATTTGAATTAATTAAGTTTCCAAACTATCTTCTCATACATATCCCAAGACTACAAAGGAGAGGTTACTGATAGAAATGAGGGCAGGATGTTAGGGCTCAAAAGAGGGACTATTGGTAAATCAGTCTGTTGATACAGTTAGTTTTTTTCCAATCTATGTCCTGATGATCTGTTGGACTGCAGTTCCTATATATATTGGAGTCTCATTATCAGTATGTCTATCGACATGAAAGGAATAGAAGATACCCAGGGAACATTGTGGTGGGATTCATGCAAGTTAATACTGTACAATGTTCTTTCTAGTATTTTCAGTCTTTTCTTTCTGTACATAGTGTCACATCTTTTCTGATCCAACCCACCTAACAAGATGGAAGAGGGAAGAACTAATTTTATTGATGCAATTTTTTATTGCATCCAGCATAGAAATCATTTTCACTACTACTGTATATGATTCATGTTGTCCTTTTCCGCATCTTCTTTAAGTTAATTATACATGACAGGAATGGTCAGATTCAGATCGCATCTGTATAAGCATGACGATTCTGGAAATGTTCTTTATTATTATAATTTTCCTCCTGAATTTGCCTTTTTCTCAGCAATTACAATCTAAATAGTTTTCATGGCATGACCAAACTCTCTTGATCAATCCTTTTTTGGGACACAACTGAATTCAAACGGCTCTCTCATTCTGATGGCATTCTAGAAGGTCTTAAAGAATGTCTTCCCAGGCTTTGCAATAGGTTGGGTGGAATTCCTTGTTTAGATGCATTTGTCGTACATTTTGATATTAGTGTTTCAGAATTGCCCTTTCATTTCTGTTTGTGTCTTTTGCATTTATCCTGATGTATTTGTTTTTTTCATATTGTGAACTGCCCAGAATCGGTCCAAAATTGAATTCATTCATTAAATAGCGATCTTCAGCAAACCCAGACACCTCATTGTTTATGTCAATTGCAGATAATTTATGAGTACTGTAAGTTTAAAAATCATTAATCCCAGCAATGCCCTGATCCTTCAGTTTACAAAAATTCAATACTCCCCCCCCCCCCAGTCTTTCTAATTAAATTAGCTTAATAACTAATTTTCTTCTCAAACTTCTAGGTCTACTCAGTCTCGTGAGTACTTTCGTGAAAAGCCCTTTGTAAATCCAATACAATTGATCTTGTAGATAATCATCTGTATCCGTGTTTGGTGACATTCTCATGAAGAGCTTATGAGATTGAACATTATCTATGAAAAATACAATTTCCTATTGAATTTTTTTTTATTTTGGGTATGTAACTTTTTTTTTATTAAGGCAACAGTCTAGAATCTGGGAAATAGTTCTAATTCTAAGTTAGGCATGAGGGTGGCTGGGTGACTTTGGGCCAATCTCTCTTTCTCAGCCCAATCAAAGTTATTGTTATGGGGAAAATAGGAGGAAAGAGTATTAGAATATGTTTGCTGCCTTGAATTATTTATAAAAATAATACAGGCAGGATTTTAAAAAATGTTTCATCATTTTCCATGTGCCTTAAATATAAGCCTGTTTTTAATGTCTCTGGGAAACAATAGCTAGAATTATCCTGACAAGACTAAATATTCTCTTCCCTCTAGTGAAACAAGTTTATTTCATAAATGATTCTTAATCAAATAACACCAAATGAAACGATAGTTGCATTGTGTCTTCCTGTTTTTAAGAATATAAATGAATGCAATATATGATGCTTAGGAATTTACTCTTTTAATAGTTCTACAAAATGGTAAAATTAACTATGGCTTTTCCTTGCATTTGAAACACGGTTGCTTTTAGTAATATGTGGAAGATAAATGAAGTTTATAATTCAGAAGCTCGGGACTAATATTGCATGGAATCTTTTTTGAATGTGAATCAGCAGGTCTTTTAATTTTTTTAGTTGGTGCTATTGTTCCAATAGCAAGCTTTACTTCTATTGTCCAGTGTTTGTCCAGCTCACGTTTACTGGACTGTGGGAACGGATTAGGGTTTCATGGTTTCTTCCCCCTTCTTGCATAAATGCTTGATCAAAGACATTCCTTGGATGACAAAACACTGTATACTGTGTCACACAGTCCTGACCAGACTGCATGAACAGTAGCTTAAAAACACATGCCCACATTGTTCTCTAACAAGCTATTTCTTTTTACTTTTTTAAAAAAGGACAACAAATTTAGATTTAGGCACACTTAAAAAAATAAAGACTTAATGTGCTATTTTATATGCATACATCTATATCTTATCTGTCTTCCTATCAATCTGATTGTTTCTACAAATGCAACTGCACACAGTAAAATCAAAATAGAAATTGTGAATGATTATTAATCTATACAGTCATGTATTAAATTTGATAATGCCATTTTTTTACCCTGATTTCATTTCAATGATTCTGAAGCAGCTTGCAATAGAATGTAGCATTTAAATGCTAAATATTTACATGTGTCTGGTTGGAAAAGGAGCAAAGAAAAATGCTGGAATGGGAATTGGGAGTGGTGTTAAAATCCCTCTCTGGTGTTTTGGTGTTACTAATATCCTCACAGCCTATAGCAGGGGTCTTCAAACTTGACAGCTTTAAGACTTGTGGACTCCAACTCCAAGAATTCCCGCTTTAGTCATGTTAGCTGAGGACTACTGGGAGTTGAAGTACACAAGTCTTAAACTTGCCAAGTTCGAAGACCCTTGGCCTATAGAAAATGTGGAAAAAAGCTTGCCTGTCTGATGTCTAGGAAGATTTCTGCCGACTGTCATTGGATGTAATTGTTACTAAAGCACTTTCTCCCAGTTTCCTGCCCTGTGATTGTTAGACTTGTTCAGTCATTCAGTGTTTCCAAAACCTTGAAGAGTGCCATGTCACCAGGACTGTCTGTCAGTAACTCTTTGAATTATAAGAACATGTTTGTGTCATTGGGTATAGCACCTATCCATCTTGTTTTCTGTTGGGCTCTTTAATTTCCCCCCAGAAATCAGTTTCTTCTTTAATGACTATAGTCTTTGCATTAGGTGTCCAACTTGAACTATAACTCATAATTCTTAGACTGACCATTGTTGTGCTGGCTGGAAACTTTGAAACTGTAATCCAACCCATTAGGATGGACTTAAAAAAAATAAAGGCTTGATCTAGGGCAAGGGTCTTCAAACTTGACAGCTTTAAGACTTGTGGACTTCAACTCCCAGAATTCCTGAGCTAACATGACTGGAGGAGGAATTCTGGGAGTTGAAATCCACAAGTCTTAAAGCTGTCAAGTTTGAAGACCCCTGATCTAGGATGACATGGAATAAGTAAATCTTGTGTGCAGTTTCAAAAGATTTTCCTAGTTTTAAAACCGCTAAGGAAATATAGAAAATGGCCCATCTTTAATGATAATTATGTTAATGGTGCTGTTTTGCTGATAGTAAGTGGAGATGTATAATTTGAAACAGCAGTTTCAGGTCTGAATGTGTTCTGACTTTACTAAAAATGTTTTGAAGCTGTTCCAATCATTCTCCATGTTTCAGTTCAAGTTCCAAATGGGTGTTTTGAAGTTGAAGTTGAAGCTGAGCTGCCCAAGCTTGGGATGGATTGTACTCTGCCATTCATGTGTCAGTTTTTCAGTGAGCGTTAGGCTTAAGCATGTAAGGTTGCAAGATGATTACACACTTAGAGTCTTCATATCTTCCTTCTGAATATGTGGGAGTGTTTTAAATTGAATGCAGCAAAGGCTGAGCAGATTTATACAAATATTTGTGTTAATTCTTTACATTTTATTTAAATGCAAATGATTTGGTTTCAGATTGGTCGAACAAAATACTGGTAGTGAAATATACAGATCAAATACTGATGGCAAATATGGAGTATCATTTGGTTTCCATTATTTTAATTAATTTAATTTCAAACAGTATTTTCAGGACAATATAGATAGCTGGATTTTTAAAAGTTATCTAGACTGTAAACTACTATCCCAGACTAGAGGCAGTGCCTGAGTCTAGAAAACATCTGATCATCCCCATTTTTAGTTAGTGACCATGCTGCTTCTATTCCTGCATCTGCCTGCTTCTGTGGTAACTTCTTCCTTTTTCCTTTCTCTACAAATATTAGCCTGGTTGAGTGAGAAGGTAAAATAAAGTCTGTTACTGCTACCAGGTCTGCAGCTGGTAGAGGCAGGAAAAGCGTGGTATAAATACTTCCATACAGCAACCCCATGTTGTAGTTTCAAAACTGAGCAGTGTTATCCTTGAACAGAGAAAGTGCTGCATCTGAGTGCTACGGGCATTCTACCTGATCCAGGTTTATTGTTAAGTTGTTCTTTCACAAAAGATGCTCCGGATGAGTTTATTAAATTTAAAACAGCAGGAACAAGAATTTAATGCTGTTTATACACCAGACTGAATTAAGGTTTGTTTTAAACCAGTTTGTTTATTGTTTATTGATTGCCTTCATATGCTTAAGCTGTAATCTGTGGTTCAAAGCAAAATGGCTTGATTTGCAGAGCCAAAACCTTATACTTTTGTCTAAGAGAAGTTGAAGTTGCTTAATAATACATGACCATTTATTTCAATGTTCCTGCTTTCATTTGAAACTTTGATTTAAAGATCAAGTTAACTTCTATAACTAATGACCTCCATTGGTTTAGAACTACCATCAATTTTTAAACACGAAGACTACATAATTATGAACAAAGTGCAGCCTGAACTTTAAAGGCCTCTGTAGAGATAACAAAATGTACTATTCCTCAAACATGATTTCTAATGACTCTTCATATAAACATAGTTTATCAATATGCATCTTAATCTGCTGCCTATTCATAACAATCCAAATTTATAGCCAAAAAATAATTCATTTGAATTTGTTATGTGCTTTGGTCCTTTTGGAATTGTAAATTTTAAAGGAATTATCTGGCTTTTTCATTAAGATGGGAAAAGGACACATTCTGCTGTATTCTTATTGGATGGCTTCAAAACTATGTTGGTTGTTGAAATCGGATTTGTCTGCAACTCCTATATAAGAGAATGTTCAGTACTGGATCAGGAAGTAAACCAATTATAATCTGTATGGACAGGTAGATCTAGGCTTGGATCTCTGCTCATCAGTAGCCTTTGTCAGAGCATTCTCCCACCCGATCTCCTGGGTGCTGTTAGATCACCTGTCCTTTTTGAGCATGGGGCAAAAGTACATTTATATAGAGATACAAAATCTCATGTGTGGTTTGTCACTTCCATTGAGAAGCTGTATAGATTGAATCCAAAAGCACAAACAAAAAGAAAATGTGGGTCTGTTCAGAAAGGAAGCTCTGTTGGAGCACAAGAGAAGAAATAGTATTTTAAGTTCAGTTCCATTACATAGAACTCCATTTTAGTATATTTTTTGCTGTTATGCATTCTAAATGACATAGGGAATAGTAACATTTATCCAGTAGCAACACTGGCTACTATATGAAATTAAAGTTAATGTGGACGCTTTGTACTGGTTGGGAAGCATTGTATTCCTATATTCTCAATAGATCTGTATTTAAGTCAATCTTTTCTGCAACTTTTATTCAATATCCCAAATGTCATCCCAAAGGAACACCAGATTGTATACATTGTATGCTGAACACTAAATATAAATAATAATGTAAGGAACACAGCAAATCATTGACGATTGTTCATACTGAACAACAAAACAGAAAACCAGCAGTGGGTTTTACAAATTTATTTCTAGTCTTTTAGGGGAGGTTTTTCTCTTTTGCAGGAAACTTACGTTACAGGTCTGTTGGTGACTGTGCATTTCAGACCAATGGTGACAATAAGTACAATATACATATATATAGATATATATATATAAAAAGTACAATTCTGAATTGCTTGGATTTCTATAGATCGTTATATCAATGTGACAAATAAAGCATCTCTGCTGGCACGTGAACCTGCTTTCAGCATTTGGCCTTTTAGTACATACAATACTTTAAAAATCTGCAGTACACGCTGCCACTTCTCAGTGAAACACATCATAAAACAAACAACCATTAACTCATCAATTTTCTTGGTTGGTTCAGAGACACAGAGATGCCACAAACAGAAGTATCTATGAGGTAAGCAGTAAGAAATGTTCCTGAAATGTGGACAGAATCTATCCAGTCCTCCTGGGTCCTGCGACTGCTAGTAGCATTACACGGCTGTTGTCTTTAGGTAGGATCTTAACTGCAATTGCCCTCAAAATGAAGTTCTAATTCTGTTTTGGTTTAGCAGCATACAGGCAACTAGATTATTCTTCACCGTACAACTTGGTTAGCTGGCTTACTTGAGATTTGCTTACTTGAGTGTTGCTTTCTGTTTTTGTTTTAAATTAGCATTATGCTATAATTAACATCATCAACAAAAAACCCTAATATATCATAACAGATTAAACACACAAAATACTTAATTCCAGAAGATAACCTATCATACCGCATGATGAATCCTTTCTGGTGGAAAACATCAAAAGGCATATAAGAGTTATATTATAATGCACCTTTCATATAGCAAATGTGGCTAATAACACAGCTTAAAACTACTATGATAATAAACCCCAGATCAGAAAAAGAATCCACTTTATAAAAACGCATTAACAAAAGAACCTGACATTACTCAATCTTCTGAAATGTTTGCTGTTTTAAAATAAGCACAAATTAGTTGCAAATCGCCGAGACCCATTCAGAATAATGTCCAATGCATTTCTGTTTGCAGTAAAACTAGGAGGCATTGTGAACGAACATTAAAACCTGATCTAAACACGGTTAACTGAAGTATGAGGTATTGTGAAACAGGAACCTTTTTTGGAATAGAGCAGTAATCACATTAAGTAAAATTGATCACATAAAAAAATCTACCAAAAAAAATGATGTCAATAGTATAATTTTCTATGAGAAAATTTAAAACCTATAACATGGCAGTATAATGACATTGTATAAACAAAAAATGACCACAAAATAGCAGCAAAACACAATGACAAAGATACAGAAAAGCAATGTTATTTTTTTTTTCAATTCATGCTGGGAATTTATCCATAGCAGCTCAACAGAAAATGTGGGAGCATCTGCTCCTTTTTTTTCTCCTTTTTAAAACTTTTCTTTTTTTTTCCTTTTTTCTTTTTTTTACAATCAACACCTTAGCGGCAGTTTCTCACATACATTTTGCCATCACATTCTCCTCAATTATCAACTTCAACAGCTATGTCCACGTCCCTTCAGCTACCTTCTACAATAATAGATACATAGCCAAGATGTGCAAATTTTCTATTTGTAGCTAAATTTTAAAAAAGGAAGGGGAAATACACTGGATTAAGATCTTTTTTTTTCAAGTACACCAATTGTACAGTTTTAACTATGGTCCTTTCTCGTGGTTAACGCTATTTTGAAAATATCTAGGCCAAATTTGTAACTATCTTAAAATGTCTTAAATCCTCAGGAATATGAACTTAAACTAATATTGAGGGTAAAAAGAATTTTTTTATTTTGTTAGAATCAAGGGGGCGATTTATTTTACAAATTATACTGGCCTTTCTGAACATCCTCTGCAATAAATATTCTTTTTAGCCTCAACTATAAATTATACATTTTAGTGTTTAAAAGCCTTCAGTTGTACAACATCTAGAGACCACTCTCAAAATATGCGTTCTATAGGTAAACCTTTTAGGCCCCTAAATTTATATTAACAAAATGAATTGGCACAAAAAAATCATCTAAATATCTTTTCTATCAAAAAGTTTAGGAAGATATCCTGGCAATTTTGTGAATGCAATTTCTCTGACTGGAATACAACCTTCAGGTGAAAAAAAAAAAGACCAAAAACACACCTTTCCTCAACACCATAGTTAAATGCACTTGCTTTGCAATTCCAAGTTTGCACACAAGCACTTTATATATATATATATATTTATATATATATTTATATATATAATTTCCAAACCATTCCATTTGAAGAAAAAATTCCCACACACACAAAAAAAGGAAGTATTTCCTATACCTAATGAACTGAAAGTGCTTTGAAATGGAATGGTTTTACAACTTTTTTTAAGAGATAAGCTGTGGATTCAACCTGGACATAAGTAGGCTGTGTATCTTTTGGGTTAAAACTAGTATGTTTTATGTATACACAGGTAACTATAAAAAACAGGAAGGTTACAAAAATATATTATGTCACTATTGCAATTTCTCTTTATTGTTGGAACATATGTTAACGCCTTTCTCTGGCCATGCTAAGGTGGAACTCTATAAGGCTTATGCACAGGCAATCCACAGGCAGAGAAGATTAACATATAATAATGATGTATACTAACATATACTAATGTAAAGATTACATTAACCATTTATAAGGTGAAGAGGCTAAACCTAAGAGAATAAAATAAACATTTGCAGATGACTTATAAAGTGACTAAATGCATAAGCAAGCAAGATAGAGAAAAGCCTAGAACTGCATTAAAGCTATGCTTTTTAAAAGGGAAAACGCGCACACACAAACCCAAAACATACAATCTATCTAAAAACACCCTCTTCTACTTTAAAAACGGTTGGCTTTTTAATATGCAAAAAACAAATTAATACTCCCCTGGCGATGTGTGTTGCTTGTAATGCCTAGTCTGTAACGTACATGCATGCATACATACACATATGTATGCAGCACAAGTTCCTAGAGAGATCATGCAGGTACTACTTTTTCTTTTTTTAAGACAGTTGGGAATTAGGGAGGGTAGGTTGCCTGCTAAACTGATAAGGGAAGGAAGGAATAGCAAGGAAAAAAGAACGAATAACATTTTCCCTTCTGGTATAAAAAGTTCTGGAGAAAAGGTTTTCTGGGGAGATCTTGATACCAATTCCTTCTCAGATGCCCTTTTGTCATTTGCTGGAACAGCCAAGTAAATCCAATCACCGAAGTCCTCCTTAAATATTCACATCTCTAACATCAGTGGGTGTGCAGGAAAGATCAGCTTCCTCTTCAACAGTCTTTGTTTCTGAAGATACGTTGTGTTGTTGTGCCTGGCGAAGACTAGATTCAAGGAGAGATTCAATCTGTTCTTGGCAGGCTCGTAAACAATCCTGTAGATGTTTAAGAGAAAGGGGCAGGGGAAGGACAATAACATTTTCTTTAGAAATACGGGGAGCTATCATATTCTTCCAAACAAAAGGTTAAATGCCATGGCTTCCATCTACACAGTGGGATTTTTCCTTGCTCTCTTCTGTTAATGAGGAAAGAGGAATTCATTCCATTGGCAAATCTCATTCTGGCATCAAATAATCCCAACCTCCATTCTCCTAACTCAAAGGCCAATTTCACTGGAAACCATTTTCAATAGTTATTGATACTATCTTTCTTCAAAAACTTTGGACCTATTGGTTGAAGATGGTATGCATAGTATCTGTCTGTCTCTCGATCTATCCATGATATTTAACCACAGAAAGAGTTTGGCCATATATATGATTTGGAGACATTGACTCAAGGCCGAAGACATAAAAAGTTTAGAAATTTATTTCATCAGCAAATCTTGCAAGCAACTCTAGCAGTTGCTTGCCACTATTCTAAATAAAGGAACAACAAATGCTTGCCTTCGTTGCAAAATGGTTACTTCCTATCTTTGAAAAAAAAATCTGTAGTGTTTTTTTCTGGTGTAAATAAAAAATATTAGAGAGCAGCACGGACATGTTTTATGCTTCCAGAAAATTTATTTTAAAAAACAAAAAAAAGGAAGGTTGGGATGGAGCACAAGAGGAATGAATGTAAAATACCAAGATAATTATCTTTATGTATCTAAGCCATTCTATCTTAAAGTCAAAATATACAAAGTATTTTAAATCAGACATATTAATAACATAATTTCAAAAGAAGAAAAAGATTTTTTCCTACAATTGATAAGAGTCAGCTTTCAGAAATGTATTCCTAATCATACTCTAGCTTCCTGCAGATCCAAATTCATTCTGCTGCCTGTTTTAATACAGCAAACCTATAAGCAATAAGAAAATTATTCCAAGTGTTTGTGAATAAAAAATTGGATTCAAAATTAATAGGACAATAGCCATTGTGAAGATACCAGCAAGTAGAGGAAGTCCTTGAGTTACAACTTATTACTTGGCGACCATTCAAAGTTACAATCAACCTCCCCAAAACTCCCTACAACCTGTTTTTGAAGATACGACAGATACACCTTATGGTCACATGAATGGATTTTGTTGGTTGGCAACCGGCTTATCTTTACAGCCATTTGCAGTATCCTGCAGTCATGTGACTGCGATTTGTGATTTTTTTTTTTCTTTTGCTAGTGGTCAAGTGATTGGTTGTTAAGGACTTACAGCTTTGAGATTCAGCAGCACCAATGGGCCTATAGAATATCTCCATTGAGGTTCTTCAATCTATATTAAGATATATTAAGGTTTCTGAAAATCCTGACAGGAGAAAACAAGACAACCAAGTGTCTTCCTCAAAGAATCATCTATGTATTTCAGTGTATACATTTGATGGCATAAGTTGTTTCCTTATTCCTACAGCAGATCTGGAGCGTCTCTGATAGAAATATACATTATCAATGAGAAATTAAACATAGCAAACAGCCACTCTAACAGGTATACTTGTGTGCTGATGTAACACCTTTCTCAGTTACAACCACTGCGATAATTGTTACCTTAAATGCACAAAATAAAAACAATTTTGCTCAACTTCCCTAGCACCTTGTTTACTCCTCTCTAACAAACATTGTCTCAACATGTTCAACACTGTGCATTAAGAACTTTGAAGCTTTCTTTTAGGATTGCCTTTTCTGATTTAACCTATGACATGCACTAGCCCTTGTGGCGAACCCAGTCTTCCATGATAAATTGCCGTCAAAAGTGTTAGGATGTGCATGACTGAAAATGAATGTTGCTTTCCTGAGATGGTGACCTGCCTGCTGTTTTCTTTCTTTTCTGTTTCAGTTCTGCCTTCAGAGGCTTCTTGGGTGATCTACCAGCTTTTCACTGATTCTACTGCCACAAGAACTTTCTCTACCACATAGCATTGGGATAAAATAAGATTAAAAATCCAAGCTTACAATTCCCTGCAAGGCTCTTCTGAGAGAGGGAGGTTAATCCTACCTCTAAGCAGATCAGACCATCAGTTACAGCTCACTGAAAACAAATAACCCTTGACCTTTACTGATTTAAACTCTAGTGTAATATTTCCTCTTGATGGAGACTCAGTATTTTAACTAGCAAAAAGAAACACCCCATATATTTAAGTCATTATGCCATATACAGTTTCTCTGCTCTTGGCTTTTCTCAATAAAGACATGAAGAAGGGATGTCGATTATATGAAATAACACTTGATCATATATATCTTTCTTTAAATACCCATAAATTTCATCTCCAAAGAAAGTGTAAAGGGAAGACTTCCACCATATTTTTCTTCTCTCTTCCCTTCCCCCTTTCCACACTTCGCTTTCACAAAGTCTGGGAAAGTTCCGAGGTTGCCTCAACCATAACTATACGCCATATTCAGCAATTCCATTTGGGGAAAACAGGATACATATATCTCTCATGGTTCCATTCCTGACTAATCAAGTGTGAAGTGTTATCTTCTCAAGTTCTCTGTTGGAATTCAGTAGATTGTTTAAGATGAATATATATCCATATGATTGACAATGAAGAAAAAAATCCCAAACCTAAGGACCAGCTGCCAACTATAAATAATAGGGTATCCAAGGCATATATCTTTCATCGTGTCTTTTACAGTTTCAATACACTATCAAGAGCTGTCCCTTTTTGGTTCTGCTCTTAGCAGTCAAACTGAAATTCATTTCTATCCCACTGCACTTCAGGAAGCACTCCTACCTGTGCTTGAGCTAAGAAGAAAGTAACAGACTATAGAGGTGACCCTCATTTAATAACCCTTGTCAGGATCATCTGAACTTGCAATGGGATGGGGGAGGTGAACAAGTACTTTCTGGCTGTTACAATGCCATGATTATAACCTAGGTGCTAGGCACCCGTCTCATGATTATGATGTCACAGCATCCTACAGTGATATGAATGCCATTTGTGAGATTCCATGCCAACGTCCCACAAGCAGTCTATGGGAAGCTGGGAGGAGGTTGAAAATTGCAATTACGTGAGGTTCTCGCTTATCTAGTGTGGGCCTCACTTAAAACAGTAACTGGGGACAGCTGTTGCTAAGTGGTTCAGTCATGACAGTTTATTACCATTTTGCTTAGCTACAGAAATTCTGGTCCCAATTACCATTTTTAAGCAAGGACTACCTGTGATGTAGATAAATTCCAATCTTCTTTTGGAGTTTGTGTTAGGGATGAGAGAAAGATCATTTTTTCAAACTTTGTTCCTTTTACTTATGGCTTAAATCTGGATTTAACCCAATAAAGAATCTTGGAAGCAGCAAGCTAATACTGAAAACTTATTTTCTCCCATGCCATCATAAAGTAAAAGACAAAATACCCTCTGAATTTTTCTACATATAAGAATACATGGAGGATAAGGGTGATAGAGGGCCATATCTAATGCATACATCTGGAAAAGGTATTGGGTATCTGGGGAAATAAAAGCAGATGACAGAATACAAATTATTGGCTGGCAGAGGCAACTTCAGAGGCCATGTCTATGGAATCCTCTTTTATATATATTAGGTTCAGCCAGATCTATATTAAGGCAATAATATAATAACCAATATAACCACTGTGCCACCACAAGAGCTGTGGTGACGCAGTGATTAGAATGCAGTACTACAGGCTAATTGTGCTGACTGCTGGCTACCAGAAATTCAGCAGTTCGATTCTAACCGGCTCAAAGTTGACTTCCATCCTTCTGAGTTGATAAAATGAGGACTCAGATTGTTGTGGGGCAATATACTGACTGTAAACTGCTTAGAGGGGGCTGTAAAGTGCTATGAAACAGTATATGTGCTATTGCTATAATTAAAATTGTTAATCCCTGCTAATGAAGAAAGCAATATATGAGAGTATACTATTCTAACCAGAAACTGTTTTTTTTAAAACAATCACATTTTAATGGATTTCTGTTAAATATTTTACCTGTTAAATTGTATAAATGCTATAGTGCAACAATAATATTCTTTTCACTAGGCTTTGGAATCATAATTTATTAGAGGGCTCTTCTATTGCTGTATTGCGTTATCAGTTCTGTGTACTGATTATTTTTACATGATTTTATGTGTTTGTGTTATCAATTAGTTTTGTTTTTACTTTGTCTAAGCTGCCCAAAGTCTCAAGAAATAAAGTAAAATAGCTATAAAATAGACTTCACCTTCACCTTTACCACCATGATATCTGATTAAGAACCCGAGGATGGGGCACAGAAAGAGTGGCTGTACTTTCATGCTTCTTCCTCCGTACTGTGGCAGGAAAGGAGAGATTTCAAGCAGCAACATTATACATTAACTTAAGCATTTGTAAGCTTTTTTAAGCCAGCCCTGAGTTGCCATCAAATTAGTTTGCTACTTTCACTAGTTTAAAAGATGAACATGCTTAGATAAGAACAGAAAAACATCAAAAAGAGAGGCAGCTTTAACATTTATTGTCCATTTGGAATACAGACAAAATGTTCTATGGTTTGAGGAGGGCTGACAAACTCCCATTTATTAATAAACAACACAGAAACCTGATCAAACTGACTTTTGCCTGACATTTATCTGAAGGTGTGAAAATGGTCTAATGATGAGATGAGAAGCCAAATTGATGGGAGACAGTTCAAGAGACCTTACCATGGTAATCAGACTTCTAATTACCTCAGATAAAAGCAAAATGGGGAAACTGGAGTCCTAACAATATAAGTATGAACCATAAAGGAATTCCAATCAGATGCTATTACATACTGTATTATTTTGTAATTAAAAGGAAATGTTTAATTACAAAACCCTCAAATCCTTAGCCATCTATCCTGGATAATAGCTGGAAATATATTTCAAATTCTTAAAATGGAATTACTTGATGAATGCAGCATATTTTACATTCTGAAGTTCTTACTCAGACTTTTTATGGCACAGCTATATGATAATTGTATTACACTGGTTAAAGACCAAAATAAAGACTGCCCAAATGTTATGCCAGAAATAAATACACACACACACACGTTTTAGAGACTATATTAACTCACATTCTACCATTTCTAATTCATCCTATGTTAATCTAAATAAGGAATTACAACAAAATCATCAAGAAACAAATGAAATCATCCTATCATTGTTTTGGTAAAAAGAAAAAAAATATTAGAGTATTATTATGAATACAAGAAGTGCTGTGGGTCACAGCTCCTTTAAAGTCCTGTCATATGACTTCTAACTTATCATGAGCTGGGTCCAAAAATGTCTGAACGTTGAGAAAACTGCTGTTGCTTTGGGTCTAGATTAGCAGATTTGCACAGCATTGTGATAACTGAAGGGATTGTGGTGCTTGAAATCTAACACATCTGGGTTCACCAGGTTGGAGAAGGCTGTTCAAAGGCAGTTCTCATGTGCCTAGGCTAGACTGTAGTTAAGAAATAAAACATCACTGGGTTTAGTTTTTCCCTTTTTATAAGAATAAAGATGGCATTCTAGCCTAAAATTAAAACAGCTCTTCTGTGAGCAGCACAGCTTTCCAGGTGAAGTGGAAAACACCTTCCTCGGGACGAATGAAATCCATAGACTGAGGCCCTTTGTTCTCAGCGATAAAGCTCCTCTTTGAAAAGGTAGCTTTGCCCTTGATCACGTCATATGGAAAGGCACTGTTACACCTGGTCAGAAACATGTCATGTGACAGGATCTAACACAAACGTAGGAAGGAAGCATGCTTAAATATGATTTTCTTTTGAATTCAAGATAACAGGCTGAAAGCCCAGATGGAATTTTGAGAACATGCGTCAGGGCAAAATGGCTTCTACTTATGACATGGTTGTTCACAAAATGGCTGCCATATAGTAGGCATGGCCAATCCCAAAACAGTCACTGCTCAGAAACTGAATTAGACCCCTGCAAGATGCTCTCTACCATCCTACTGAAACTTTATAACACCATTATGACTCCACAACACTTCTCAATAGGCTAGCTTCTCATTATATTTTACTAGAAAAACATTTAAAATCATCTTGGAAAGGATTTTAGCAGGCATTATTTCAGACTCCAGGAGTAACAGTGGTCCCTACAGGCATCATGTTGCTTAATGTGCTATTATCAATATAGTAAATCATTTCTGCTAATTTTCCAGGAAAGGAAAGAACCAAACTAAACTGCTTGTGAGTTGCTAGAACAATTCTGCTCTCTTATCTGAACATTTCAGGTAGCCCAAGATTTCCACAAAAAATTTCCAGTTAAAAAATGTCTAAGATATGTCTTTTTTCTTTTTTTAAAAAAAAACCCGTTTCATTAAAATTTGAGAAGAGATTTGAGAAGAGTTGATAGCGTTTCAGGTGAAGACCTCTATATACTAAGCACTATCTCTGCACATCATCAAAAATAACTGCTTAATTCACAAATCCTGCAAAGACTTTGATAAAAGGAACTGAATAAATATTCATCAATTTTGGCTAAATTGCACCCTAACATTTTGAACCCATATAGGTTTTCAGACAGAACGTTCTTAGCAGGGCTGCCGTGATCCAATGCGGAAACTGTGCAATGCATATAAGAGTGCCATGTGGGGTGGGATGCCTATTGCAAAAACGGGGAGGGAGGGAGGGAAAGAGAAGCATTATCAATAACACAGGCTCACTAATCCTGAACATATA
This sequence comes from Notechis scutatus, assembly GCF_049901735.1. Taxonomy (NCBI): domain Eukaryota; kingdom Metazoa; phylum Chordata; class Lepidosauria; order Squamata; family Elapidae; genus Notechis; species Notechis scutatus. The sequence continues at coordinate 258,527,371 of NC_142009.1, read as the reverse complement.
CATTTGACCACCGAGACAGAACCTATGCCATTGCATAACTATATTTAATATTTTTTAATATTAAAAAATAAATAAATTAGGTTGGCACTAAGTGCAATTCTGCATAAGGTACCTTGTATGTTAGCAGTTTCCCTGATTCTTAGTACTATTATCTATACTCTAAAACATAGCACAAAAAGATTTTTTTTCATGCTTGAATATTTTTCATTCTTGTAATGGAGACTATGGAGGACAGAGGACAGTCTTCAAATAGAGAAAATTATGAGTATGTCTGAAGGACCTTAACATATGACCCCAAAATATATTGCCTTGCTCTCAGTGGAATGTAATTTCTATTAAACTAAACACATCTATATGAAACCTATTTGGTCCCAATTGGGAAGCATGTTGAAGGCCTACAAAGCAGCAGAACCTTGTCCAAAAAATGGCATTTTGAATTGTACACGCTCCTTGCTCTAAGCAAACTCTATTTAGCCACTCTTTTGCTGTATACTTAGGTGATGAATTCAGGAGAGTTGTGGTTCCTGTTTTTTTAAACACTAAATGTACGTAATCCTTATAAAAGTTTGCCCTCAATCCATGTCAATAAATTAAGGGTGTATGTGTGTGAAAGAGAAATTGTTTGAGAAATATTATAATAAACAAAGCTGGCCATCAAAATGCCTCAATATATCATTCCTTATGAGCCCTTAATATGTTTAGGAGGGTCTGTGATGGTTCTCTATCCACAATTCTCAATGAAAGACCTTGAGAGGAGGTTGGGGAAAACACACAATGGGCACCTCAGAACCTGTTCAGAGTAGAAAGATCCTGGAAAAGAGAGAGGTAAGGATTTCTTAGTTGGTCTCCTCTCCACACAATGCCATTACTAGCTGTCCTGTGAGAAGGGTCTTAAAAACTTGGTCTTCAATAATATATACTGTATTTTTATTTTAAAATGCTGTTACTGCTGCTAAGAAAGACACTTTGGGACAACTGCTATACAAACTAGCTGGATAGAAGCAATATTTTAGGATGGTTTTAGCTGTGTCAAGATTTGGATGCAAAACCATAATGCTGATTTTATTTGGTACATTGTTGGCATTTAGAGACCTCACAAGAACTTATTTCTAGCATCTATTTACTGTGTTTTCATATTGTTCCAAAACAAAGCTAAACTCTGTCTTAACACACCATTATAGCATGGATCATTGATTTTAGGTCTCCCTTGTAGGCGCCTTTCCTGCCCATTCATTCATGAAAGGTTTATTGCTCACCGGTTACTGATGAGCATCTCCAGGAAGTTTTGGGGTAGGGGAAGCAAGAAAAGGACCATCCAGGTTTTCACAAAATTATGAGACATATATTTTGGGGCATTTTAATGGAGCCGGAGGCTAAGGAAGAAGTAATTCAGAATTATATTCTGTAGAGACCCTCAAGTAGTAAACCAATTATATAATTAGAATACCCTTAGGAGGGGGTCTTCTCCCTTTTAACCACTTAGCAGTAGAGAGAAATCTTCACCGTAATTACATAGAATTAAAAATACTATTAAGTTTGCTCATTGCAATAGCTATGTTCCTCCTATTTTAAATGCTACTTCTTTTGCAATGCAATTACCTTTAAACCAAACCAATGTAGACTTTGAGTTAAGAGTTCCCTTTTGTCTTTCTTGGTGCTTAAATTTAGACCAGTGGTGTTTTAGCCCATACAATATGGTAATATATCTTATTAATGTATTTGAAAAACACTGCAGAAGACAAGGTGATTTGCTGTGAAGCATTCTCCTTGACTGCTTTTTTTATTTTTGTATTTATAATGGAAATTTGTTTTTAATTTATTTTAAAATAGTTTGCCTCCCGGAGTTAATTGCTGAGATGAGCAGCCATACAAACTGAATAAATGAGTGAATTATTAAATAAATAAAGCAACCTTTCAGCCTTTTCAGAACTGGAAATCAAAAATAGAACAAACACCATGTGGAGGTACATAGTAATCAATTTATATACAGATCAGAATTCAGTGACAGAAAAATAGATTCACTTGAGGATCAAGAATCACTTACCGGATCACATTTGATAACTTTTGATAGGAAAGGTGTGAGACATTGATAAGAGAGAAAAGAATTAGTGTTTCCAAGGTGAAGACCTTGCACTGCTGCTACCACACTACCAGCTGCAATCATGGAAGGTGGGTTTGAAATAAATTTAACATCTGTTGGAAAACAAAAAGAAAGACATTATCGTATAAACCATTGTGTATAAGGTAACATTGAAATGGTAGACAATTTAAAGGTGCAGCCTGTGACAAAACACAGAAGACCCTATTCCAATATTCACAGGCATTTATGCATATTGTTATTCCTAGAATATTTCTCTGGATTATTTCTGGTGCCCTATAAGTAATCCCAAGTAAATAAACCAAGAGTTAAGTGAAACTTAAGTTAATTGTGTCTATCAATGCCAAAGCATTTGATGTTAGGACTAACAGATATGAATAACAAAAATAAATAAATCTAGAACACTAGATGGCAGTAAATAAACTGCTGCTGCCACCCAGTGGTTGTGTGGAATTCTGCAGCCTATATTTGACAGTCTCCAACAAGATACAATAGGGATTGTGGTTAGGCTTTATTGCACCAAACCTGAGTGGTGGGTTGAAACTTAAATGAAACATTTTCTATTGAAAACCCTCCTCCGACAGTTGAGTATCATTTATCTTTTGATGATGGGTTTGCTGGTAAAACATTGTCCACACTATTTCTAAATGTTTTCCCGTTTTCTAACCAAACATACTTTTCTTTGTGAGAGCTATGCAACACATCTTCTTATTCTTGCATCCAACATATCCTGTTGGTAGGTGATGAGGTATCCTCATCACATAATCTTAGTCACCTCTTAGAAAAAGTCAGACACACCCATCAAATTACAATACTCTCCAACCTGTAAGTAAATATATATGATTAAACATTTCCTTTTGCAAAGGCTTTGTTTCACGGTTTTCTCTTATCAGCAACTGCTTGCTAGCATTGGTAATAGGGATGGTGTTGCTTTGTGAAGGGGGTCCCACAAATTGGCAGATAATCAGTTACATTCTGATGTGACACCCTGCTGACAAGAACCTGGGCTAATTTCCAAGCTGCATTGCTGTAGGTCTTGGTATAAAACCACTCCTCTGATTTGATTGGCCTGTAACTGCCATCAAAAATGTTATTCCTTCTTACAACAACAAAAGTAATCATTTGCACTTTTAGGCTAAAATTCCTTCTAAGGAGGATTTGATTCACACATCTGACCAGGGCTAAGAGGTAAGCTTTAATATATAATTAATATATGCTATCTATCATCATCAGCTTAATAAATATTCTTAGCAGCCTGTACCTGGACAGTTCCTTAATTATTTCAATGCAGCTCTATGCTGCTGAGAATCCTCCAAATAAATGATCTGAAGAGCTGTGTGTGGAATAGTTTTGATATATAACATTTTATGACTTTTGAAATAGCATGTCACTTAAATTTTATCACATTGCATCATAGTAATTATTTTTCTTTTGTAAGTGGACAGATCCAAAATGGTAAATCTACAATGAGACTTCTTCCAACATTCCACCTCCAATCTACCTATTCATTAGGTAAATTGAGGATTTTCCATTTCATTCATTTACATATGTGTGGGGGGGAGGGAGGGGGAGAGAGAGAGAAACCTGAATGGTCCAGTCACCCAGCTGGCTTTCAGATCTATTCGATCAGTGGTGGGAATTAATTTTATGCCACTCAAGAAAAGCAACAATTCCAAATTAACATTTTGACTGAGGGTCAATCTGTAATTAATATTGGTCCTTTACCTGAAGAGCAAAGGCAATTCATAATGCAGTAATATTTACAAGCGTAACATGCAATTGTGAAGGTGTCAAATTACATACTAAACTTATTTATTTAATCAATTTGTTTGCCTGCCCAATTCACAACTGTTACTCTGGGCAATTAATATCAATTTAAATTCTAGCAAACAAAAAATGTGCAAACAGACATAATTTACATCAAAGGCCAACCATATTTTCTGCACTTTTGCAAAAAAAGTTCATTTAATATCCTGGTCCTAGGAAAAGAGCCATTTATTCTGCAAGGGTGGGGACATTCAAATTGTGTATGGGAAGGGGAAGTTGATGCGGTTTCACAGGATAGGCTGACCACCAGAGGTAGTCCATCCTGTGATCAAAAGCACACCTATTCATCCTGATAGATCTTTATAGGACAAAGGTAATCAGATGGATGCCTCCAAAAAAAACATGTCCCTATGCCTTGATGGGTGATTTTTGTGGTAACCAGCATATTGAATTGAATCTGGAAGCCTCTTGGAGACTACTGCAGTTCACAAAGTAGTGATATTGACATGGCATTACTTCTGGGAACATTAAATGTGGCCTTCTGAACCAGTTGTGGCTTCCAAGACAGCAGCCTACAAAGTATGCAAAGATTCCTTCGGGCAATTTTTCCACTCTGATGCTTTACAAGTCCCATTATTCATATACAGACAGTATACATAGCCAATATATAATATTTGTTAAATACTGTTTAATGTTTGAGGTTCTTATTTTGGAAAGGTCTGAACTGCTACTGTGTGTGCGTTGTGTAGACTTTGTTAAGAGACTGAGTTCCAATTTTATTTATTACAAGCATTTGAATAATGACTGCTTATTGAAGAAATTACAAAAGACATTTGATTCATCAAACATCATTTATCCATTTATGAAGGATTGTTAGTAGTATTTTCCCCTTTGAGTAAAAAATAATAATCTGTATTTAAAAGCCAGATCTATCATAGATCATATTAAGATGGACCCACAGGGACTTTTGGGAATCCATTAAAAAAAAAAAACCTCCCTTTCAAGATGGCAATAAACAAGAACATGAATTCCTGGTCCCGCTCTTTCTTTCCGAGATGGGAAAAGTGTTAATGAAGTTTAAATGACCAGTTTGTGTCTGTCCTCATAACCACCCCATGTTCCCATAACAAGCCGCATGGACAGACTTTTTTTTGTTGCGACCCAACAAGGAATTATTTGTGGCAGAGACCACTAATTTCAGCATATTAATCAGGGGGCCCCTCTTGGCTGTAATTGGATGCCCGCAAGTGAAGAGCGTGGCATCATTGTCAGCCTTCATCGCCTCATCTTGCACTATTGAACGCTCCAGAACAAGGGGGCTTCGGTGAGATGAATTAGACCTGACATAGCTACAATGGGGAAGAGGCCCCCTCAATTGAAGCACACATCCCCAGCAGCCTATCTGAGACTTCATCCAAAAAGAATAAACAACTTCAGTGTGGTTAAAAAAAAAAAAAAAAAAAAGGAGGGGTGGCGGAGGGAGAAGAATGCCAGCCACCCTGAAGGGAAGACAAAGCAGGCATCTAGGCACTGTGGCGCTTTAAAAAAAAAAAAATTCCTAACAAGGCAAGTCACCCCCTTTTCCTTTTTCAATGGAGCAGCAATTCCATCTGTCTGGAGAGCCGGGGGCTATGAATGAAAATCTTTTCATTGAGCCAAATCAAAACTCTGAACATAAATCACCGGCTGCGAGATTCAACAAGTTCCAACTGGTCACATACCTTGAGACTTTAAATTTTTAAAAGCTTTGAGAATGGGAACGACTAGGGCAAGCCAGGTTTCAAAAGAAAATGACTTTTATTGGGGAGGGGGGTGGATATTAATAATAGCAATAGTAATAATTAATAGTAATTATCTTGATTATGCCTAGGCAACCAGATGAGCACAGTGAAAAATGGTCATGCCCGATATGTATTTCTATTAATCATTTGGCTTTTGTGTGCAAGAGCTTCTCCTTAGCAATGGCCTCAGCATTGCTTTTACTCTTTTATTATATTCCTGTTCTGATCTGCAAGTCTTTATTCGTTTTAAGTGAAGCAACTCAGGACTCCCTCCCTCCTCTTTTTTGCAACCCAATTCTCATATGAGCAGAAAATATTGTCTTTGGTAAAAACATATACAAAACACTGCAAAATAATACATTTGGGCCAGGGATTTAATGGAAAGAGGAGACAAAATTTTTTTCATCGTTTTTTACTTTTAGAAAAATCTTTTCTCTGTATGTAACAGAAAGCCACACTCACCCTAATCTTCAATCTCTTTCTCTCTTCCCCTATCTCCACTTTGTGTAAGCTATTTTCTTCCAGTATTAAAACTGGAGAGATGTTGTGTTAGATCTTTCTCCAGGGGACCTTCTCTGCCTTACATATCTGTCCTTTAAAGAATCACTGGTCAGGCAAATAGGTAATTCCTACGATGAACTTTCAATGAAACTTCCATTAGTTGCAATTGAAAAAGAGTTTGTAATTCATCCAGATGAAAACTTGGCAAAAGGGCAGGCAACACAACACGGACATAGAAAGTCCTCAGTGTGCAACAGAAAGACAAACATCCACATCTTAATCTAGGCATCCGCAATTAATCTAATGACTGCTAAGGATAAATTTGCTAAGATAAAACCCTATTAACTAATGTTGACTTTGGCAAAATTCACACTGACTTCCTTGGGGTTGGGGGCTCCCTTGTTGACCTCCACACTTCCTTTAAGCTTGTGTAAAACGTTTCTAGACAAGGTTTGCATTCATCAATTCATTTTCCGGTTCTACGTATGGCCATTTAGAACAATGTTTAAGATAGGCCTCAAGACCTGCCTTCTAAAGAGAAACATAACAACGCTGACAGCAGATCAAAGTACTCGGCCCTTTGCAAGCCTCCAACCTTTGAACTATTCTTGTTTTCATCATTGTGGGACTCTTTCTGCCAGCGCCACAATCCAGGTTAAACATCCCCATACCCTAAAGAAAAGGCTTGAAAGAAAGAGTCTATTAAACTAACACCGTGGCGGCAAAGGAGGCTGATTAAAAAAAAACCATTTTACTTAAAAAAATTAAATGATTGTTATTTGTTAGAACTATTCTAAAATGTTCTAAGGGTTTTAGGAGCTTGGCAAAGAACCCATTTTCCAGAAAATGCTAAACTGCTGTCTCTCTTCGGTAGCTAGGCTTAGAAGAAAGGTAAGCTTGAAAAATACCTAATGTTTACATATTTTCTGTGGCTAGCTTTCCACACCAGACTGCAATGGAGAAGCCATTTAAAACTGCATATTTTTTAAAGGTTTGCTATTTTTGTTGGATCTTTCCACCAATTCCATTTCAGGTGCAATATCACAAACACTGCTGAGTGTTACCTCTGGCACCAACTTGACCCTTGGAATGTATATGCCTTTTAGGTTTTCAATCTTAGATAAATCCTTGTTTTTTTTGTGCCCATCTGGAATCAGGTGAGTCAGATACATACAAATCAATCTACGCAATCCTGGTATGAGTGACTTAAAAACATTCAACTGGACCCCTTAGGTATGTTGTAACTGCAACCTCCCAGCCAGCATACCTAGAAGACTCCAATTCAGTTTGGAGTAGGTTGTACAATATCCTTCTTAATCAACCTTATCAACCTTACAAGCATTTGAAACAACATGTGTCCATATTGTCTTGTTCTTCCTAATTACTCTGCTTTGGCATTTTCTTCTCTCTGGCCTATCCCACTTTTTTTTTTTTTTTAAAAAAAAGCAGCAGCTAGTCTACCTGGACAATGGGAATGCAGGGCTGCATTTCTGACCCCATGCTCCTGCTTGTTTGAATGGGTGTGGCAGCAGCAATCAAGGAAATGAAACAACAGCAGGCAAAGTTTGGAGGAGTTTGAGAATGCAAGCATGCGCAGACACACAGATTGCCCTTGAAACCCAACACCAGGCCTCTCTGTGAAATCCTGGAGCTTAGTCAGTGTCTCTAGCTCCTCCTGAGGCTTTAAGTGCACATGGCTGCAGCCAAGCACGTGGTCAAACTCAACCCTTAGCCAGGAACCTTTTACAGTACCCTCTTCTTGTTTCTCCCGGAAAGGAGAAACAGAGTTGGGAAAGATATAGACTGGGAAAGAACAAGAATGAAATCTGAGGTTCCAGGGGAAAACCTGACATGCGTTTGGAACTCTTGAATTCTTTTTAAACATTAATGCAACAGCTTTCAAGTCCTAAGAGCCTAATGACCTTGCAGCCATTTACCCATTCCTGCTAGCTGAGCTGGCGAAGTCCTACTCTTGATATTACAGATCTCAAAGTACCAATTTCAACCTCGAAGCCATCCAGAAACGCCACTTGCAGAGGCCAACTCACCTTTAGCAAAGTAATCCAGGTTCTGGGAGCAAGCTCATGTTCTTTGCAAGCATTAGCTTTGCTGAGCTACTGCCACCCATTTTATAGTGTGCCCCTGTAAGAATTCTGGACAGTGGAAAAGGGAAGCGGGTGCATTTGCTGGGGCACATAGAAACATAACACGCCTTCGGAGAGTGCAAGGCTCATACCTGTTGCACAGAGAGCCACAAAAGTCTGGGCGTGTTTACGGATGATCTGCTTGCTGTCCTCAGCCACAGGCATTTTATTTAGAAAATGTTCAATAAAATCATGAGGAGTCGTGGCAGCCAGATTCCATTTCAGCTTATTCACCAGAAGCAGTTCCATTTGCTGGGTTGGGATGAACAGAAGAGAAGGAACAAGAAAAAAATATGTAGTTATGAAGTTATCTGTTTATAAATAGTTAGGCATACAAGTTGTTTTGTGCTCTTCTCACCCTGTTCCACATCATTTCCGTTTAAGCCTTCTGCTTCATCTAACAGAAATTGAACCCTGGCCAAATTTAGCAGCAACAATTGTGCTACTGGAGAAGAACATAAATAGGCAAGATGGGTGCCCTTCTAGATGAAAATTACATAATTCTGTTCCCTTCCCCCACCATTTCCAAGCACTATTATCACCCAGCTGTTTTGAACTATTGTGCATTAACCATGCAAATTGTTCAAATTAACACAAGAGGGCGCTAGCCACTCATTTTATCCCCCTATCTTGTTACTGTATTTTTCCTAGAGTGAATAATAAGGATTTAACATATTAGGACATTTTCATTCAATTAATCTACTGCACCATGTGGGCTGCAGCTGCCCAGGGGTTGACAAATATCCCAAGACTAAATGCATCTACTGGCTTCTCCCTTCCCCCAAGAAAATGCCTGGTTCAGTAGTTTGATTCTGATGCATTTACTTGAGAATAAATGTGGTTGAGTTCAATGGGACTTGTCTTTCTATAGCGTGGTTAAAACATTGCAATTCAGCTTCCATTCAAAAATAGGGAGAACACTGTATATATTCTATTTTATCAGGAAGTCCAATAGTTTGCACATTTAAAGTATGAAATAATTGTATGAGAAAACCACATTATCTTAAACAAAAAGTATTATCTGGGAGAATGAAATTCGTTTTTTTTTTTAAAATAGTTCCTTCGTATAATTTATTGCTCCCCCAATGCAATAAAAAACAGGAAATTACCAGTAATTCATCAGGTCTAATGGAGTTATCAGTGTAAATACACAGTTTTTCTGCTGTTAGAGGAATAGTTTCCTTCATTTTTGAAGCCACAAACATACAAGTAGCTCCGAGTAGTTGCAAGCGGCTTTTCTTGATGGGTTCAAAAGAGAGGTATCGGTCCAAATAATTCATTGCCAAGGGGAAAACTTCTTCTTCACATTTCTGTTCCTCACAAACCTGTAAGGAAGGGGGCAAATGGGAAAAAAAGAGAGACATGCTAGAAAGCTTTTACTCCCTGAATTAAGCTGGTTTCTTTTCTTTCTGATAACAAATATATTTTGGGGGGCAGAAAGCAAAGTAAAAGAAAATAATCCACAAATAATTCAGCATCCTTTATTTAGTTATTTTTTTTAAAAAAAGAAACTATGAAATCTGTAATGTGTAGAAGAAGTGAAAGAGAAAGTCGCAAGAGAAGAAAATGTGCTTTTCCGAAATGCGGTGGGACATTTGGACGAAAAGACCAAAATAGGTGTATGAGACCCCAAGATTTACCAACAGGTAACCTCAAATAAGCAATCTGGGCTTCAAAATGTTGGGGGGCATATGCCTTGGTGCCCCCTATTGGTTCCATTTGGCTTGAGTGTGGCTGATCCCCCCCCCCTTTCCTCGAGACACAAAGGTGGCGTCGAGAGGCAGCTGCAAGCATTTTCTCCAGACGTCATCTTTTCAAAAAATATTTAAAAATATTTAAAAAATCAGCAGAGCCCCGCAAATTGGCTGAAAACACCCCCGAGGGGATCCTTTACTGATCCCCGTTGTGACAGAAAAGGGGGGTCTTCCAAAAAGACCTCCCCGAAGTCAAACTCCAAGAGCCCCCATTCCTCTTCTCTTCCTTTCTAGAGAAGCAACGTGCGACATTTGCTTGCACCCAGGGTTTCAAAAATTAATTAAAAATAGATCGCAAGCACCCAGAACTTCGGGAAAAGGCTGAAAATGTAGCCCAGTCCGTCCTGATTCTGGTAGGACCCCTTTGAAATATGTCTCGAGGGGAAAACACGAAACCCACACTATTTTTTACCGGGCGACCTTGCCGACAAGTTTCTGGAGCAAAAGCATGTCTTCCAAGGGGGGGGGGGAGGGAAAGGAAGACACTAAAACCACCCCTCTGCTCTGAACAAAGGAAAGTTTCAACCAGCAGCTCCCCGAGATTTGCAAGCCAAGATCTTGATCCCTCGGCCCGCTGGCCCCGCGGGGACCCCACTTTTCTCCGCCGAGCTTTTCCCCCTTTCTAATTATTAATAAACACTTGGCCTTTGCAATAAAAGAACAAAGATGGCGCATAATACTGGCACCAGGAGCACTTGCATACGTGTCCACGGATATTAATTTAAAATAAAATCCCCATCAAATGCATGGCCAGCTTGAGGGGCCACCCAAGAACCCGGGGGCGATATTCTGGGTTCGCGGGCTCTAAAGATACCGCCTTGGGAATCCATAGACCTAACAAGAGGGGTGTGTGCGTTGGGGGAGGGCGACTTCGGAAACTTCCAAAACTTACTCGGGCACCCCGGCTTTTGCCCGGATTCCTGTTACAGGGGTTCCCAAATCTCTCAATCGGGCTGACAGGGCGCGCGATCGGCATTCCGCGATCTCTCGCCCGAATCCGTACAGTCCAAGGAGGACAAGCCCGACCCGCTGGGAGGGGGCGACGGAGACCTCTCGGGCAAGATGTTTTAGGGTGCAGGAAGCGGGGCTCGGGGTTGAAATAGACAAGGAAGGAAGGACGCCTAAGACACAAGGCTCGCTTTTATTTCTAGAAAGCCCGAAACTTTTTTTTTTTTTTTTTGCGAAGCGCGTTTACCTCCAACATCCAAGTGGCCACTATTTTCCTCATATATGGTAAGATCTCCTTTTGCACGCACTTGAAGTAGGAGACGGAGGGCGAACACGTCTCCTCCGCTTTCAGCAGAGTCTGCAAGACCCTGTCATTGAGGAGGTTGGCATCTTGATAGGCTCTCCGGATGGTCTCGACTTCACAGCAGAGCAGCTGATGTTCCATGTCTTCTTCTGCCGCCGCTGCCGCCTCCACCAACGCCGCCGCCTCCACCAACGCCGCCGCCGCCGCTGCTCTTCTTCTTCTTCCTCTTCTTCTTCTGCGGACTCCAAGGGCTGAGTCAGTAGGTTCTGGCGCTCCCCCTGAGAGTCCCTCAGATGCTGCTCGCGGCTGTGGTGGCTGCTGCTGCCGTTGCCGCTGCTGCTACTGCTACAGCCCTCTGGAGGCTGCAAAACTTTCTAACTTCCAACAAAACTCTCCTGTATGAGTCCCCGTGTGACGTTACTGTTGTTAAGCAGAGATCAAAGCGCCAAGAGAGAATGCGAAAGAGAGGGGGGAAAGGAGCGAAGCCAAAAGCAGGGGGCCGAGCCGTAAAGCCATCCCATAGGCTTCAAGTCCTTCCCCTTTGCTTAGCTGAACAGACGCAGGGCTAAATTTTAATGCAAATGCAAATGAGGACAAGGGCTCGCTTTCTTTTCTTTTCGCTCTCTCTCTTTTTAGGGGGAAGGAGCGAAGTGGTGGGGGAAGCCCAAATGGTCTTTCCTCTCCCCCCCCCCTCCCCGATCAGGCAGAATTTCTTTAAAAATGGAGAGGGCTCCGCGAGGCGAATGATGAATGAGGCTAGGCCACACACAGGCATGTTGGGGCAGAATATGGGTTGGAAGACGGGCTCCGGGTGCTTCTCTTCTTCCCCCACCCCAACGGAAAAGCATATTGCCGCCCCGGTTTCGCCAGAGCACCAGGATCTAGATAGCTGAGTGTTGAATTTTTCATTTTCCCCCCTCTTTTTTATTTTATGAGAACCCCGCCATTTTCAGGAAAGAGTTCGGAATGAAAGGGCGGTAGTTGTCAAACGCCTCCCCCCCCCCTCCTCGTGGATTAGGACTTCCTAGTGATCCAAAATATATGCCTAAAAATTCTGTGCTTATCTACTTGCTCTCTTTTCATGTTGAAGGAGACCACCCTTGTTCTTAAGGGCGACCTTCCGTGGTGTTGGGGACCCAGTTTACACGAGGCTGGGCTCGAGCTACAGGATGTCACTGCTGTGTGCCACTTGCGGGAGGGCAACATTATGGACCCAGGCTTGGTGAGAGAGTAGGAGAGGGGGCATTCAATCTAACCCCCCCCAAAAAAAAATGAAAATCCAAGCGTACTTAAGCAAGATGGTGGCTACTGTTTCTTCCAGGGCATTGAGTGGGACACGAGAAAAGACAAGAGGAAGTGCAGTCATTTTGCCCCTGGGTTTAAGCCCTGCGCAAAAACCCGGGAAGAAGTTCTCATTCATTCATTTCAATAGGACGGTTTGGTTTTACTTCCACCGTGAATTATACAGGCGGATGCATTCCGCAAACATTTTTTAGAAAGCACGGGGCAAGTGGGTTCGCAAGCCGGTGGTGGAGCAAGCTTCAGGGCTCTTTGCATTTAAAAATGTTCCTGTCCCCCGGTTTCAAACATGCAAATTAATAAAAATTGTATCTCCCCCTCACCTATTACGTTCAGGGAATAAAAAGGTGTGCAATAACCCCTGGGAGTGGGAATTCTAAGTAATCAATTAAAAGTCCCAAGTATGCTGTGCTTAATATTTTTGTTAGCAAAACCGCCTTAAAGACCCTGGATGCCCAGTATTCATTTGAAATCGCAAATCTTCAACCTCCAAATGTAATTCATACTTCGAGGGCTGGGTTCGTGCTGCTCCTTTCTTTGTGTATATTATAACCTTTGCCCATGTGGTGCCTTACCCTCCTCGTGTCTACTTCTACGCCAAGTCTCAGGTTTAATCCAAAAAGGGCACAAATTTAGGGGGCGTGCATAAGCGCACCAACGTGCCTACCGTCCCTGTCCTATTGTTTCTTTTATTTTTCTTATATGTACCCATTTCATGTATTCATAACTATGTATATACTTATACCTATTATCTTGTAAGCGATTGACAAATCAAATAAAGAAATAAAACAAATGCAATTCTCGGGCAAGGCTGTTATGACTTTGTTAAGAGGTAAGTTCTAGGGTGGATTCGGATCCTGTTACTCAGAAGTAAGTTCCACTTTGTGGTGGAGCTTTCTCCCTCCCAAAAACACAACTCAGCCTGACCTTCCTTCAAGCTGGTTGTGCGCATGTATGCCTTTAGGTCTATGTCTATATGCCTTATTATTATTATTTTTGGTGCACTTTTGTTTCAGCATTCTAAGGAAACCGCAGCCTCGCCTTTAGAAATGTTAAATAAACGCCCCGCAAATGCTAGACGCCTTGACATTATAAACATAAAGGATAGATCTGCATAATTCCTGACCTCAGTCCCTCCCTATTGAAGCATTCGCGTTGGGAAAGGAAACTACCTCTGCTCACGATCCAAGCGTTTGTGTCTCCAACTTTTATTTCTTAATTTACTTTTAGTAAATAATAGTCAGTCAATAACCAGCTACGTGCACTTTCCCTCTCCCAAACAATATTTGCTTTGTAAAATCGGCTCCCTTTCCAGTGCTTTTTTTTTTTTTTTTTTTTGGAAAGGGAACACGGTGAGAGCAATGTTGTTTCTTCATTCATAAAAATGTGCATCGGTGTGGCAGGAGACCTGGATTTTTGAGACGGAATGGTATCAGCTACAGCTTTTCCGGAGCCCCCCTTATACCATCGCCCTCCAGCTGAGACGCCTGCCCAGAAAGATCGCCTTCTGCTGCGTGTGGCAATATTGCAGGGGCGAGATCGCCCACTTAAAACAAAATTGGCTCTAATTCCTGGAGGGAACTCCCCCCACATCTCCCCAACTGGGCTCCAATACAAGAGGAAACTGGAATTAGCATAAACCAATAGGGGAATAGATCTGTTACCAGGCGGATCAGGCAGATCTGAACTAGGAACTTGTTTGATTTCTCTCTGACAAGACCAAAGGGATTTGGTCAAAAGTGCCAGAATTTCCGAAAAGCGTGAAAGCGAAAATAGGAAACTTCGCTAAAACTCTCATTCTGCTGCTGAATGTGTCTCCTTTGCCCATTCTTTGTTAAAAAGATCCAAAGAAAAATAATGGGTCGAGGCAGGTTTTTTTTTTTTTAATCTAGTCACACTTGCCGTGCTTTTTGTAAATGGTGCCAAGGTCTGTCTGGGTGCAGCTTTTAAAGCTCGTTCAGGGACCGAAATGGAACATTTGGGTTCCTTAGTCCATGCGTGATGGGGCGGCCACCTATCTTTCTGCATCTATTCCAGAAATTTACCAATTGGTATTGTCCCTGAACTCTCTTTATGTAGAGAATAATCGTGGGAGTGTTCTGAAATAGGGTTACTTTGCTATCTTCCCCCGCCCCCCTTTGGGCTCTTTTTCCATTTCGGGATAAAGAGCAAGCAGCAAATTCCATTTCCCCCATGCTGATCCAGGGAATCTCTGCTACTTGGGAAGGCATGCACTTTTGCCTCGATCCCCAGCAATGGGAACCAACCTTCTTTTGTTTGTAAGAATGCCACACAGTAAATTAAACAAACCACTTCCCACATGTGTAGGTGGAAGCTCACCTTGAGCTAGATACCTGATGGGCAATTTTAAAGGAGTCCCCCCCCCAACTTTTCTCTCCCACCCTCGCCGTCGCCTCTGCTCAATGTTTGCCATTGTTAAAATCTTTCCATAAAAAGTATGCAAGCTCCTTCGGAGAGCTCACGTCCAGCTTTACCTGGAGCGCGGCTAAAGCACGCACACCGTTCATTTTTTCATCCCCGGTTTAAAACCCGCACTCAGATCTCGGAGGTAAATTACGAGTTTAGCTTCTCTTCCCCGTCCGATTCAGCGACATTTTTCAACACGACCACGGCTGGTGGTGGTGGAGAGGGGGGAACAGGACGGGACGACAGACAACTTTTCCTCTCTGTCAATACTGTGCCCGACCCTCTCAATAAATATCAGCTCCAGACGGGGTGGGGTGTCAACTACAGATTTTAAATTACAAAAAGGGTAAGGATACCGCCTGGGAGGGCTATGACTGGAAAGTTCGGGAGAATTTACTTGGATGTACTAATTCGCTGGGGTTTGGGGGCGATCCTCCCTTCCAGCAGGCTATAAACCGAAGCCTTTTTTTGATGCCTTTGCTTCGTTTGAGGAGTTATTTTGCAAACTTCAGCCCTGTATGTTGACTGGGAAGTAAAGCGCCTGTACTTTTTAGGTGGGCTCGGTTTTTTTTGGCATCCACTTGCAAAAGGAGCATTCATTCATCTAGATTCTCCCCCAAGGCAGGGATCGGGCAACCTTTTGTACCTCTCTGGCTTTCTCAACACGTGAAGAAAGCGGACGCCTATTCAGAATCCGCAATGGGTTGCTTTAGTAGATGCCGTCTAGCACATCGGGAGCCTCGTACCTTGAACGGGCTTTTAACAGGCGGTGTGTATATTATATTCCTGAGGTTGCTGCCTACCACACCGCGGCGCGCGCATTTCCTCCCAGCCTTCAGCGTTTCAAAGCATCGTGCGCCTAGCCAACCCAGTTTCCCTCGGTCCCTGTCTCCAACCAAGTATTTAAGGCGTGAAATCTTAATTTTTTTCGCTTCCTCTCTCCCCCCCCGTCCCTCTTCCACCCCCTCCCCCGCTTCGTGAGCGTGTGTGTGCATGGCCTCCCCGTTTCCCCTCTCCCTGTGAGAAATTCGATATTCGATCTGCTTCCCCCCCACCCCACCCCGTCTTTGCATGGATTGGATAATAGCGACATCAGGAAGTTGGAGCTTCTGCTTGAAGAAGAATCTTTGCAGGCAGTTTCTCATGATGTAATCAGCATTCCACCCCCCCCCCCGCGCGCCTCGCTTTCTGCAAAGTATATATGCAATGCAACCCCTTAAATAAACTTCAAGTTATCTCTGTTGCTGTGCTGGAGAGGTGTGGTTAAGGCAAGTTAGATCTTTTCTTCTCTCCCAGCCTCCCGGTCTCGGGAAAGGAAGCAATAATCGTCATGGGATTATGCATTCTTACTTAAAAAGCAAAATCGCGAAAGGCTCCCCACCCCCCTACGTAAGGGCCATTGACTACATTGTATTTGAATAAAAGAAGGGAGATCAAAATGCAACTGGATAATGCAAATTATGATTTTTCCCGGACCTGAACACTTTCGATCATTTCCCAGACTCTTGAAACGCTAGGAAAGGGGTAGGGCGAGGGAAAACGTTAACCTAGTTCTAAACGCGTTTTGAGATTTTTAAGAGATGATAGCCTTTTGTTTGCTTCTTTTGTGTGTGTGTGTGTGTGTTTTTTTTTTTAAAGGAGGGGAAATGAATGACATCTGTATTTTAATGAGAAAAGACGCTGTTCGTTTAATTCTCCTGGTCTCCTTATTTTCCCACGCCAAATTCCTGGGGGAGGGGTAGATCCTAAGCACTTTAAAAGTAAACGCCAATCCTTCTAGGTGAGCAGGGATTGTAGGGATTATATCAAAATCGGGACTGGGAAAAATCTAGAATGATATCGTTTTAATTGAGGCTTCTGTCCTCTGATCATTAAATGGAAGCGCGGTGAATTCCTATCATTCTTGCCTGTGCCTAAGTTAACAAGCCCACATGGTTTCTCTTATCACCATCACTAAACCGTAATGTTTCTAAGAGGCGAGCCCACAAGAACAGAGAAAGACAGACCTCATCAGATGGTTACTGTTCCCATCATTGAATCTGGCGTTTTGTGAAGCTTCCTGCTTCCTAGCTCCCCCCCCCCAGGCAAAACAAAAGGCAGGGCATGGGATTTCATTTATTTTTAAAATATTGTTTTGGGAACTGGACTGGGAACAAAATCATAGGTTCAGAGACATAGAAGAGAAAATAAATCCTTGTGTTCTGATTTTTTAGAAAAGTTTCTGGGCTTTGTGTTAATTTTAAATTAGTCTATTTCTTAATAGAAATAGGACTGGAATTGTTTGAACACAGAGGCCAAGCTTGAGAGTAAATATGCTCATGATTGTGCTCTTTGCTTCTGTAACAAAGTTGTTAATGGTGCAGAATAGGAAGTGGGTGAATTATTATTATTATTATTATTATTATTGTCAGAACACAAATAGGAATTAGGGCAAATGTCGAGCAGTTTAGAAAGCTCATACAGTTCTTGGCTTGCTGATGAAGCATTCTCTATCACTGCTTCTCTGAACCAAATGGTGTCCAGTTTCAGTTTGTTCATTTCTAAGGGCTCTTTCTCCACAGCCACATTAACAATGTTGTCCATCCTCCTTCAGTCAGGAGTCTTCTGTGTTCATGAACTGCATCCACAGCTAACAAGGTGCTGCCCTCACGGAACATACCAGGATTTGCTTTCAGGATTGACACTGGTGAATTTTCAACTGCCCTTTCTCTTACCAGTGAGGAAACTGAAGAGCTAAGTGTCCCAGGGGTGCTTTCGCAAAAGGCAACTGAACTTTTTTTGTTTTTCTTTGAAAACAATTAAGCTACAAAGTCCAGTTGCCTTTTGGAAAAGCTCCTTTGGGACAACCATGGATGATTGAGAATCTCTGTAGGCCAACAGCTGACTGGCCTTTGTCAATGTATGGTTGGATTGGGGTGTGGAGTTGTCATTTAATCCTCGACTTATGACTGCAAATTTAGGTTGCTAAGCGAGACATTTGTTAAGTGAACTTTGTTCCGTTTTACAATCTTTCTTGCCACAGTTAAGTGAATTACTTGCAGTTGTCAGGTTAGTAACACAGTTGTTAAGGGAATCTGGTTTTCCCATTAACTTTGCTTGTCGGAAGGTCGTAAAATGGGATCACGTGACCCTGAGAACGGCAATTGTCACAAAAAGGAATCAGTTGCCAGAATCTGAATTTTGATCACGTGACCATGGGGATGTTGCAATGATTGTAAGTGTGAAGAAATGGTCATAAGTCACTTGTTTCGGTGCCGTATCTGAGCGGTCACTAAATGAACTGTTGTAAGTTGAGGACTACCTGTATTTCTTTTCCCAGCCTCCGTAGTGTTCACTGTGAGCTCGGGTACGATTCAACTGGTGTAACCAGTTCGGTGAGCATGTGCTTTGCACGCGTGCGCAGAGCGGTTGCTACTGGCCTTCTCCAGCAATCCACTGTGCCGCGTGAATTGGCTGAGCTTGACAAAGAGTATAAAGCACAGCCTAGAGCCCAGGTGGGCAGGCGGGCCCAACAGCTGATCGTTGGAGCAAACTGAACCGGTTCGCTCGCAGCTGATCCTTGGAGCTACTGGTTCGCCCGAACCGGGCCGAACTGGTAGAATCCCACTCTTGTGTGAGCTCCTCAGAGCAAGAAGTCCAGCTACAGAAAGATGGGATCATGCATTGAGTTGGCCATTGCTTGCGCTTAGTGGGTTCACGGAGAAAGTGCTATGTTGTGAGGTTAGAGAACATGGCTGCCGTAAAAGTGTAAATCCAAACTTTCATGAGTCCTATTGGCCAAGAGGAAGGGCAGGATATGCCTCAGGCAGGAATGTCCCAAAGCCACATTGTGGAGCACAGCGATTGCTGTCCTTTGGAGCTCTGTGTTTAAACCCACAATCTAATATTAGTGTGTTACTACCATGAAGAGTGACTAGCCTCCGCATGCCTGCTCAGTATCTTGGGGAGATGCATGCATTTTATTTAATTCTGACGTTGCTCCAGTTACTTCCAAAAGCTTTTCTAGGGGTAATCCTTTGGATTACCAATGGCTTTCTGACTTCATTTTCATTTGCAAAACATATGAAATGAAGCTCCAAGCTATGCTGTGGGCTTCATTTGGAAGATCTTGAGGTCTTGCGTTATGATTGAGTCTTAGGCCTGGGCAAAGAATATTTATGTATGTGTTTCTCAGTGTGTATCTATATAGTTCCTGAAAAGATTGGTGACACATATACTACAATTATTTTCTTTTCAGGGAGGATTATGAAGATTAATTTCATTCTTAAGAGATATAAAGGGAGGTATCCCGAGTATAAGATTTTATGCTATATTAATTCAAAGACATCGATTTCAGGTGGAATCATTGGAACTCTTCAGACTGAAGGAACTCTACCCTAAGTTAAATCATGACTTATAGGAACTACCCAAGGATTTGTTGCAAGGAAAATTGTGTCTGGCTTTCACTCTCTCTGCTTTTAAAAACTGCCTTGGTATTTGTCCTATCACTTGTGAATTCAGCATTTGGTTTTGATTTTGTGTGTGTGTGTATGTGTTCAGACTGTTGAACAGAATGTTGCACATTGGGAGAAGTGACCTGCCTCTCCACATGTCTCTTCTTCAAAGGCTGGGTGGGAAAAAGCAGCTTTGTTTTGGGAGGGTTGCCTTCCACAAGCCAATCATCAAATAGAAAACTCTGCTGCTGAAATAGCCACTTCTTATCCTCTAGGCAGTGGTGGGATTTAATTTTTTTTTTCTGTGGGTGTGGCTTGGGGGGCGTAGCAGGGGAAGAGTACTGCAAAATCCCATTCCCTCCCCACCCCACTAACCTGCTTTCCAGCTCCGTTGGAAGGGCAACAAAAGAAGACCCAGCCAATCAGCTGGGACTCGGGAGGCAGAGAATAGATGGGGGCGTGGGCAGTCAGAGGTGGTATTTGCCGGTTCTCCGAACTACTTGAAATTTCCACTACTGGTTCTTCAGAACTGGTCAGAATCTGCTGAATATCACTTCTGCATCTAGGGCTGGTTTTCAAAAAGTTATAGCCATTGGAATATTTCTCAATGTACGTAGGAATGAAATTAAGAAAAATATCCAATACAAATACCCCTCCCACTTGTGACTGTATGACTGCAACTTTGTCACTTGTATCCTTACAACTTACATTGACTGTTTCCTAGTATGATTTGATTGCTTATTGTACCCTATGACTATTATTGTTGTACCTTATGATTCTTGACTCTTGATGAATGTATCTTTTCTTTTATATACACTGAGAGCATTTGCACCAAGACAAATTCCTTGTGTGTCCAAAACTTGGCCAATAAAGAATTCTTTCTTTCTTTCTTTCTTTCTTTCTTTCTTTCTTTCTTTCTTTCTTTCTTTCTTTCTTTCTTTCTTTCTTTCTTTCTTTCTTTCTTTCTTTCATCTATCTATCTATCTATCTATCTATCTATCTATCTATCTATCTATCTATCTATCTATCCATCCATCCATCCATCCATCCATCCATCCATCCATCCACTTACCCACCTATCTTTTTAGTGACCACAATTGGAACCAGCACCTTGGTCATTAAACAAAGCAGGTGAATTTATAGATGAAACTGCAGCTCTGCTTATGATCTTATTTCAGCATTCCTTTGCTTTATAGACCTGTGAAGATCATAAATGCAAGAACTGCAGTTTTGTCATTGTTGTAACTGCAAATGGTCACTAAATAAGACAGTCACTAAATGAAGACTGCCTGTATATGATTTCCATCCTTTTGAAGACTAGAAGTAACTTAATGAAAATAAGCATTTATAATTGAGGAGACAGCTACTGCAGGAGTCCTCCGAAGTCTTTAGTTTGGTGTACCACGAGATCAATATTGCCTTCTCCAGTACTCTCTCCAATATTAGGAAAAAATAGATTGCACAATTAAAAGTGTCTGGTCTCTCTCCCAGCCACAGAAATAATGGCCAAGGAGGTACAGAACTCAGGAATCTCATAGGAGGAGTCTTGTATCGATTGGAACCCTGCATGTTGCCACCTTTTAAGGTTCCTTCTCCATGCATTCTAGAATGTCCAAGCAACAGATCTTGTGTCACATCATGAGAGAAAACACTCCCGTTGTACATCTCTCCTTAGGCTAACTTCAAGCTGCCTCAGCAGCAGATTGGCAGCAAGAGATAGGCAATCTCGTGAAGACATGTTCTTTACAAATATTTAGTAGGACAGCTTCATACAAGCAGGGTATGTGAATGAACCAACACACAACAGAGTTAGTTGACAGGAGTGATGAGTAAAGCAGCTCTACCCAACGAACTCAAAAAGATTTGATTCCTCTGGAAGGGGAGGGTTATCTTCTACTTCAGATAATGAATTCTGTGTTGCTGAGTAAATTGATTCTTGTTAGCAAACTAATTGGAAAAGGGCAAAGTAGTTACTGGGATGGATGGGTGAAATTTCCTCTACTTCATGGTAGAGTATTTATATGCAAAATGCAGTGGTGGACTACTGCTGGTTTGCACAGGTTCTAGAGAAGCGTGCGCTCACAGAACCAGTTGTAGCCCACCACTGGCAAAGTGTTCTGTTTTTATATTCCTAATGTCCAGTACATGGTACTGATTGTGCTGGGGATATAATTTTTTTTTTGAAAATTTTATTTGGGTTTTCACAAAGAAAAAAACATAATACAAATAAATCATCTTTTTTTGAAAATAGCATGGTCCCAGGTTATCACTTCTTCATACAGACGCAAACTCAATTTCATGCTCATTTTTGTGTTCTATTCCATATCTTATTCCTGTTTTACATTTTGTACATAGTTTTCCCCCTCTTTTAATTTTCTCGACTTTATTTTGATTATCTCATCTCAGTTCAAATCATTATATTATACTTTTGTCTGTCCTGTTTCAATTTCATATTATCTTTTCTCATTAAACAAATTTTCCCCTGTAGTTACTAATTGGAGTACAACACCTTTATATCATTCAATGTTATCCATTCAACTCTTATTTAAGCTTCAATGTATACCTTTAAGATTATAAAATTCAATATAATACATAACTTCCAATCGAATTCTGCTTGGTACATTCTTAAAATATACACTATATTCTTAAAAAAAAGTTATATATATATGTGTGTGTGTGTGTGTGTGTGTGTGTGTAAATAAAGCACTCATTCCATTCCAATTCAATTCTATCATTAATATTCATTAAAATCTTAACATCTTCATTAATAATAGTTCAAATGTTCCCATCCTTTCCTAATTTAATTCTCTCATTCACTTTATTTCATTTATTTATTAACAAACATTCCACTAGATTACGATAAATATTTTATCCATCATGTTAATCATATTTTCTAAAATTGTTTCTATTTGTAATATAACAATACTATCTTATGTACCTTTGCAGAATCCCTTTTACAATTAAGTTTTCACCCATTGTCTCTAAACAGGTTTATACTTTCAATTCTTATACCTTTTCTCTGTTTCTCTATATCTTGTTTCTGTTCTTTATAACTTATTTTCCTTTCCTTCTTCCCCCTCTTCTTCTCCCTTCCCTTTTTACCTCCTTGTCTTTCTACTTCTACTTCTCTCTTCTGTAATCCCCTCTTCTGTTGCTTTCTGATATTATACTTATTTTTCAAACTATTATTCTTCTTTTTTGGTTGTTTTTTCAAATTTTAAACTTTTCATTCTCTTTCCCCCCTTTCCTTTTTTTCCCACATAAAATTACTTGATCATTAAAGATGGCTTCTTCTTTGTCCCAATCTTCTTGTTCTGCAAGCGTTTCTTGTTTCTCATAGTTCCAGATCTGCATTTCTAAGAGTTGAAATACGAAGCCAAAAGAACCTCTCCCTTCTTGTGCATCTTCTTTGTACTTTTTAAGTTCCATTTTCAGTTCTTCTAAAAGTGGTGCTATTTTAAACACTTTTAAACAACCACCCAATTGATTTTAGTCATTTAAATGCAATAACCAAAAATCCAAAGATCACCAAGTAATCCAAGTAATCCAAAAAATATTTCAGCTTCATTCCATTTTGAATTCTCTTAGCTGTGAAATAAAGTTTTCCTCAAGTTGAGTTTGAATCCTGTCAACTCTTAACAACTGTGCAGAAATTACTTACTACTATGTTCCAATGGAATATTTTTCTTATTTTCCAGTCTTGTTTATGGCCCAGGAATTTCTTTAGGGTCTAATGTATTAATTTCTGACACAACTTCACTTTTTTGGGATCAGCTAAAGTTGTCTGAGTTTAACTTACACATATTCAACAAATTCTCCCTTTTTCTTCCTCCTCCCTTTCCATTCCCTCCTCCCCCAACATATTCAGAAAGTACCATTATAATACTGAGTGAAATTGGACTCACAAGATGGAAAAAACTAGAAATCAGTGAAACTAGGAGTAAAACACACAAGTCGAAGAATAAGTGGAACCTTCTTAGTAGAAAAAGAGCAAAACCAACTTGATGACGTATTGTAAATAGTTTGGATAGCTAGGAAAAGTCTATCAGCCAAGCATTGTGCTGTGACTCAGCTGTTCCAGAAGATAACATCAGTATTTTTAAAGGCATCTGATTTAGGCTTATAGTTTCTAGATTAAATATGTACATGCATATATGTAACTAAACTTCTTGGAGTATATTCACTGCAGATGGTCTTGTTTGATTATTTAGCAGTAATTGTCCTGGATCATGCATTATGTTATGCTATACTATAATCTGATTTGGTTTTGACTTTTCATGTTATATGAACCCAAACCAGGGTCTCTTATGAGCCAAGGTTAGTTTAACAGGTTGCATAATACTAGCTAATTGCCATTTATTCAGTAGCAAACCATACGGACCATAGCATGCCAGGCAAGTTTCAGCCTTCATTCATTGTTTTGAATTGAAGAGACAGAGACCAGATTATCACTGGTGTCTGTAATATCCCATAAATGGTGTCTGTAATATCCCATAAATGCTTCACTTGGACTGCACCGGGCAGAAGACTTCTATATGCATAGAAAGAACTCAGATCACTGCTTCAGTGTAGCTTGCTTACACAATTTAAAGAGATGTTGCAAGGAGAAAAATGGGATAAGTCTGTGTATCTTAGCCTGAACTATTTGATAGCATAAAATAAGCCGGAGGCATACCATAGATGTACTGCTTCCTTATTGTTCAGTAACTTGCAGCTAAACCTATTAAGTTCCATCCTTCCAGAATCTGAGGTGAAAAATTCTACCATACCTGATTGGTAAGCATATGTGTAGATTTTCAAATTTTTTACATAAAATACAGAAATGAAAAAAGTGCCACTATAATATATAATGTGTAATAGATCTGGTGAGATCTAGATTCAAGTCCATTCAGGGCTATGGATCTCGAAAATCAGAAGTAGTGCTTTGTCCTGGAGGAAGGGCAGTTTGTAAATTCTACTAAATACAAGTCCTCAAAGAACTAATCCAAAGAATAGGGTAGTGTGGATCACTTGGGCTATGTTAATAGTGTCTTCTAAATTCTAAAAGACACATAATCTGTCTCAATGCAACTGAAATCAAGACTAATTCAATCGATGGAAAAGTTCTTCACATGATCAGTGGGAAGTGGTGTTTTTGGCCTGTCTTAGTAGAGATGTGCCCAAGGTGTGTGTGTGTTAATATGTAGTCTTTTCATTGTGTAGTCACCTTTCCAAAGGTTGGAAACCTCACTGGCTTCTCATGCTTCCCACAAATCCCAACGGAAGAGAATCTGAATAAACGCCTTTCATTAAGCTTGCTCAGTTTGGAAACATTTTCAGATGTTCCTGTTACTTCCAATCTCTCTCTCTCTATAAAAGCGAAATACTACTCATGCATCATTACAAAATCTCCAGAACCGTAAAGCCTACAAACTTGAAATTTGGCATGTTATGTTCCTCTTGGCTTCTAGGTACTCACTAAGAAAGAATTTTTCAAATTGACAATCATATATTATGATTAACACGCTCTGATGCTAAGGAGTTCTACTCCCCCTCCCCACCTGAAGAGAAATCTGTTCCAAATGCAAAACACAAGCAGAGGAGAGGAGTTTCAGTTTTAGTTTCATAGCAGTAACAAGCTTTAGTACAGAGCAGTTGAGCTAAGCCATGCCCAGGTTCCTTGCTGTCTCCTTGCTCACAGAGGAAATACTGTTTCAGTTTCCATATTTTAGTTTCCAAATAGCCCTCAACTCTCACACACTGACAGGACACTAGCCAGATGAATACTGATGGATGCTGGTAGGCAGAGGCACAATTCCCCCCCCCCTTATTTTCCTCCCCCAAAACTAAGCCCGATCTCATAGTTTCATAGCCAAGCTCAGGTATAGAACTAGTACTTGATAAAGTTAGCTCAAATAATTCATTGAGAGCAGTATGGTGTAGTGATTAAGACATCAGGCTAGTACTAGACTGTGAGTTCTAGTTCTACCTTAGGCACAAAGCCAGCTGGGGTGATCTTTCACCAGGCAAACTACTTCCAAAGAAACCTCGCCAAGAAAAGTACAGGAATTAGTCCAGACAATCTCCGGGAATCAACACTGACTCAAAGACACTTCACCACCACCGTAGTACTACCATACCATCCTCATCATCAATTCAAAATAAAATTTTGACAAAATAATGACAATGTAAAGGAAAACCTGTTTCACAGAAGAAAAAACTTTTGAGAAGTCAGATGTCAATACAGTACATCTGAAGTTACTTAATTTAATTCTGGCCCTGTGCTCTTTTGGATAAGGTTAAAAAAAAAAAAGGAAATAGCATCTTTTGAATTACAGAAAAAAACAAATGGTAACAAAATATGTTTTCCATGTGCTTGATCTAGATCTGTGACGGCGAACCTATGGCACGCATGCCAGAAGTGCCACATAGAGCCCTCTCTTTGAGCACACAAGCTGTCAGCTCAGGTCTCTGCCACACATGTGCAGGGGGGCCACAGGATGCATGCATATATTGTATTTTGGGGATGCACATGTATTTTGGGCACTTGATGCCGAAAAGGTTAGCCATCACTGATCTAGATCCTAGGGTTTTTTGGGTGTAAGTGTAGAAAATAGTTTTTATTTTACTCCTAATATCAAAACAAGAGTATGTAAGATTGAATCCTATCAACATGCAGGACATATAACATAGAACACAATTTGTTTCTTTGTGAGTTTTCCCTTAGAAATGGATTATTGTAGCAAATTTAGCAGAATGCTGACAAGATCGCTGCAAATTACAGTGGACCGCATTTTAATATCATATCAGAGTTAGAAGGAAACTTGTAGATCATCTAGCCTAAGCGGGAGACATGATAAGTTCTATATTTATTTATTTGCAAAGAATTGATAAAAATGTATAATTCTTGGAAAAAGATTTTGAACAATTGTAGATCTAATCCCAAACATCTCTCCACTCTTTAGTTATGTCCTGTTTTTTCTAAGTAATCAACAAAAAACAAATTCTTAAGTTTTCCCTCTTAATTTTTATTTGGCATTTATCCAGCTACAATTTACTTTGCTTTTTTATTACTTTTACTAGATTAGTATTTCCTCCTCTTTTTTCTCTTTCTCCTCCTCTCTCTCTTTTTTTGAAAGGCACTTGGGTGGTTTGGTTAACCTTTTGAATGTTGTCATTTAAATAGACTAGCCTGAGTGCAGATGAAGGCAGGCCAAAAAGGAACAATAGTTCATTTCTGCTAAGGCATTTAGCATATGAATGCATCAAAAGACAGACATGCCTTTATAGGAGAAGGCATTTGGACATCATTGCAGAGTCATTAATTGCATTGTGACTCTCAAATGTAAATAACAACAAATGTGGTGGGCCAGGATGTTAATAGTTAAATCACAGTGGAAAATGCCTTGGGTTTTGTTATCTTCTGAAGAACGCTTCAAACTCACATTTACTTGAATGAAGAAAACAAAGTTTTGGCTTCATCTGGTTTGATAAAGGTCTTACTTAGACTATAAACTGCTTAGACAAGTGATATGGATAATCATTTTTTGCCCTAAAGAATGAAAGAAATATTAACATGTAAATATGGTGGAATGCCATAGATAACAGGAACAACACCCTTCCTTAATCCAATCAGAGTTTGAAATGTGCTGCTTGATACAGATAATTTTTTTTCTTGTCTCTCTTTGATCTGGTTCACACATGTTCTAAAATCACAATGTGGTTTACTTTGTTTGGCATCTTGTTTTATCTGAATCTAGCCACTAGGTTTGAAAATTACTTAAAAGTGCTTGACTAGGTTAAGGAAATTCCAGTTTTAAATACCCACTCAGCAATGAGATCTTCTCTACAACCTTGAGTCATTCCCTACCTTGCTCCTAAAATGGGCTTATAGATATATATTTATACGGATAAACTTGGCTTAGAATATCATGAATATCTTGTTTAGATATCTTTGGAAAAATGTCTGATAAACATCAAATATAGTAATAATCAATAGCAACCAGGATAGATGATATAGCTCTTGAAGTAACTGAATGGGACCCAAGAGAACATCATAAAATTTACTGGTATACAATAAAGATATATCTGATTTCAGACCTGTTAAGTTGATTTAGTTGGAAATATTGCTTACAAAATGCATTCGGATTAAAGGATGTAGCTGCTTTTTTAAAAAAGCAGTTTGGTATTTTTCAGGATATTTATTTTTAGTCTATAAAATGTTTAAATAGCTGAAAACACTTTAGAAGCAAAGGTGCTTGCTATGATAAAATGAAAGGCTGTTATCTTTGTTCCAGTAATTTCTCTTACCTTCTATTGATCATAATTGTTTGGATTTCAGGCATTGTTGTCAGAGAGGATGTGCACAGGATCTGTAAGAAATCTGACAACCAGCCTGGTTTTATCTGCCAATGAACATAGACTTTGTTTATTCCAAGGGTGAGAAATTGGTAGCATTCCCACCAGGCTGAATCATAATTCGCCATCTTCTTCAACACTGTATGGCTATAGCATTTAGCACTGAAGAGAACTGTAGTGTCAGGGTACGATTTCTTGCACTTGTGCTCATCTCATCTTCTTTCCAATGCTTGTTTTTTTCTTCATCTTTGAAAGAAATGTGCTTTAATACATCCTGTCCATTTAGGCATGCGTGTTGCATCTTAGTTTGATATTAAGGCTGAATACATGAAGCTTTTAGGACTTACACAGTAATAATATTCAGCCAGTTTGGTATAGTGCTAAAGGGTGACTTTGAGCTAGTCATTTTCTCTCAGCCCAATCCACTTCACAGGGTTGTTGTGGGAAAAATAGGAGAAGGAAGGAGTGTGTGTGTGTGTGTGTGTGTGTGTGTATGCTTGCCACCTTGAGTTCTTTATAAAAATAATAAATGGGATTGAAAATCTAAATAAATAAATAAAAATAATATTGAGCTTGCTTCAAACTTTTTTATGTAGATTTGTGTTCCATCTTTCCTCCCGGAAGTCTAGGTAGGGTACTCACAAATTCAGCAAAGTTTTGCTGTATCACATATCATCATGACTTCACTCTTGGACAAGTTATCTAAGCATGGGCTGGGTTAAATAACATTATTCAATAGGAAAAACCTACAGTCTGAACCATTCTATATCTATTCCTGTGCCTGGAAGTGCCATTTCTTTAGCTCTGAAAGATTGTGAATTGTTGATATTTCTGGATTTGTCAGGTGCTTTTGTCACTTTTGGATAGCCAGCAGAACGTAGTGTGAATTTGTGCCTCTTGGCTCATTGGTTGGAGATGGATAAAATCTATTGATTTTATGTCTTTCAGAAACACTGGCCTGGCTATGGAGAATACTATAGGATGCTGGAATATATTGTGATACACTACTGCTTTTATTTTTTAAGTGACAAGCCCCATCAGAAGTCGCCTTAGCATTCCTTTGGCTATGTTTTATCATTTAATTTGTTGGATCCACATGATACAAATGGGAAAGACCAGGTGATATTTAAATGCTATTTTCCCCGGTTAGTTATAATAAGAAATTGAATTTACATTCAGTGAGAAACACTTATGACTTGGAGAGTAAGATACACCACCTTGTATTAGAAGTAAACTTTCTGATGCATCAAACTGGGATAAGATTAGGATTGCCATGAAGAAAAAACTGTCTAAATAAATAACATAGATCTGGCTTTGTTCTTGGATGTTGTCCCATTCATGGAAAGAGGAATGTCTTATCAAATACCTTTTGATTCTTTATTCTTATTCCCTTTATGGTAATCTCTTGGAATAAGTACAGCAATGCCACTGTGGGACTGTGTATAGAAGAGTTTTCAGATGCTCATATGGAAAGTTTTGGTTTTTGGTATCAACAGTAGAGCATGGGAAAAAAAGATCAGCATCTGTTGGGAACAAGGCATTTTCTTATATAGCCTTTTACCACCAAACCTATTTCTGTTAAGATACATGAATGGAGAGCTTGCTTTTGACATTTTTGGGGGGGTTTGTTTTTGCAGTTTATATGCTTTCTATTTTGCAAAAGAATGCCTTTTAAAAATGTATTTGCTGGGCATTAAAAAGCTATTCTGTCAATAACCATGGTTTGATCTGTGACTGGAAGCTTGAAAGGGTGAATAAGAAAATGGGCAAGGCAGGTTTTCCCATTGATAATATTCAGATATGTTGGCCATGCTGATTAAAGTCCAACACCTCTGGAAAGTTCAAAAATATTTATTCATTTAAGAACATTTATTTGGCCACCCAGCTCACTCTCAGTGACTCTGGACAGCTTACAAAGATTTTTTAAAAAACCAGTATAAAACAATAAGAAGCAATAAAACCACAAATCTCAATCAACATGGACAGTTATAAAGTAGGAATTATGGAGATGTCCAAAATATTTAGAAGGTGCCAGGTTGCCTTCTCAGTGTCTGAAGGTAAGGGTGCATCAAGTCTGGTTCAATTTAGTGCCTGGAAACTACGTCATCGTTCCTTTTCTTGAAGAAATTCTGGCATGAATAAATGAAATAAGTAATCTGAAAGAGCTTAGCATCCATCAAAAAAAGCCAAAGTCCAGTTCATACAATCTATTTCCATTCTGTCTTTCCTGAGATCAATCTACAATTACCAGAATTTCTGCAGAAATGTATGAGTCACACAAGAGTGCATTTTGTGTTGCTATATGTTTCATCTATTTTTGTTGTGCAAGCATTTCAGTCCTTGGATATGTGTTGTTTCCCAATCTGGGGAGTTTTGCTGGTCATTTGGCCATGACAGCAGGGAATGTAAAGTATGACAATAGCCTCCTGCTTAGCTTAATTGAATTGGTTTTGTTGAGTAATTTTCATTTGGAATTAGCTTGTTTACTATACTGGTCAGATTTATAGTCTTCACCTGTGGGATATTTCTGGTTAGGGAAAAAATGGAGAAATTACTGCAGTTACTGAATGAAGGATTAAGGAGAAAAAATAGAAAAGATATTGCAGTTTAACCATAAACAATCGGCCGCTCCAAACAATAACAATGAATACTGTATCGGGTCTTATAAAGATTTTTGAAATGCTAGTTTTGGTTAATGCTGTAGCACAGATTTATATTGGAAACTTCTATATGTATGTGCAATTTTTACATTTATTGGATCAGTCAGTTGTCTATGGAGATCCACAATCATCCAGGTAGTGGTTGTCCCAAAGGTGCTTTTCAAGGTACTTTTTTTCTTGAAAATTAATTGGATTTCCATGGATGAGAATTCCTTGAATTTTCCTAGACAAGAAGCAAATCATTTTCAAGAAGAAGAAAAAGCAACAAAAACAACAAGAGAATCCAGTTGCCTTTTGAACACCAGCAGCTTTGGGACAATCATTTAGATGAAAACAAAAATGATGCTTTTTGGGGGGCACAACAGTTTGAACAAAAATCATGAAACATAGCTTATCATATACTTTGATGGATGGTTAACCTGTCAGAGAACCGAAAGCACCAGAGTGATTGAGCAGTGACACTTGATCTGTGACTGATAGAGAACAAAGCAATTACCCAATTGTTTCTTCAGTGATCTGCTCATAAATCAATTTGTATTGACAGTACTGTGACTCATTTCTTTTTTTAACAGGTGGAGGTTAGAACATGATTTTTTTTACAAACTGTACATACTGTATTCTAATACCATTTAAGCTTGAATTCTTCACAATTTGCTTATTTAAAATAATCATGCCACTGCTAATATACCTGTCAACAGTAGCAAGCTCCAGGGACTTATTCCATCCTTTATGATTTTGATTTGGGCTTCTTTAATTGTGCTTGTGTATGTACTTTTAATATATATATTGTATGCAAATCTTTAGGTATCCTAAAGCTGTCATGTGAGGAAGATAAACCCTCTTACTTTGAGTAGACTGAGATGAGATATATATGTTAACCACCAGTGCCAATCAATATCAATGCCATTGTTGGGTCCCTGATAAGGTAATGTTTAAGTTACTGGAATAGAAACTAGGGGGCCACGAGTTTTATTTCTTCCTTTGGAATGGAAGTCAGCTGGATGACTTTGTCCCATTCTTTTTTTTTAATATAAATTTAATTTGGGTTTTCACAAAAGAAAAAACACAATACAAATAAAACATCTTTTTTTGAGAGTAGCATGATCACGGGTTGTCACTTCTTCATACAGACACACACTCAATTTCATGTTCATCTTTGTGTTCTATTCCATGTCTTATTACTGTTAAACATTGTCTACATAGTTTTCCCCCTCCTTTAATTTTCTCAACTTTATTTTTAATGATCTCATATCTCAATTCAAATCATTATATTTGTACTTTTATCTGTCCTGTTTCAATTTCATATTATCTTTTCTCATTAAACAAGTTTTCCCCTGTAGTTACTAATTGGAGTATGACACCTTTATATCTTTTGATTTTATCCATTCAGTTTTTATTTAAACTTCAATTTATACCTTTAAAATTATAACATTCAATATAATACATAACTTCCAATCGAATTCTGCTTGGTACATTCTTAAAATACACACTATATCCTTAAGAAATTATATATATATGTAAATAAAACACTCATTCCATTCCAAATCAATTCTGTCGTTAATATTCATTAAAATCTTAACATCTTTTTCTTTTCAGTTGAATATCATACTTCCTTGTGAACACTTATAAACTTTCCATAATTAATTCTTTTTTTCCATAATTCTCTTCACTTATATCTTTATAAATAATTAATAATAATTAGAATGTTCCCATCCTTTCCTAATTTCATTCTCTCATTCACTTTCTTTCATTTATTTATTAACAAACATTCCACTATATTACAATAAATATTTTATCCATCATTTTAATCATCATATTTTCTAAAATTATTTCTATTTCTAATATAACAATATTATCTTATGTACCTTTGCAGAATCCCTTTTTCAATTAAATTTTCACCCATTATCTATGAACAGGCTTATACTTTCAATCCTTATACCTTTTCCCTGTTTCTTTATATCTTGTTTCTGTCTTTTATGACTTCTTTTCCTTTCCTTCTTCCCCCTCTTCTTCTCCCTTCCCTTTTTACCTCCTTGTCTCTCTACTTCTAATTCTCTCTTCTGTAATCCCCTCTTCTGTTGCTTTCTAATATTATACTTATCTTTCAAATTGTTCTTCTTCTTTTTGGTTGTTTTTTCAAATCTTAAACTTTTCACTATCTTTCCCCCCTATCCTTTTTTCCCCCCACATAAAATTAATTGATCATTAAAGATGGCTTCTTCTTTGTCCAGATCTTCCTGTTCTACAAGCGTTTCTTGTTGTTTCTCATAGTTCCAGATCTCCATTTCTAGAAATTGAAATACGAAGCCAAAAGAACCTCTCCCTTCTTGTGCATCTTCTTTGTACTTTTTAAGTTCCATTTTCAATTCTTCTAGAAGTGATGCCATTTTAAACACTTTTAAACAATCACTCGCTTGATTTTAGTCATTTAAATGCAATAGCCAAAAATCCAAAAATCACCAAGTAATCCAGATAATCCAAAGATGTTTCTTCTTGCTTCTTTTTTCACTTTCTCTTTCTGGGGTTCTATTATTTTGTTACAAAGTTTCAGTTGGAATGTATCTTTTAGGAAACTTGTTAAAGTTTCACTGTGTAGTTCCTTTTAGTTCCAGGCAGTCTCCTCCATTTTCCCAGATCCTGCCTTTTTATTCTTTTCTCTCCTTTCCTGCTTTTAAAAGTTTTTAAAATATCCAAAAATCTTTATTATCCCTTTGACATTTTATTTTCAGCTTAAATGCCTATTAATGTCAAAGTGGATTTTGGTCAATTTCTTATTTAAGTCTCTTAGCTGTCAGTATAAGGAAGGAAGGAAAAAAAAACACCAATTTTTTTCCCCTTTCCTCTCTCCTTCGCCGCTTCAAAATCTTCTTTGGGAACAATGTTATTTTTATAGTTTATAGTCCAGGGTACCTTATGTTGTTGCTTTTTTAATTTAACCCGGTCAACCAGAACTTTCTCATCTTCCTCCTGCACTTTCTTTTCCGGTCAAGTTCTTCTTTGAGGTGGCCATTTCTGACCACTGCTGCATCCGCCTTCAGGAAAGGGAGTAATGGCCAGCTGTGGAGGAGAAATGTGGCTCTCCTCGACCCTGCTGGCAGTCTCCCCCATCTTCACCACCTCTACGGTGTGGCTTACCCCCGAAAACAGCTGGCTTGGGGCGCTCCGGCAGTGAGCACGGATCGAAACCACGCACGATCGCAGATTTCGGTCCGTTGGTAAAGGAGCTCAAACTGGAAGTCCAACTTTGTCCCATTCTTTCTGTAGGAGAAAGAGTGGTAGAATCTGGGGGCAGAATCAAAAGAGGAATCAGCCTAGAGTCTCTATGTAGCCACAAATGGAATAAATCCAATCTCTCTTGATTTGCATTAATCCTTATCTAGTGTCAATATCGTGCTTAGTGTTATTTGAGTAGATTTCTGTGCATAGGCATGAATGGTAATAAATCACTTTAATTGGAACTTCACATATGATCCTGTTCTTCCCTACCGGACACTCATAGCCCAACCCACCTTTCCAGGATGTTTTAGTGAAGAAAACAGCTGTCCTTAATCAAGGTTTACCTGTACCCACATTGGCAATATATTCTTGTAGAGGCTTCCAGATGAGACTTGATTACATCACTGCTCTTATCAGCCATGACTGGTTCAGATGAAGCTGCTTTTTGTACACAATTATTCTGTAGTTCCTGTTGATTTTCCCATCTTTTGTTGTTACCACACAAAAGATATGTTAGAGTAGGCACAAAATATTTTTAACCAGGGGCTATTGATCTGGAAGCATCCTTGAAATTTAAGAAGGTTGTTATCTCACAATTCATAAAATACTACGAATGCTGAATAAGCTTAGGAAGCAGCAGTATGTATACTGCTGAGTGCACCATTAACAGAGAGCAAAAGCTGAAATGTAAAAATAAAATGGAATTTTCTCTAATATCTTGTAAAGAAGTAGGAGGTAGTCCTTGACTTTGTTGTGGTTCGCCAGCAGCAGGTGCGGACGGCTGAGGTCTTGGAGAGTGAGGATACAGATAAGGAACCTGTGTGTGAGGCAGGGATGGAGCCAGGATCATCAGGGAGTGGAATGCTGCCTTTGGAGATTGTGGAGGCTGGCAGCAGTGATGAAGAGGTCCCCAAGGAGCCTGTGCCCAGTGGGCGTGCGCGCAGGGCTGCTCCAAGGAAAAAGCAGCTGCAGCAGCACGGGCGACTTGGGAGTAAGGCTACAAGGTAATGGCCCCTCCCTTAAGAGATAAAAGCCAGCTGAGAAACCGGAGTTCTTTGCAGGAAGCAAAGAAGTTTTTGTACTCAAGCCTGGTGGATGTTCAGAGTATCTTGGTTGGTGTTTGGAGACTCTTTGTGTTTGAAATATTTCTTAGTAACTTTATCTAGAGTTCTTGGCAGCCTTGCACAATCTTGGCAAGGCTCCTTATCAGAGACAATTAGTTTGAAACAGCCTTTTAACCATGAAGGAACAGAATTTGTAAAGAATCATTAAAAGGTTTTACTGTTACTTCTGTTTCGTGTTTGTTTCCTTGGAACAAGCTTTGGGTCAGAACAGATTTACAACAGTCCCCTTAGTGACCGTTCAAAGTTACTACAGCATTGAAAAAAGTGACATGATCATTTTTCACACTTATGATTGTCGCAGCATCCCAATAATCACATGATTTACATTTGGGTGCATGACAACTGACTCACATTTATGAGGGTTGCAGTGTCCTGGGATCATATGATCACCTTTTGTGACCTTCTGATAAGCAAAGTCAATGAGGAAGCCAGATTCACTCAGGAACTGTGTTACTAATTTAACAGCTGCAGTGATTCACTTAACAAATGTGGCAAGAAAAGTCGTAAAATGGGGTAAAACCCACTTAATACATTTCTCACTTAGCAACGTACATTTTGGGCTCAATTATGGTCATAAGTTGAGGACGACCTGTTCAAGGTTTCTGTGATGACCCGGAGTATAACACAAATGTAACAAAATCCAAACCATAAATAAATGTCCTTTAGTGCCTCCAACTTGGCCCCACTGTTCAATAATTCTCAGTTGGAGATAAAACTTACTCAAAGATAGTCTTCAAAAGAAAGCAATACAGGCCGAATTTAATGAGCAGATAGAGGTGAAATAAAAAACCAAACAAACTACAATGACGAAATTTCCACAACGGAACAGGAGAAGTATTTACCAAATTCAAGGAGATAACAAAGCACAGTTTGTTGGAAGGACACCAACCAAGATAACTTCAGACCAAAATAAAGCACGCTTTGCTTCTGGCAACACTGTGTTTTAACCATCTCTCTTATATACTATTCTCCCCAGCTTCAACCAATGAGGAAGATCATTGCCGCTTCCTCTCTCGCAAGCCAAGTTGTTGCCTTCTCCTTTCCTCCCTGCGTGTCCTAGGATGCAGAGGGGATGGGCCTGGTTCTTCCTCTGACTGCCCAGCTAGCCTCAGCCCTTCTCCAGCCTCTTCCACAAACTCCCGAACCACACCTCCACTCCCTGTCGGCTGTTCCTCCTCTCCCTCAGAGTCCGACTCTAGCAAGGGCATGACAGTTTCTTTTATTGACATATCTGTAAAGAAGCTGGCATACTCCTTTACAAGATATTTTAGAGAAAGAGATAAGTTCATTAGGTATTTTGAAAGCCCAGGCAGCTTGCTTATCCTGAGATTTGATATAGGTTGGAGTCCTTTTGAATGAGCATATAAAGATTTGAAATAGTTTTGGGTAGATGCTAGACCTGTCTTTGCTTTATAATGGAATTTCAATCATCTAGAGTTCAGGCAACTTGTTTAAATATGTTTGCAAAGCAATTTTCTTTCATGGGAGAATGCAGATAACTTGAGTCACAAAGGATCCCAAGGTGACTTGAATTTTCCAGGCTTGAATATCTTAATATGCCCTAAGGAGAGTGTTATGTATTGTATATAATGAATGTATAGTTGTCGGTTGAAGTTTATTTATTTATTTATTTGATTTGCCAATTGTTTACAAGATAATAAGTATAAGCGTATACATAGTTGTGAATACATGAAATGGGTACATATATGAAAAATAAAAGAATAAGAGAAACAATAGGACAGGGACGGTAGGCACGTTGGTGCACTTATGCACGCCCCCTACAGACCTCTTATGAAGGGGGTGAGGTCAATAGTAGACAGTCTAAGGTTAAAGTTTTTGGGGTTTGGGGAAGAAACTACAGAGTCGGGTAGAGTATTCCAGACATTGACCACTCTATTGTTGAAGTCGTATTTCCTGCAATCAAGTTTGGTGCGGTTAACTTTGAGTTTGTATCTATTGTGTGCTCTTGTGTTGTTATGGTTGAAGCTGAAGTATTCATTGACAGGTAGGACATTGCAATGTATGATTTTATATACCATGCTTAAGTCAGACCGAAGACAGGCGTAATTCAAGGTTTTCTAGTTCTAGAATTTCAAGTCTGGTGGCATAAGGTATTCTACAACGAGTAGAAGAGTGGAGAACTCTCCTTGTGAAATATTTCTGGACTTTCTCAATTGTGCTAATATCAGATACGTAATGAGGGTTCCAGACTGATGAACTGTATTCGAGTATTGGTCTAGCAAATGTTTTGTATGCTCTGGTTAGTAGTGTGATATTACCAGAGAAAAAGCTACGTAGGATTAGGTTAACAACTCTTAATGCCTTTTTGGCTATGTAGTTGCAGTGGGCTCTAGCACTTAGATCATTA
Source organism: Notechis scutatus (assembly GCF_049901735.1). Lineage (NCBI taxonomy): Eukaryota > Metazoa > Chordata > Lepidosauria > Squamata > Elapidae > Notechis > Notechis scutatus. The sequence continues at coordinate 258,490,210 of NC_142009.1, read as the reverse complement.
GAGGTGAGTATTCCAAGGTCCTTTACAGAGCTTGGGTCATCAACAAGTTCTTGACTATTCAGCTTGTATTTTATTTTCTGATTTTTTTGCCAATATGTAAGACAGAGCATTTATTTGTTGAGATTTGAAGTTGCCATTTGTTTGACCATTCAGATACATAGTCGAGATCTTTTGAAGGGTAGCAGTATTGTCTGTGGTATTGAACAGCTTTACATCATCAGCGAAAAGAACGCAATTGCTCTTAATATGATCGCAGAGGTCATTTATGTAGAGTATGAAGAGAGTTGGTCCTAGAACACTGCCCTGGGGGACACCACTATTGACAGGTACTGGATTTGATAGGACGCTCCCGATTTTGACCATTTGTTGTCTGTTTGACAGGAATGCTTCTATCCAGTTATTCAGTTGTCCAGAGATACCATAGGATTTTATTTTTAGGAGTAGTTTGTCGTGTACCACTGAATCAAAGGCTTTACAGAAGTCTATGTAGATTCGTCTATTGCTTTGCCCTGGTCGAGTTGTGTCGTCCATATGTTTTTGCAGTGTAAGAGTTGCAGATTACAGGATAGTTTTTTTCTGAAACCAAATTGTTTATTGGAGAGTAGGTTGTTTGTCTCTAAGTGGAGGATAATGGATTGGTTAATAATTGATTCCATGACTTTACAGGTGACGCAGCATAAGGAGATTGGCCTGTAATTTTCAACTAGGCTTGGGTCTCCCTTTTTGAAGATGGGGATGACTGTGGCTTGTGACCATAGGTTAGGCAAGGAGCTGGTTCTGAAAGATTTTTCAAAGATTATTCTTAGAGGTTTGGCTATGGCAGTGGATAGCTTTCTTAAGAAGTAGGCACATATTCCATCCGGTCCAATAGATAGAGATGGTTTTAGATTGCATAGTGATTTTTCAACATTGTCTTCTGTGAAACATTGTCTTCTGTTCCCCCGATTGGTTGTTGGCTGATCAGTTTCCTATAAAAGGACCTCTGTCAGTTGCCTCACAGGCAGTATTGAATAAAGAGCTGTTAGAAATCACTCTGGCCTAGCCTCCATTCTTCACCCAGAACATAACAGAGAGAGAGAGAGAGAGAAACGTGGAGCTTAAATTTTTTTTTTTATAGGAACTGATGTGGGAAAAAGTCATGAAACCTTGTCAAATGTGTTTAGTTAAAATATGAATTAATTAAACAAACTGTTTAGGATCTAGTTACCGTAAAACACCGTTGCAAGGACTTTGCTGAAACTGAGCAAATTAGAATTTTATCAGAGTCTGGAAGAAACTGGTGCCCATGGATTTTATAGAATAAGACATTTTTTGAGAGATGGATCCCTTTGAGAATCTGATGGAATCTGATGGAATCTATGGACAGAAAAAAATGAATTTAAATGCTTTAAATAAAATATATATACAAATGTGTTTTACAAATATGTCTCCATCCATGACCACAGTTGGGACCAAGATTTTGGTCCTTAGTTGGTGTGGTTATTAATTATCATGTGACTGGACAGAATTTTACAACCATTTTTACCATAGTCATTATGAGTCACTATAGTCATTAAACAAATCACATAGTTGTTAAGTGAATTCAAATAGAAGTATTTTGTTATCCAAAAGTTGCAAATCATGATCATGTGACTGCAGGATGCTGCAACTGGTTATAAATTTCAAGTGTCCCAATTGTGATCACATCACTACAGGAGTGTGCATTGGTTGTAAGAGCGAGTTCAGATAGTTAAGCACTTTTTCCAAGGCTGTCATAACTTCAAACCATAATTAAATGAACAGCCATAAGTTGGAGACTGTATTGTACTGAATGTAGACTGGAAGACTTGAAGGACTAGAATGGGAACATTCATCCTGGAGAAAATCTATCTGTTAATAGCTTTTACTACAAAGGAAACCAATTATGCTCAAAATGTTAAAACTATTCAAGTCATTTTAGATAGTGAGATTTATTGAAGTTAAAAAATCTTTTTGGAGGCTAGAGGAGAAAATCATTACTTGGTTACCTGGATTTATTATTGAATGAAAAACTGGCAGTTGACAGAATTAGCCTGTAATGCTGCATTCTAATCACTGCACCACCATGGCTCTTGGGACTGTACAGCATGGAAAGCAAAACCAAGCAAATAGTATTACAGCATGGTGCAGTGTATGAACCCAACTAGAGAATCTACTCTACTAAACTACAACTGAATCCAATCCAATGGTCACAATTATAATGGAAAAAAGAACAAAATGTTTAAGATTATAATAAATAATGTTAGTACTCTTGTCTTAAGTTTCTGATAATAGTACTGGTGCAGTGGTGGTATTCAGCAGGTTCTGACCAGTTCTGGAGAACCGGTAGCGGAAATTTTGAATAGTTCGGAGAACCAGCAAATACTACCTCTGACTAGAGATTTTACAGTATCCTTCCCCTGCCACACTCACCAAGCCACACCCACAGAACTGGTAGTAAAAAATATTGAATCCCACCACTGTACTGGTGTCATCATTTTCCCCATTCACTTTCTACCAAGGTACCATATGGATTGATTTTGCTGTTGTGATCCAGTGAATTTCCAGTGTACTGACAATTGAAAACACATTTTAATATAATTTTGTTGTAAACTATTGGGATTTTTTTAAAATGGAAACTGAAAGCTGTATCTGTATTTTCTAACAAACAAATTCCTAAGTAAAAATTTCACACTACACAAAAGGTGCAATCTCCCAGAATGTGCCAGAACTAGTAATACGAGGTTTTGGAAATATCAGATTGTTGACTAAGCACATTGTTCAAGGAGTAGAAGGAATGTAGTTAAGCTATGTGCTTCCATATAGGACTTGTAAGACATTTCTCATGGGCCATAAAAAAATCTGATTTCTGCAGCTTCTCAAAATTGCATTGAGACCTTCAAATTGGTGTGCTCAAGGAGTCAATTTTTCTAAGTAAAAAAGTTGAAGAAAGGTATGTTGCTAAAGTTGAAGAAAGGTATGTTTGGATTAAGAAAGGCTCTAGAATATCAATCTAGCATTATAATTGGATTAGTTGTTTGTTTTATCAATGAACAAATATATTCTTATATCTGACATAATTGTACCATAATCAAGTTGAATCTCTCATGGGTGAAAAATATTATTATTTTAAAGTACAAATTCATTCATCTTTTAGCCACGAATAACAGTAAATCAGCAATCTGATATAATATGAATGCCTTCCAAAACATGAGTTAGCAAAATCCATAATTCCAAAGAAAACATCTTGTGCTGGCCATTCTTGGTAATGGAACCTCCTCTATCCATTTGACATTTATTTATTTATAAGCAGGGGTGGGATTCAATTTTTTAACAACCAGTTCTGTGGGCGTGGCTTAGTTGGTGGGTATGGTTTGGTGGTCATGTGACTGGCTGGGCATAGCCAACTCAACATCACTCACATCGAGGCACGCATCTCCTCGCCTAGCCTCTCATGACTGTGGGGATGCTGCAACAGTCGTAAGTGTGAAAAACGGTCATGTCGCTTTTTTCAGTGCCTTTGTAACTTTGAATGGTCACTCTACACAAGCAAAGTACCAGCAAAGGAGGAAAAAAACTCCAGAGAAGTTCCAGAGACAGGAAGTCTAGTCCTGCCAAGAATGTAATAAGAGTTAATGGAGAGGCAGTTTCTGTAAGCAACACCAGAATGTTTCCTTCCTGCCTTCCTTACAGGATTAGGCCAGTAATTTCTTCTAACAACCGGTTCTCCAAACTGCTTGGAATGTTAACAACCGGTTCTAGCGAATAGGTGCGAACCTGAAGGAATCCCACCCATGCTTATAAGACTTCCTCTGTCCCCGCCTATACCAAGTACCTTAATGAAAAGTCTGGCTATCCCAAATCCCCCAGAACTTCTGTGCCTTTCCAGATTGATGGCTAAACAGTAGCTTGGTTTGGTTTGGTGAGCTCCCAGAAGGATGACTTCAAAATATTTGGCTAAGCATGTGTTTGGATTATCCTATTTTAGAACATTAAATTGAATCTAGAACCATTTATCTTTCACAGCACGCCTCTACCGTATTTTCCCCCCACTTTAGATACCTCTAATTCTTGTTGACTTTGGTTTTGCTTGTATTGTCTAGCAGATGTTGCGTGGGTGAGCAAAGCCTGAGAGAAGCAACAGAGCCAAGGAACATCATGCAGTAAAATAAAGTTTTGATGACATATTTCACATTTTGTGGACTATGGCTATCTGATTGCCAAGGACATTGGAATAACTAGGGGAATCAAAGAATTTTCTCCTGTTTCTGCTCTGTTTTAAAATGTTTATCAGCTAAAGTTTGGGATTATTTTCATTACTAGCCACATGCAGGTATATACAGTATTATCGACCTACCCCAAAAGTATGAAATGTGTATTATTTCCAAGCATATATCAGCAATTTTCCCATGAGAATGCTTTCTCATGCATAGTTTTATATGCTTTTCAGATTACAACTGAATAGCCTTAGGCAAATATTACATAGACGAATAATGGTACTGTATTGTACTTTAATAATTTATGCAGTTTTTTGTTTTTGACTAATACTTTACAGTTTTCACTACGTTTCCTCTTGCAATGCTCCTATGAGTAAGGTCATTCTTATTCGTAGCAGGGTTATCTTATATCTTACTGAAGACACAGGATAGAATGAAATGAGCAGTTTGATTGGATAGTTCCTTTCCATCAGCACACAAAGTAGACCTGATATAGGTAGTCCTTGACTTACAAACCATCCATTTAGAGATCTTTCGAAGTTACAAGAACACTGGGGAAAAAAAGTGACTTTTGACTGTTTTTCACATGACTGTTGCAGAATCCCTTGATCAAAATTTAGACACTTGGCAGCTGGCCTGTATTCATGTGATCACCTTTTGCAATATTCTGACAACAGGGAAACTAAATTCGCATAACAAGTATGTTGCTAATTTAACAACTGCAGAGATTCACTAAACAATTGTAGCATGAAAGACTGTAAAAAGGGGCAAAACTGGCTCAACAACTTAGCAGCAGAAATTTTGGGCTCAGATGTGGTCGCAAGTTGAGGATTACCAAAGGATGGTACCATCTAGGATGGAACCGCTGCCTTGTTCTCAGCCACTGTGACACACACATGCTTAGTGTATTATGACAAGCTTTTCTAAAACTGTAACTGATTGATCATTCCATACCTTGTCTTCAAAGGATATTAATGGCAATGAGTGAATGAATGAATGAAGTAATGGAAAATAATGTTATCAAGCACAATAGTATCAAACACTTTGCCACAGTTTCTTTCTAATTGCTATCATGAAATAACAGCATTAGTCCTAAACACCTTTAGTATAGTATGTATATACTGTATCTCTTTTAATATAGTTAGGCTTTCTCATTTATTTGTTTGTTAAAGCTCATTCATTACATTCATTACATTTCTATAGAATCTAATTCACCTAAGTGACTCTTTAAAATGGTTAAGCTTTTTGTATCTGTGTTCTTGTGTATGTGCCTTCCGGCAACTGTTTGGACAGGTTTTCTTGGTAAGATTTCAGAAGTGGTTCAATATTGTCTTGTCCTAGGGCTGAGATAAAAATGGCGCAAGGTCAGCCCGTTGACATTAAGCCTAAGATAGGACTAGAACTCAGAGTCTCCCAGTATCTAGCCTTGTGCAGAGGTGGTATTCAGCAGGTTCTGACCAGTTCTGGAGAACCAGTAGTGGAAATTTTGAGTAGTTTGGAGAACTGGCAAATACCACCTCTGACTGGAGATTTTACAGTACCCTTCCCCTGGCACGCCCATCAAGCCACGCCCACAGACCCGGTAGTAAAAAAAATTTGAATCCTACCATTGGCCTTGTGCCATAAGCCCTACACTGGCTCTCACTTCAATTTAAATAGATAGAATTTGCATAAGTAATTATGAAAAGTGTAGCAGAAAAAAAGGACTTTATAGCAATTATAAAGGCATTGTGAGAAGGAAACTGTACACCAGTAGTACCATCCTGGAAAAGTCATTGTCCCTCATGCTGCCAATTGAATCTTAAATAATAATCAACAAGAAGTAATGGCTGAAATTTATTGGCAATGTATACATTTGTATATACAGCATGTTCAAAGGCAAGGGAGATCATTTTTTGAGGAAGTTTATTAAGAGAAATTTATCACAAAAGAGTTTTAGTGGCATGAACCTTCATCTTCAATGAAGCTTCTGCTCCCTCCCTCCCTCCCCCCCTCTAAATTTTCACTTGAGGAAATTGTTCAGTTTCCACAAAAGTAAGGTGCGTAAACTTGACACCTGTCCTACATTATTTTTAAAAATAAATAAACAAATTAGCCTTCTGTTCTAAATGGAGGGCCCAAGGTAGCATATAATAAGCCAGTGAAAACAATAACATAATCTTCCATTCAAAAAGGTGGAGAATGTTGTAAAAATTATAAGTGCAGCAATTTGTCATTAAAAAGAGCCCAGGAATTATAAAGTAGAGATACTGAACTTTTGTTCAATACTTTGGATGCTTTTTTAAATCCAGGTGGCAGTGGATTACAATAAAGGCAACCTAATTTTTCAAGGTGATCAAGTTATCCATTTATTTTTGGTCTCCTCCCCCTACAAATGAAAGACAGCTTATGGGTATGGAACAAACTAAATGTTCCTGTGATGTTATTATTTCTAAACTGTGAGATTGATCTGAGTGACCGGCAGACTATCCTGGTGAGCTCCATGCTACAACAGATGACTTAAATCAGGGAGATTTGGGTTAAAATAAATTAACCATTATACCACACTGATCTCTTGCTTCCAACAGAAGAATCAGTATGCATTTGTGTTTGAAACTCAGGACAACTCACAATTATGCAGACGTTATACTTTCACTGGGTCCCTGTGAGGAAGAAGCAACATATACCTGAAAAGAGGGTTGTGCCTATTTGGCATACAGCAAACACTGTGTGGTTGTAGATACAGTATGTCTATTTATTTTAAGCAAAATTAAATCTTTTAAGCCAAGTTGGATTCTAGATTACATGGACACATATAAGCAGGGTTTTGAGTCAACAGTAAAGTAGCAAATATATATTGTTATATACACATAATAATGTAATGTTTTATATATATAATATAATAAAATATAATACAGTGTATGGTGTATTATATTGTTATTATATTATATTATATTATATTATATTATATTATATTATATTATATTATATTATATTATATTATATTATATTATATTATATTATATTATATTATATTATATTATATTATATTATATTATATTATTATATTATTATTATATTATATTATATTATATTATTATATTATATTATATTATATTATATTTATTATATTATATTTATTATATTATATTATATTATATTATATTATATTATATTATATTATATTATATTATATTATATTATATTTATTATATTATATTATATTATATTATATTATTATATTATATTATATTATATTATATTATATTATATTATATTATATTATATTATATTATATTATATTATATTATATTATATTTATTATTATATTATATTATATTATATTATATTATAATTAACCAGCTAGATGATTTTGGACCTGTCATTCTCTCTTGACCCAAGAGGATGAAGTGAGCAAAATAAGAGGATGAAGGGGTATCATCTATATTTGTTGTCTTGCATTATTGATAAAAATAATAAAGGTGAGAAATAATAAACAAATACATATATAAATTTGTAATGTCTTTTGACCACAGTAATGTTTTTTGCAGTTTCCCATCCAATGCTAACCAATGTCTGATCCTACTTAATTTCTGAACCTGCACAAGGTCAGCCAGATGCTACAGTTTCCTAAAATTAGGCTCCACTCTTAACTTGGCTGAAGGAGTTTGATTTAAAACAAACTTTCATACAAAACCCGTATGTGTTTGTGTGTATATATGTATTGCGTATGCAGTAATTTGATGTAATAACTTTTTTCCATGTTATTGTAGTGTTGGAAGTTAAAACCCACCCCTCTCCTAGGAAAATGAAATATTTTAGGATATACTAAAAAGGCAGAATATTTCCCCTAAAAAGAGAAGTAGACACTCAGAAGCAGAAACTCACCCCCACCTTTGTTAATGGGCAGGCCATTAAGGCCTGGGCCTGAGTATTCTACATAACAAAGCCCTCTACCCATCTCAAAACATGGCCTGGGAAGATTGTATCAGCCAGCACTCGGGTGAAGCCATGTGGTCCAGACAAGGTCTACAAAGTTAGCTAAGACCCCCACCCCTGGGAGTGTGACAGCCAATGGGATACATTTCTTACACAGGAACAGGAAACACTAAGGTAGAGACCAACAGAGGGTATATAACTAAGGGTCTCTCAGCATCTTGCCCCTTTTCCTTCACCCATCATCTTGAAGCATGTGATTGTTCTTTTCACTTTGGAGCTCCAAGTCATGTGGTCCTGTCCACCATTAAACCATCTTTCCAAACAGCCTCCATGTTTCCAATGTCTTTTTCCCCACTTGGAACTGAACCCAGAAGGATATTTCTTCCAACAGTAGATAACAGTTTCTGCTGATTTTTATTTTTCCATGCACATTTTTTGTTGGAAAACTGCAAAAGAAAACAAAAGTGTGGTTTCCAGAAGATAATTAAATTGCAGTTTACATCCTGGTTTTACTGTATGATATCAGGTAACTAACTATCTCCTGTCCTAATACAAGAAAAGGGAAACTATTTTGTTATATTTTCTCCACCTTCTGATGTATGCAAATTCATTTTGGATCCAATAGGAAAAAAAGGAAAAGAAAATGCTTCAGATTTCATTACAGAAACTGAGATAAATGGAAGCAAATTTGAGGGGCAGGGAGAGATTGAAAAGTCCTGGAGGCACATTCCTAACTTGGGGTGGGGGTTATGGGGGGGGGAAGAGTCAAGGAAGATTAGGCACTCTCGCAACCAGGTTTTATCAGGGCAAGTTAAACACCTTTGCATACTTCTCTGCCTTCTGACAATAGTATTTTTGAATGCAGCCAAGAGGCTCACAAAATTGCCAGCATTCAGTGCAACAGCAAGACCTATGTTGAAATGGAAGCCCAGTGTGAAGAGGGCTTCTTATCTGTGACTCTGACTCAATGTACCCGGGCTTTCTAACTCCACTGAACAATAAAAAGAGACTCTTGGGAAGATTAGGAATCAGAGCCCAGTGCGTCCTTGTGCCCTGTCTTCTCCTTTCTTCTATCTTGGCGTCCTCCTGTTTTCAAAAGGGGCGGCTGTTTATCCCAGACCTCTATTCTTCCCATGATTTGCACGTACCCTTTTCTTTGGTTTCTTTGTGAAACTTGGACTTTGGGAGGCTGTCTCGATTCAGAAGTTTGTTTGGGTTTGTTTGTTTTTTGCCTTAAAGTAAAATGAAATAAGCATGACATTATAATATTTATTTGCTTGCTTCCCTACCTTTTACATCTCTCTTTCAAGAATCTGACAAAACAGGGTAGAACCATATATATATCCACAATATAGACAAATAAATATATAAATGTGATATAAATATCACCTATCCTTTTCTCAGCCTTCCTTGAAGGAGTATTTCACACACTAGACTGGGCAAAAAATGGAATAAAAATCAATGGCACCTACTTAAATCACTTAAGATTTGCAGATGATTGTTGTTCTCTTCTCACAAAGAAGAATTAGACAAGAATTAGAATAACAGAGTTGGAAGGGACCTTGGAGGTCTTCTAGTCCAACCTCCTGCTTAGGCAGGAAACCCTACTCTACTTCAGACAAATGGTTGTCTAGTCTCTTCTTAAAAATTCCCAATGCTGGAGCATTTACAACTTCTGGAGGCAAGTTGTTCCACTGATTAATTGTTCTGTCAGAAAATTTCTCCTTAGTTCTAGGTTGCTTCTCTCCTTGATTAGTTTCCATCCATTGCTTGTCCTGCCTTCCGGTACTTTGGAGAACAGCTTGACTCCCTCTTCTTTGTGGCAGCCCCTGAGATATTGGAACACTGTTATCATGTCACCCCAGTCCTTCTTTTCATCAGACTAGATATACCCAGTTCCAGCATCCGTTCTTTATATGTTTTGTCCTCTAGTCCCCCAATAATCTTTGAGCTACAAAGACACATAGAAGAGCTGCACAAAGCAGGAGAACCATTTGGCTTAAAAATAAACCAGAAAAAGACCAAGGTTATGTTTAATAAATTTACCAAAGAAAGACATTTTTTTATATCTGGAGAAGAAGTAGACATCGTAGACCACTACATATACCTTGGCCAATGGATATCAATGGAAGATATAAAGGATAATTGAATGGCGTGTTAAATGTAGTTGGCAGGCATTTGGCAAGCTAAGCATAATTTTCAACAACAACCTCCCTCTATGCCTGAAGAGAAAAGTTTTCAGTGTGTGCTACCTGCTCTAACATATGCTAGTGAAACATGGACACTAACCTCACTTCTTCTTCTTCTTTTTCTTCAGCGTTTGTCTCGCGCTCTGGCGAGGTCCGCTAATGTCCTTGAGTACTGCTTCCATGCCTCTCTGTCTGCCACGTATGTTGGGTCTGCCTTCGCGATCTCTAGATCGGCCTTGATCGTGTCCATCCAGCGTTGCTTAGGTCTACCACGCGGTCTCGCTCCTCCGATAATCACCTTCATCGCAGATTTGATGATGGATTCTTCCTTGGCGCGACTCACATGGCCGAACCATCGTAGCTAACCATCGACACTAACCTCACAATTGATACAAAAGCTACGAGAGGCACAAAGAGCCATGGAAAGATACATACTCAACATCACAAGACAAGGTAGAAAGACCTGCCCATGGATTAGAGAACAAACGAAAGTTTGTACTCCAATCCATGGGCTATGCTGGCTGGAGAATTCTGAGAGTTGAAGTCCACAAGTTTTAAAGTTGCCAAGTTTGGGGACCCCGGTATACAATATCATCAAGAGAGTAAAAGAATTGAAATGGAAATGGGTGGGTCACATAGCAAAAGGAACTGACAGCAGATGGATCAAGGCAGTCATAGAATGGATTCCACTTGATGAAAAGCATCCACGAAAGAGACCTAAAACAGGATGGATTGATGACATTAGCAAGTATTGCAGGGCCCAGTTGGCAAAAGGAAAGCTCAGGACCATATTGGTTGGAAACATGCGGAAGAGGCCTTCATCCTGCAGTGGATAGCTAAGATGATGATGATGATGATGATGATGATGATGATGATATATATCAACAATAAGACTTTCAAAAAAAGGTTTGGTCTAAAAAAAGTATTCTGAAAGCAACAATAAAATGGCAAAAATAATTTGCCTTGAAAAGTCCAGAGTAGGGACTCTTGTTTTGAAACAAGTACAGTCCGTAGTTTGAAAGAGATAAAAGAGACTATTTTTCCTACAGGGCTGACAAATAGACCTTGTGAAGCCTTGCCTTTTCTAAAGGAAGTGTCTGATCCACTTGTCTTAGTAAAAGGGTATGTTCCTAATGAAACATGGGGTAGAGAGACTTTTATTATTTAGGGCTTTAAGGGTTAAATTAACAATGTCAATATTATTTAGGGCTTTATGTGCCCAATAAACTATTGGCAACCTTTGTACCTTCTCCATTTCTACAATATTACTTTTGAGATATTATGTGATATTGTTGGAAGAATTATCCTTCTGGGTTCAGTTCCAAGTGGAGAAGAAAGACACTAGAAACATGGTGACTGCTTGGAAAGATGGTTTAATGGTGGACAAGACCACATGGCTTGCTCCAAAGTGAAAAGAATAATCATATGCTTCAAGATGAAGGAAAAGAAGGAAGGGCTGATATGCTGAGTGTGCCTGGGTTTTATACCCTCTGTTGGGATTTGAATTTGAGCTTCTATTCTGATTGGTTGTCAGACTCCCATGGGGCCATGCAGGGGCCGCAATTCCGTAGGCTGTCCTGAGTCCCAGGCTTGGTTGAGCCTTGTTGGATGATGATGTAATAAAAGAGCTTTGGGCGGGTTCCTATAACTTCCTATAAATTCCTATAACTTTACCTGGAGATCTTTGTTATGTAAAATAGGCTGGCCTAGGCCAGAGTAATGGGCCATTAATAAAGGTAGGAAAGGGGTGAATTTCTGCTTCTGAGGTGAGTTTCTGCTTCTGAGTTTCTACTCTTTTTAGGGGAGATATTCTGCCTTTTTAATATTTCCTAGGATATTTCATTTTTGTAGGAGGGTGGTGGGTGATAACTTCCTACAATATGATTTTTAAAAAATCTTGTTTTTTAAAATTCCTGTACTAAGCATTTCCACCAACATGAAGTTGCCTGTTTTACTTTCTATTAGCGGAGGTCTACATTTTATCCACCAACCACATCAAGACCAATTTTTCTTGTAAATTTTACAATTTTAAGGCCCATGTTTACACTTTGGAGAGATTCCTTTGGAAGTCTTTTCTGTGTCTTTTTGCTTACCCACTCTAAATCGATACCATCAGCAAACTACTTGTTACTTATCTTTAGTTTCTGTTTTTTGTGAATAAGTTAAGAAGCAACAAACTCAATTGCTGTTTATGTCCTTGCATTACAAGAATTAACCACATATGTCTGCTTTTTTTTTTTTTGACCAGTTAACCTTATGCAAAATTTGCTCAATAATTTTTTGGAGAGTGGGTTAATCACAAGCTTCTTGAAAGTCTAAAAACACTATTGATTACCAGTATTCTTATCCTTCTTGGGTACTTTCAAAGAATTCTAAAAGGACTGTGAAATTCTTGAGTAAGGCCTATCCTTCTGCATGTTCAAGAAATTTATCTTTAGTTAAAGTTTCTACTATGTTACCTGCAAGAGAGGTAACCATTCTGTAATTTCTTAGTTGCCAACTAAATCTCCTTTTTTTAAAAAAATTACTGTGATTACTTTCTGTTCCTCCAATATATAGATAAACATATTTCACAATTTGCAGGAGGTTTAACTGTTTCATGCTGATGAGCTTTTAAATGGATCCTATCTAGATATTGTTGTTTTGAAATTGTCAGTAGAATCTAGAACTTCACTTGTTAATGCTATTGTGATATTGGCTGCTTTGTAATCGTGCATTTGCTCTAAGTGAACCGAGAGTGCAAACAGAAACAGATTAACTTCAATTAAATTGCATTTATCTTGTTTGGAAGGGGTGGTGTAATGATGGCTGAGTTTCTGAATATCATTGATCTTCAGAAACCCATGGAATGTGAAAACAAAATTTAAACAAGCTGGAGTGACAAGAAACTATTACAATGGCAAAAGTAATCCTGATGGAAGTTAATATGTCAATTGAATTTATGTTAATAAGTTTTGAAATTAAGTCCTTGTTCATTTGATCTTTCCTAAGTTTTCTGCAAGGAATTTTTTACTAGTCAAGTCAGAGGACAAATGATTACAGAGAGTGTCTATGGAGATTCTCAATCATCCAAATTGTGGTTGTCCCAAAGGTACTTTTCCAAAAGGGGGCTGGACATTTTGGGTTTTTTTCTTTGGAAATTTTTCTTGGATGAGAAGTCAAACATTTTCAGACAAAAAAAAAATGAAGAAAGTGCAGTTGCCTTTTGGAAAAGCATCTTTAGGGCATTACAGATAGTGCTATATTGATTTTTGATCCTAGTATTTCCTATGACCAGAATTAGGTGGACTATGTGTGAAATTAATAGACTTGTAAAGTCTGGCTGTTTTGTAACATTTAGTAATATAAACCCTTCTATTGTCATATGGTAAGAATTATTATCAAATGGCTACCATTTGGCTTGCAAATGGTAGCCAATGAAGTAGAGGCAAATGGGAAAGTTAACACTATCTGTGGTTAACCATCACACCCAGGTGATAAGTGATATAAGATATGGAGAAGAGTATGGACTTATTCTCAGAATATCCTTTCTGGATGTATACATACATTCATTTAATATTCCTCTGATTATAACTGACTGTTTCTTTTTATTTTTTTAAAATAAATTTTATTAAATTTACAATTAAAAACATATCGACATTATATACCCAAAAGGGAAAAAAAAACAAAAAAGAAACACTCGGTCTTACGAACTGGAAAGAGAAGAGAAGAAGAGATATAAAGGAAAGAAACAAAGAAAGAGAAAAAAAAAGAAAAAGAAAAGGATACATTTAAAAACAGACAATATCCTTTTTGACAGTCTGCAAGATCCAATTCTCCTACCTTAATTTGAGTACACACATCTTATTGATATCTATGCTTAAATTACCCATTGTCCATTAAGCAGTTTATCTCTGGAGTAACCAATTATACCAAGAGTTCCAATTATCGTAAAATGTTGAAGACTCTTTGTTTTTAAGTGCTATAGTTAATTTATCCATTTCTGCACAATCACATATTTTCTGGATGACCATTTGTTCTGTAGGTGTATAGGATGATTTCCAACACTGGGCGAACGCTAATCTGGCCGCAGTTAGGATATGAATTGTTACATATTTCATCTTTTTGGGTAAATGTTTATCGGAGATCCCTAGTAGGAAGAACTCTGATATTCCTCTGATTATAACTGACTGTTTCTACTTCTTACTGTTTTAATGCAATTATACAAATTGAGCATACAGTTATATCTGCATAAGTTCTGCTTGATTACACGCTCTGCATAATTGACCTGACCATGTGGATGAATGAATCCACACAACTATTCACAAATTGTTCCTTTTGCAGGTGGCCTGGTATGTTAATAACACTTAGTGTAGTTGGTACAACTCAGTAGCAAACAGAACCAGCAGCCCTGTCCCCTTCTCCATATGTAATGTTTGTTTAAATGAAATTAATATGGTAGAAGATTAGCAGTGAAACAAAGAGGACACTACATGGGTGGCGGCAACATTATGTTAAAATGTTTCTGGGTAGAATTGAAAATAGGCTACATCGATGGAATGTTTTCCAGCAGTTCTATTTTCCATGTTTGTGGATGAACTGCTATTAGTAATTGATAGATACATTTATTCTACACTGCCACCATGAATAGTACCAAACTCCTCTCTTTGCTTGACAATATACATTTTGTGGGTTTTTATGTTTAGAATAAAAGCAAAAATATGAAGAGCCTCTTTTAAAATCAGAAGCTTTGCTTTTGGCCTGAAATGTAACCAATGTAAATCTAAAACCATCTCTATCTATTGGACCGGATGGAATATGTGCCTACTTCTTAAGAAAGCTATCCACTGCCATAGCCAAACCTCTAAGCATAATCTTTGAAAAATCTTTCAGGACCAGCTCCTTGCCTAACCTATGGTCACAAGCCACAGTCATCCCCATCTTCAAAAGGGAGACCCAAGCCTAGTTGAAAATTACAGGCCAATCTCCTTATGCTGCGTCACCTGTAAAGTCATGGAATCAATTATTAACCAATCCATTATCCTCCACTTGAGACAAAACAACCTACTCTCCAATAAACAATTTGGTTTCAGAAAAAACTATCCTGTAATCTGCAACTCTTACACTGCAAAAACATATGGACGACACAACTCGACCAGGGCAAAGCAATAGACGCAATCTACATAGACTTCTGTAAAGCCTTTGATTCAGTGGTACACGACAAACTACTCCTAAAAATAAAATCCTATGGTATCTCTGGACAACTGAATAACTGGATAGAAGCATTCCTGTCAAACAGACAACAAATGGTCAAAATCGGGAGCGTCCTATCAAATCCAGTACCTGTCAATAGTGGTGTCCCCCAAGGCAGTGTTCTAGGACCAACTCTCTTCATACTCTACATAAACGACCTCTGTGATCATATTAAGAGCAATTGCATTCTCTTCGCTGATGATGTAAAGCTGTTCAATACCACAGACAATACTGCTACCCTACAAAAAGATCTTGACTATGTATCTGAATGGTCAAACAAATGGCAACTTCAAATCTCAACAAATAAATGCTCTGTCTTACATATTGGCAAAAAAAATCAGAAAATAAAATACAAGCTGAATAGTCAAGACCTTGTTGATGACCCAAGCTCTGTAAAGGACCTTGGAATACTCACCTCTAATGATCTAAGTGCTAGAGCCCACTGCAACTACATAGCCAAAAAGGCATTAAGAGTTGTTAACCTAATCCTACGTAGCTTTTTCTCTGGTAATATCACACTACTAACCAGAGCATACAAAACATTTGCTAGACCAATACTCGAATACAGTTCATCAGTCTGGAACCCTCATTACGTATCTGATATTAGCACAATTGAGAAAGTCCAGAAATATTTCACAAGAAGAGTTCTCCACTCTTCTACTCGTTGTAGAATACCTTATGCCACCCGACTTGAAATTCTAGAACTAGAAAACCTTTAATTACGCCGTCTTCGGTCTGACTTAAGCATGGTATATAAAATCATACATTGCAATGTCCTACCTGTCAATGAATACTTCAGCTTCAACCATAACAACACAAGAGCACACAATAGATACAAACTCAAAGTAAACCGCACCAAACTTGATTGCAGGAAATACGACTTCAGCAATAGAGTGGTCAATGTCTGGAATACTCTACCCGACTCTGTAGTCTCTTCCCCAAACCCCAAAAACTTTAACCTTAGACTGTCTACTATTGACCTCACCCCTTTCCTAAGAGGTCTGTAGGGGGCGTGCATAAAGCGCACCAACGTGCCTACCGTCCCTGTCCTATTGTTTCTCTTATTCTTTTATTTTCTTATATGTACCCATTTCATGTATTCACAACTATGTATACACTTATACTTATTATCTTGTAAACAATTGGCAAATCAAATAAATAAATAAATAAATAAATAAATAAATAAATAAATTTTCTTTACTACACAGTAAGTCCCTACACTGGTGTATCCTTAACAATTGAAATTAACATTCCATCTTGGATGACATTCCTTTGAAAAATACCTGGAGTTTATACAAAACTTTCAAAAATAGTGTTTCAAAAACACTTCTGGACTGCCACATTGCACTATCCTACTAGAGTCATCTGGGTAGCAAACATAGAAGCAAGCAGCAAGTTGAGAAAATCCTTTATATTCAAGTTACTGAAAGCTCCTGTTCTGAGTCAGTAGAACCTTTGACTTTAGTTCTAAGGAGCAGTGGAAAGAAATTGAACTCTGGACAATGGAGGCCTCCCCTGAGAAATTAAATTCTTCTTATTGATGATCTACTCATGTTTAAGTTTTTCTTTGTGAGAAAAAAAATGTGAAGGCTAGCAACCAACTCTATAGGACCTCAGACTTAAAAACCTGAGTATGTTTTATTTGTTTATTTATCAAATTTATCCATCAGATAAAAATAAGTTTACAGTTTACAGATATAAAACCATATAAAACAGATATAGATTAAAAACAAAGTCAAAAATAGGAATAAAAGCAAGTTAAAAAGTTAAAAAGATGGAGGGATGCTTAACTAAAATGAAACATTCTGCATTGTTGAATTCCTTTATGTTGCCCAGATTTGCTATCAGATTTTATCATTCTGTTCTATGCACTGCCCAAAAACATCAGATTTTGCTTCTTCTGTTATTTAGCATTTAGTTAGCTATTTAAGTTTGAAACACAAAAAGATCAAAATTGGCAAATCCTCCGTGCAAAATTATTTGGCTCAACATGAACATGTTTTATTTCTTTTTCTTTTTTTATCATTGTTTCCTAAGAATTCAGCTATCAAAAAAGTAATATTTATTTTCAAATAGCGGTCAGAATAGATGGTGCTATATATGATTTTGGACTGTCACTGAATTCACTGATGAAGGAGTGAGGAACGTGAATTAAAAAAATAATTAGTTGGGAATGTTCATTGAATAGGAAAGGATTTTTAACACACAAGGTTGAAGAGATTGTTGCTTTAGTAAATGTTAGTTTGCTTTATGTCAGGGTTCTCAACCAGATATGTTGTGATTTCAGTTACCAGAATGTTCAGTCTGCTTCATTCATTGGTGAGTCCATGGCATAAAATGTGGAATAAATGAATGAAACAAAATATTCAGTCACAGCTGAAACCTTATTATGCAATAAACAAATCAGTATCCACAGGCAGTAAATACTGAAGGGGAACCCCATTATTAAAATGAAATAGTTCTCCAGTAGAATTTATCAAGCTATCTGCAAAATATAGTTTAAACCCTCAGCCAACTGATTATCTGGGGGTTGTTTCACACTTGTTTTATCTGCTTCATAAAATGTAAAACCTCATTTTACAAAAAGCAGATTTGGTAAATAAAGAAGATCAAATTGCAAAATTTCTAGAGTTATCCGTGGCCTCAAAGTAAATTCCTGGCTTTTAATATCAATAGGCATGCCATTCATTTTTTGTCTGCTCTCCAAAAGTCTATAAAATGTCTTTTGACCATATAAGAAGGTTTTTATTACAAAAGCAACCACACTTTAAAAAGGTTTCATTTTAAGAATAATATCTATGTTAGAAGCTTCTGGTGTGTGTGTGTGTGTGTGTGTGTATGTATGTATATGTATATGTATGTGTGTGTGTGTGTGTGTGTGTGTGTATATATATGTATATGTATATGTATATGTATATGTATATGTATATATATATATATATATATTCTTAAGTTTTCGCGGGTACTTACATGTATGGCGTTCGGCTTTGTTCGGGTATTTTCCCACGTCATTGTAGTTGTTCTTTTAAAGTTGTAGCAACGTTTCAGCAGAATCTCATCTGCCATCATCAGGCTTCTGTATAGTGTTAGTCTGTGAGTCAGACTTTTACAGTGGTTTCAGATTTAAATTTGGGGCAGCCTATTGCTGTGCCAGAATGGTTTTTTCTTCATCCTGATTGGTTGGGAGTCTTGGTCTGTATTTATTGGTCTCGGAGTTTGCTGTGTTCTGCTTGATTGGTGTCTCTAATATCTTCTGTCTGTTTTTTGGCTCTTTTTGTATCTTGATTGGCTGGCAGCATTGTGTTACTTTATTGGAGGCCTTTAGTGCAGCTTGGCTTCGGGTAAATGGACGGCTATCATTAGTTAGGAAGCTGGGTTTCATCTGGGTGCCTGGTTGGGGTGTGTTTGAGCTGGAGGTATCAGGGGGGATCTGTTTGTGCCCAGGTGTTTGCCTGGCTTGTGGTGTGGAGATTTTTTTGTTTGTGAGTGCAGGCTTCCAAATGATTGACAGCCTGGTGGAATCATCTCTTCTATTCATGCTTTCTGGTCTTTTTCAATCTCTATGGCTTCTTTGATGATTCTGTGGCTAGGGTTTTCTATAGTGGCTAGGGTTTTGGTGCCATTGAAGTTGATGCTATGACCTGTGGCTTCCATGTGTTGGACTAGTGAGGAAGTGTGTTCCAGCTTTTTGACTGCATTTTTGTGTTCATCCAGGCGGGTACTTATTCTTCTATTGGTCTGTCCAATGTATGTGGCTGGGCATGATGCACAGGGGACTTCGTATATGCCTTGGTTTTCCAGGTCAATTTTATCTTTGGGGTTGCTAAGGATGGCTGCTATTTTTCTGTCTGTTTTGAAGGCAGTCTTGATGTGATATCTGTGTAGTACCTAACTAATTTTGTCTGTAGTACCTCTTATGTAGGGCAGGACAGCTGTTCCATAGGTCTGTTCATCTTCTGGGTCTCTATTATGTTTCAGTGTGTTTTTGTGGATCAAGCTGGTGATTTTGCTTTTGTGGAAGCCGTTGGCTGTCAGTACTTTAGTCAGGGTGCATAGTTCAGTCTTAATGTGTGTCTTGTCTGCCAGGCGTTTGGTTCTGGTAATTAGTGTTTTAGCCACGGAGTTTATCTGAGCTGGGTTGTGGTGGGATTGGGGGTTGAGGTAGCGGTTAGTGTGTGTTTTCTTCTGGTATACGGTGTGTCCTAGTGTGCCATCTGTTTTTTTGTAGATTAGTACATCTAGGAATGGTAGTTGTTTGTTTGTTTCCATTTCAAGAAAGGCAATCAAGATTCAGCCAATCAAGATACAAAAAGAGCCAAAAAACAGACAGAAGATATTAGAGACACCAATCAAGCAGAACACAGCAAACTCCGAGACCAATAAACACAGACCAAGACTCCCAACCAATCAGGATGAAGAAAAAACCATTCTGGCACAGCAATAGGCTGCCCCAAATTTAAATCTGAAACCATTGTAAAAGTCTGACTCACAGACTAACACTATACAGAAGCCTGATGGTGGCAGATGAGATTCTGCTGAAACGTTGCTACAACTTTAAAAGAACAACTACAATGATGTGGGAAAATACCCGAACAAAGCCGAACGCCATATATATATATATATATATATATATATATATATATATATATATATATATATATATATATATATATATATATAATATGTGTGTGTGTGTATATATATATGTGTGTGTGTATATATATATATATATATATATATATATATATATATATATATATATATATATATATATATATGTTTTCTTAAGTTTTCAGGGTACTTACATGTATGGTGTTCGGCTTGGTTCGGGTATTTTCCCACGTCATTGTAGTTCTTTTAAAGTTGTAGCAACGTTTCAGCAGAATCTCATATATATATATGTGTGTGTGTGTGTATATATATATATATATATATATATATATATATATATATATATATACACATACACACATACACATACACATACACATACACATACATATACATATACATATACATATACATATATATACATACGTACATACATACATACATACATACATACACACAGCAAAGTCATGAAACCAGAGTAGGGGCTAAGGATTGATTTTATGAGGGTGAGCTTTGTTTCTAAGGGCACATTGAGTAACATATTAACTAACCACAGGTTAGCTTAATAGGATTTGTTACCCTATTCTCTTTGGGTTTAGTATGTTCAATACCACAGACAATACTGCTACCCTACAAAAAGATCTCGACTATGTATCAGAATGGTCAAACAAATGGCAACTTCAAATCTCAACAAATAAATGCTCTGTCTTACATATTGGCAAAAAAAATCAGAAAATAAAATACAAGCTGAATAGTCAAGATCTTGTTGATGACCCAAGCTCTGTAAAGGACCTTGGAATACTCACCTCTAATGATCTAAGTGCTAGAGCCCACTGCAACTACATAGCCAAAAAGGCATTAAGAGTTGTTAACCTAATCCTACGTAGCTTTTTCTCTGGTAATATCACACTACTAACCAGAGCATACAAAACATTTGCTAGACCGATACTCGAATACAGTTCATCAGTCTGGAACCCACATTACATATCTGATATTAGCACAATTGAGAAAGTCCAGAAATATTTCACAAGAAGAGTTCTCCACTCCTCCACTCGCTGTAGAATACCTTATGCCACCAGACTTGAAATTCTAGAACTAGAAAACCTTGAATTACGCCGTCTTCGGTCTGATTTAAGCATGGTATATAAAATCATACATTGCAATGTCCTACCTGTCAATGAATACTTCAGCTTCAACCATAACAACACAAGAGCACACAATAGATACAAACTCAATGTTAACCGCACCAAACTTGATTGCAGGAAATATGACTTCAGCAATAGAGTGGTCAATGTCTGGAATACTCTACCCGACTCTGTAGTTTCTTCCCCAAACCCCAAAAACTTTAACCTTAGACTGTCTACTATTGACCTCACCCCTTTCCTAAGAGGTCTGTAGGGGCGTGCATAAGCGCACCAACGTGCCTACCGTCCCTGTCCTATTGTTTCTCTTATTCTTCTTTTATTTTTCTTATATGTACCCATTTCATGTATTCACAACTATGTATTCACTTATACTTATTATCTTGTAAACAACTGGCAAATCAAATAAATAAATAAATGTTGTGTGCACACAGAAAATAAGAATAATTGAAAACTATAACCAAATCAACCGTGGCTAGACTGAATGTCAGTTGAGAACCAGATCGTCCTAGGGCTGTAATGATAACAATTACTACCAGTTTTACTTCTGAAATTGTCAGAAACAGATTCAGGTCAATCTTTGTCATTCTTACTGCTGATGATTTTGAATGCAAAGGACATCACCAGTAAGTGCCTCTTTCCACTGTCTATCAGAAGGGCACAAAAATGGAATCCAGCTGCTGCTCTATCCTAAATTCATGTTGTGAGGTCATACTATGAATATACCAAGAGGAGAGGGCCTGCAAAATTAGTAAATTGCCAACCCTTTCTTCTTCCTAAAATAGCTGAGATATGACTTGGCAGCTTAATCTGGAGAGAGTTCAGAAGGAAGGAAGTGGGGTGAAACAGAAATTCCTACTTATCTGCCTCAAGACTTCAGAATTTCAGTGCAAATCAGTTTCAGTTTGATGAATTGATGATTTGGTGATTGAACAAAAATACCAGAATGGAATACATAGAGGCAGAATTGTTTTAGAATGGTTAGAATGAATCCAGAACGACTATGGGCCAGTTATTAATGTTTAAACTAACAGAATGATATGGAGGAGAAAAAGTGTAATAGAACTGATTTTGAGCAGTCATTCTTCGCAATAGCCACATATCCTCAGCCCTTTTCCCCGGCATGATTTCATTCAAGTAAAGATCAGTAAAGAGACACTGTATATGCATATATGAAAAAGTCTGTAATCTTGAGCCCTCTAGTTATTTTGGATGTAATGTCTCCTTAGTCCTAGCAAAGTCATTGGAAATGGAATATGGGAATTTTAATTGAATAGGATTTGCTTAAGAGTAGCTCTTAGGGTGGAAGATGGCTCAGTGATTTCAAAGAACTCATTACATCCTATCGTTCATCCTTGCTGGCACAATAAAATAGTGATTTATTTGATATAATAATGAATGCATGTGAGTATTGTAAAATGTTTCCAAGATAATGAGACATAAATATTCCTAATACTGTTTTAGATAGAAAAATGGGTGCTCCTTGCAATTTTATGTTTATAAAGTTGTTCTGATCAACACCTCTAATTGTATAAATTTTTTATTCCTGAAGTCAAAGACGTGTGATGTGCAGTAGATAATGCGAACAGAGAAATTAGCAATCCCAAACTCTGTATCCTTCACTCACAAAAGGAATTAAATGAAACAACTTTTTAAGATATTATTTATTGACTATCCGTCTCATATAATTCTGGCTGGTATACAACAAACAATAATTGCTTAACCTTGTTCAAAATCTTTGATGCTGAGAACTCAGGTGTCAGATAGTTTGATATGATTTGGAAAGCTACTACTCTGTTGAAAACAGATTGCTGCTCTCTGAGATAGAGCTATGATGTCTGAACTGTAAAAATGTATATAACAGCAGATATATATATAAAATCTTTGCAACCCAGATATGGTAGCTTTAGGTAAACAGTAGCAGATTTCAGCTTCATCTCTGGGTCAAGAGACCGGCAGTGATCAATTTAGGCAATAAGCAAGGAAAATTAGGTGGTCCAGACCAGGGGTCGCCAACCTTTTGGACCTCAGGGACCACAAAACTCATAATTTTAGATCTCAGGGACCACGAACTGGTTCTGTGGGTGTGGCCTAATTTGTGGGTTTGGCTTGGTGGTCATGTGACTGGCTGGGCATGGCTTGTATATAAATATTATAAATATATAAATATTGATTTTTTTATAAGAAAAGAGCAATTTTTACCCAAAATCAGGCAAAGCAGGCAGACAGATTGAGTTGCTCACTGAATCACAGATTCATTCAGAAATCTATCTATCTGCCATTGGCTAGCTCAGTCTTTCACATAAAATTTGCTTGCAAGCAAACTCATAAAATTAACTCACAACACACCATGTATGTAAATATTGAATTTTTTATAAAAAAGAGCAACTTTTACCGAAAATCAGGCAAAGCAGGCAGATTGAGTTCTCACAGAATCATTCAGTGATCTATCTAACTGCCATCGGCTAGCTCAGTCTCTCAAATTTGCTTGCTGTGAGTCTGCTCTGAATTTGCTTTCAAGCAAACCTTCAGTCCTAAGGGAGTTTTGGCTGTACTTAAAAGCAGAGCTGAAGATCTAAAGACTAGCTAGAAAGCAAGAAATCCAACCATTTCCTGCTTCCTAGCTAATCTAAATCTCCCAGCACAGCAGAACAGATGATGGTCGGAAAAAGGAAAAATAGAAATTTAGCAGGCAAGTTTCCCTGGTAAGGACTGAGTGGGTGGGGAGTGTTCCCACGGCTATGTGGGCGGCGCAGCCTTGTGTTTCTGCGCAGCCTGGATTAATTGCTTTGGGAGGGTGCTCTGGGGGTGAGATTTCTCTGTGGCCCACCAAAATTTCCTCACAGCCCACCAGTGGGCCATGGCCTACCAGTTGGCGACTACTGGTCCAGACTATATATAATATTAGGTCTTATTTTTTGTCAATTGAGAACAATCATCTTTTCTCTTTTTGCTCTATTCTCCATTCTGGTTCTATCTTAAGGACAGGACCTTTCTTTTCCTTGCTTTGAGCAGCTTCGAGTTTTAATAATTTCTGAGAAACAAGGTGGAAAAACGGTAAGTAACCAAATATACATGAATAAACAGCAAAGAAGGACTCTTGGGATAGACATATGGTACTACTGCATGGCAAGTGGTCACTGCTGTTTCCTGACCAGCTACTTCCCACAGAGCTTCTGTGATTTAATGTGACCACTGAGAGTTGAAGCTCAGAACTATGTGGAAAACCCTAAGTTCTTCAACCTCAGTGGGCCAATGATTTAGGAAAATATAAGGCAGCTTTTTATATCCTTAGGAAAATATTTAATTGCATAATATATAATACTTGGAAGTTAATAATCCTTTTGTTCTAGTTGACAGAACAACAGTGCCTCCAATGTGACAAGTTCAAAGAGTCTGTAACACAGTGGTGGGATTCAAATTTTTTTTTACTACTGGTTCTGTGGTTGGTGGGTATGGCTTGGCTTGGTGAGCGTGGCTTGGTGGGCGTGGCTTAGTGGGCATGGCAGGGGAAGGATACTGCAAAATCCTCATTCCCTCCCCACTCCTGGAGGGAGGTTACTGCAAAATCCCATTCCATCCCCATCCCTCTAACCTGCTTTCCAGCTCTGTTCTCCTGTGCAGGCAACAAAAGAAGACCCAGCAGATCAGCTGGGACTCCAATCAGCTGGGACTTGGGAGGCAGAGAATAGTTGGGCGGGGCCAGTCAGAGGTGGTATTGGCTGGTTCTCCGAACTACTCAAAATTTCTGCTACCAGTTCTCCAGAACTGGTCACAGACATGATATTATTCCGATTAAAATCGAATTCGATTTTTTGGCGGGTGGCGGGCGGCAGCGCGAGCGGCGGGCGGCGGGAGTGGCGGGCGGTGTGGGGTCTCTTTTGGCGGCGGCCCCAATTTTTTTTTTTTCAGAGGGGAATATCATGCCTGTGGTCAAAACCTTCTGAAAATACCTCTGCTGTAACATCTGCCACAGATACTAGAAGAACTTGAAAGAGACTTACTTCCACTTCCTAGCATCTGAATAGTGTGAATATCTTAACCCCAATAGAGATGTAACCTCTATTGTAATAATAGTAGTAAAAGCATTGTTTCAACCATGCCACTGACAGAGAATATTGCAGCTTGAAGGTGTTCCACAAATTCCTTCAAAGGCTTTGAAGATCCTATTACTTTTTCTCCCAATTTAGTCTTCTGAAAAAAATGGATCATCAGCATTTAAACAAATAAGATGAGATATTTAAACAGGCTGAATGTTGTGCCAACTCTAAGGCTTGCTTTAATAAATCTCCTTTCAAACATTAAGGAAATATACCCTTATATGCAAGCTCATTTAGACCATTCAGATTTATAATCAACGTATTAAATGGAAGGGAAAATAAAAACATTATTAAAATATGGGGAATTTCAGTGTTTCCTTTGAACGTAAGTATTTCCTTTCATAAAAGAAAAACTCATGCTGTTTCATTTTTCATTAAAAAATAATTCTTTGATATAGTGTTACCTGGAAAAGTTTAACAAACTTTCTAAGTACAAAACTGAACTGAGTATTATATATATTATAAATGTTAACATTATGGAAACAGTTTGATTTCACTCTCATTTAGGGGGAAAAAACCCTGTGTTCTTTGGGTATTATAATTGTCATTTAAGGAAAAATAACCTAGTTTTTATGTCTAATGTTTTAGCTGTCAGGAGAGCTTGTAGGCCTAAAAACTAAAATTATATCCCAGTCAAAACAGCTATTTAGACTGACATCAAAGAGAGTGAAAATGTCTACAGGTCAAGGAGTTTAATTTCCATGGCATTTCTACTTTGATTTCTCATGAAGTGTACAATAATGACTTAAATGGCCGGGAGCATTAATTGCAATCAATGCTTCTTGTGGATGAAATGAAAATTCAGCAGAGATCCCTCTTTAGTAATAATCCCAACATAAGATGGTTAAAAGTGACTGGTGACCTGGGATGCCTTCATTGTTTCTATAGTTGCTTGAAGCATTTTTATTAAAGGAATAGACCACAGCAATGTGGACATCAAGGTATTTCAAAGTCTAATAGCTTGGATAAACACATGCTTCTTTTTAGGAGATAGAAATATCTTCTAATATTTTCTTCTTTTAATTTATTTTTTAAATTAACTTCTTTATTCAGTGAAATAAATTATTTTGTTAGCACCCGATACTTTCTCTGAGCAGAGCTAAGGCTTAGACCAACTCAAAGGCCTTCTGCCCCTGGTTAAAATTAAAGAAACAAACTTGGAGAGACAATCACGGATCTCTTATATTTGGAGATCCATGTGTGGGTTGAGCTTCAACAAAGAGCTCTTGCATTGCAAGATCCGTAGATTCATAATACATATTCTTTAAAAGAAAATATTTTAAAATACCATGTGTATGTAAGGGTGATCAAAACCTAAGAACCAAATTACAGAAAAATAAGGAGAAAATAACCTAGAGAAAATACTTAAAAACATAATTTGGGAGCATCTGTAATCTTAAAAATTGCTCCAAATATTTTCTGCAATCCTACCTGCAGATAACAACTTCAAGCCTTATATTAAAAGATTCCCAGAAAAGCAACTTTTACACCATTTGTTGACAATTATATAGCCTCCCCAAAAAATCTTCCTGTATCACCAAAAGAGTCTTGTAAATTTCTACATCTCTTCCTCTTTTAGGTCAGAGCAGTGATATAAGCGGTGTGTGTGTGTGTATGTGCGTGTGTGTATAAAATCTCACCAGATTCAAGCTTGACTCAGCCTTCCAGCCTTCCAAGGTGGGTAAAATGAGGACCCAGATTGTTGGGGGCAATATGCTGACTGTGTAAACTGGGCTATAGAGGGCTATAAAAGGTGGTATATAAGTCCAAGTGCTATTGCTATTAATCCTGTACTGTTTTCTTGGTTAAATCTTTTTTTTAAAGGTTTTCTTTAAGATGGCGACCAAGGCAGCTGCATAGTCACGCCACTGGGAGCCCGAAGGAGAGAAAAGTACCAGTAACTAAATTCAGATACAGGAATAGAAGTAACAAAAGTAACAAAAATACATAGATTAGGTCCTCGGGATCTACAAAGTAGCAGCGTAAGGATTCAGACAAAGGCAGCCAGCCGATCTGGAGTGAGGGGATCCTGCCAGGGTCCAGGAATCCCGTTTTGAGCAGCTTCCCTTTGTTGGGTGAGGCGATCGAGCGATCTGCTAGGATCTAGACAAAAAAATCACAAATTTTTCAGCTGCCTGGAGAGGAAAAAGCTGCCTAGTGAAAAGAAGCTACCTGGCCTAAAGAATCTGCCTGGTCTCAGGAGAGGGAAGCTGACGTGGAGAATGAATGAGTTGTGGGTTTGTGGCAACTGCTGGCAAGGACTGCAAGCTTAGAAGTGACCCACCTGCGGGTGAGTGTCTCCCCCGGCTCCTTATAGATCGGTGGTGCATTTTTCAGTGGGAGTGCATTTTTTGTATATGTATCCATGTATTCATAACTATGTTTTTACTTATACCTATTATCTTGTAAGCAATTGACAAACCAAATAAAATAAAATAAAATGATATATATATATATAAAATCTCACCAGACTCAAGCTTGACTCAGCCTTCCAGCCTTCCAAGGTGGGTAAAATGAGGACCCAGATTGTTGGGGGCAATATGCTGACTGTGTAAACTGCTTAGAGAGGGCTATAAAAGCACTGTGAGGGGGTATATAAGTCCAAGTGCTATTGCTATTAATCCTGTACTGTTTTCTTGGTTAAATCTGCATTTTCTTGGTTAAATCTGCATTTTCTTGGTTAAATCTGCATTATTTTTTTTAGCAAAGCAGTATATAAAGCTCTAACTAAAGTCTTTATCCAGATGTTTATAGTCCAGATATGGTAGACTAACACCTCCTTCTCAAAGTAATTGTTTATTCTTTGAAAAAAATATGTATTTTTAAAGCACAAATGGTTTCATACAACAGTGCTGCAGTAACAATTAGAAAGAGTGAGAAGAAACAATTCAATAACTTCCGTAGAGCTCTTTCCCATCTACCATAATTCTTCATCTTTACTGATATTTTGTTCTGTTGGAAGAATTATCCTTCTGGGTTCAGTTCCAAGTGGGAAAAAAGACACTGGAAACATGGCGGCTGTTTGGAAAGATGGTTTAATGGTGGACAGGACCACATAGCTTGGAACTCCAAAGAAGGAAAAAGGATGATCACATGCTTCAAGATGAAGGAAAAGAGAAGGAAGGGCTGAGATGCTGAGAGTGCCTGGTTTTATACCCTCTGTTGAGATTTGAATTTGAACTTGTATTCTGATTGGTTGTCAGACTCCCATGGGGCCATCCAGGGGCAACTCTGTAGGCTGTCCTGAGTTCCAGGCTTGGTTGAGCCTTGCTGGATGATGATGCACTGAAAGGGCTTTGGGCAATTGCTATAGCTTTACCTGGAGAGCTTTGTTATGTAAAATATTCTGGCCCAGGCCTTAATGGCCCACCCATTAACAAAGGTTGGGGTGAGTTTCTGCTTCTGAGGCGAGTTTCTGTTTCTGAGTTTCTGTTTCTGAATTTCTACTCTTTTTAGGGGAAATATTCTGCCTTTTTAATATTTCCTAGGATATTTCATTTTTCTAGGAGAGGGGTGGGTGCTAACTTCCTACAGTTCTATAAAGCGCTGAATGATCTGTATTTTTTTTGGCTGAAGTAATTCAAGATCTGATTTCAAAGGCAATAAATATAAGCACTGATAAGGTAATGGAATAGTTACATGTTTAACAATGACCCGCTCTGAATTCATGTTCTTTTTCTTCCAACAATTTATTTGATGTTATTAAATGTCTGTTTCTATTGGTGAATTACTGAATAATTTACAAGGAGACAGTAGATGAAAGTGGAAGGGCAAGTACAAAAAAGAAATCTATGGGAAGAAAGTTGAGACATGCTTTCCAACATCTGAGGATAATGCCATTATAGGATAGCGGAACATTCTGTCATCCTTTAGGATGGTAATTTGTGTATCTTGAACAGAGAAGTTTCAGAAATTACACCCACAAGATAATTTAAAAATGTTCACTTTGTGATATTTTAACCGGTGACTTTCCATTTAGAACACCAAAATTGCATGGACTATAAATTAATGCATTGGACATTATAAAACCATTTGATTGCAACCCTACAAATTTGTGCTGTATTGTGCTGAAATTGGTTTGCCAATCTGTTGAAAATTTTAAGAGTTAAGGTTGGACAAGAAAGAATTAAAAGAGAATGCTTAAAGTTGATCAAATCAACAGAGCAGGAACATGCCTTTGTTAGGCAAATACAGGTGATAAGTTTCCATGGGAACAATACAGTTAGCTAATTGTCTTTTAATACACAATTATTTCCGGAATATTCTGAATGGGAAACACAATCAGGCAAAAGGTCAGGACTTTCTTCTGCCCCTTATCTCTAAAGATGAAGTCCTCAAGGTGTCTTATGTGGGAAGTAAAAGATAAAGACACCATCAGGTGAAGTTTGACTCCTGATGACCAATAGGACATGTGCAATTTTGCCTCAGAAAAGCACAAAACAAAATTCTTCTTGTAAAGTTTTTCTTCTGAAAGTATTTTAAGATGCTGCTTATCTTCTCCTGAAATTTAGTATGGAATAAGGTATTTCAGGTATCTCTTTTGCATTCCACCTTTGTACCTATATACATATTTCTTCATTTAATCGTGTCAAATACCTGGAAGCTGCCTAGACAAATCTCTGCAGTATTCTTGGCAAGGTTTTTAGGAAGTGGTTTGCCATTCCTGATTTTCTAGGGCTGAGAGAGTGACTGGCCCAAGGTCACCCAGTTGGCTTCAAGCCTAAGGCAGAACCAGTCACAATCTACTGGTTTCTACCCTATTGCCTTAACGCCTATACCAAACTGGCTGTCTTACTGTATATACTAAGTAAACTGAAATATTAGAAAGTGACCAAACCTCCTATGACTTATTTTAAAGCAGGGGTGTCAAACAGGTGGCCCGTGGGATGGATGCATCACGTGCAGGCCACGCCCACTCCAGCTGTACAAAAGCAAAAAAATAGCAATATGTCACATGACGTCACATGATGCAATTGAGTTTGACACCCGTCTGTAAGAGAATTACATCAATAAGTCATTTAGATTCTTACTGGTAATCTTGAATTTTCTCACTGGATTGGGTAGACGGAATGCAGAAAAATTGTTATTTCTATTTACACATTTCTTTTGAATGCAGAATTAATTTGTGGAAGTGTTTTTGTATCACAAATATCTATTGGGTAAATACTTTTAAAAATAGGTTATTTCTTAACAAGTTTTACAGAAGAACATAGAAAAATACAAATGTACCCCCCCTCCCCGAAAACAAATACATAAAAAACTATAAAGACAAAACAAGATGAAAAAAAACCCCCAAAGAATAGAAAGGGGGAAAATGATACATGTTAATAAATTAAATGTGAAAATATTCCAGAATATAGGATATTATAATTGTTTAACATTACAGAATATAAAATCTATGAAACAGGAAAGCACATTTAGTGATTTCTTTATTAGAAGATAAATGCCTTTTCAAAAACAGGCAAGTCACACATCTCTTGAATCTAATCTTTGATATTAGGAATATTACAGCTTTTCTAATTTCTGAAAATAATTCTCTGGGCAACACCACAGGCCCAATACAACCGTAACTCTTCAAAAATAGTGAAAGCCTAAAGCTTCAGGACATCATTCAACTTTGACAGGAAAAGTCTTCCCATGAATCCACTGAAACATTTTAAATTAAAGCTTAAATTAAATAATTTAAAACAAAATAATATGCAACCATTAATGATTCATTATCGGCTATTCCAATTCTTTAATCCATGAACCATGAATGTCTATAAATGTCAACTTTAAAACATTATTTTGCCTTTGATACAAAAAGGATGTGACTAATGTATAATAAATGATGTTTCACTTACCACAAGAATAAACAAAATCTGTAGAAAATGTATTGAAGCAATTCATTAAATAAAGTCTTATTCAAAAAGCATCTCCATTATTTAGGATTGGTTGCAATAATTATTAATCTGTATATTTTATTACTGCAATATGTAGTGATAGCCCTAAACTTGGAAGAATTGGATAATAGATCTATCAAAGACTGTTAGTCTTGAAGAGTCTGTGTAGGCTCTAGGCTGTTGGCGGCTTGCCTCCAAAAACCAATTGTACAGGAAAATATCAGCAAGAGAGGGATATATCTACATTTCCTGCCAGTGAGCATCCCAGAGACATCTGGTTGGGCACTGTAAGAAACAAATTGCTGGGATAGGCCTTGGTCTAATTCAGCAACCTATTCTTATGTACTAATGATCTTTTAAGATTAATCATGCCTTTTTCAACATTGAGGAAACCAGGCATATTTTTCCCCTGTAGAAGTGCTGAGGCATTGTTAATTCTGGGATAGATTAGACTTGTAGAGATAATGATATTTTTTAAAAAATTGTTGGAACATAAGAAATTGCATTATACTGAGTCAAGTCATGATAATCAAGCCCAGTATTTTCTATGCTAAGTGGCTGCAGATCACCAAGGTTTCACAGTGATGTCTAACTCCAGCCCTAACCACAGATGCTGAGATTGAACTGATCTGCTCCCTGCCCCTCAACCAGTGGTCACCAACCGGTGGGCCATGGCCCACTGGTAATCTGCAAATTTTTTTTTGGTTGTCCACAGAGAAATGTCACCCCCAGAGCACCCCCCCAACCAATTAATCCAGACTGCATGGGAACACAAGGCTGTGTTGCCCACATGGCCCGCGGGAACACAAGGCTTGCATCGGAACAACATGAGGTAGTGAGGGGAGGGGGGAAAGGGCGGAGGGGGAACTTGTCCGGCCACTGGGCTGCTTCGTTCCGCTTATTTCTTCTGCTTTTGGCTGCATGCAAGGAAAGCAGAAAAAGTCTTTCTTTCCTTCCCCCAAACTCTGCCAGAAATGAGTCTTTGGGACCCTGCAAGGCATCCTGCTCCAAGAGGCTGCACTGGTAAAGACTCATTTCTGGTGGAGTTTGGAGGAGAGAAAGAAAGACTTCTGCTGCTTCTGCTGCTTTCCTTGCATGAAGCCAAACGTCTCTCTCTCTCTCCCCCTGAAAACGGAGCTGGAAATGGTATCCTGCAATCCCAAATAAAGAACGATTGATCGATAGGAAAAATGGGGTGGGAATTTTCCTGCAGACCTTTTTTTTATTTTCCCAGGGTCTCTGCAGATAGAGACCCTGGGAAAATCCCTGAAAAGGTCTGCAGGAAAATCCCCACCCCGTTTTCCTACCGATTGCAGAATCCTCTCTCTCTCTTCTCTCTCTCTCTCTCTCTCTCTGTCTCCCCCTGAGAATAGAGCTGAAAAGCAGGTTAGGAATGTGGCTGCCTTCGAGGGTGTGTGTGTGTGTGTGTGAGAGAGAGAGAGAGAGAACATCACCACCAACCCTCCGAGGTTAGATCCTCTCTCTCTCTCTCTCTCTCTCTCTCTCTCCTCTCCTCTCCCTCCCTCCCTCCCTCCCCTCCTCTCCCTCTCTCCCCCTCTCTCTCTCTCTCTCTCCATCAGCAAGCCACCATCAATCAAAATTCATATTAGTGGTCCACGGGATTTAAAATTATGAGTTTGGTGGCCCCTGAGGTCCAAAAGGTTTATTAAGATAGATAGACGATATTCTGAAAGAAAGAAGGAAGGAAGGAAGGAGAAAGACAGAACAAAAGAAAGAAACAGAAGAAAGAAGAAAGAGAAAGAAAGGAAGAGAAAGAAAGAAAAAGAACGAAAGAAAGAAAAAAGAAAAAACTTTCAGAAGTCTCACAAAGTAGGAGATGAGATTTTGTCTTCTACCATTGTTTTGGATCACATAGATGTAAGTGACACTTGGAAACTGCAACAGGAATCTTAATAAGAATTATAATTTTCCCATAGACTATTCTGAGATTTATGTATTAAAGAACTGCCTCTTTGTGGAATCTGTTGTCTTTTGCAACAAAGATATTGTGTGACAATTATGCACTGTCCTTGTGGCTGTTGCTTGAGAAGCAAGTAACAGCAATGCCTAGGAGAATCTGCACAAATCCATCTCGTGGACAAATTAAACACATTTCTGACATGAGCAGCCAGTGCAGGATTATGGGTATACCTTGATGTACCCATACAACATTTCTACACAAACTGTATTAGTTACCTCTTGACTTCTGACATGCAATTCAAAGTGGTGGTTAACCCTTAGAACTCGTGTCCTTCATGGGTCAGGGCCAAAGTATTTGAGGAAACTCCTATGCCAATTATGTCTGCCTGCTCAACAAGATCAGACATGGTTGGGATGCTTTAGATCAGGGGTGTCCAACCTTGGCAACTTTAAGACTTGTGGACTTCAACTCCCAGAATTCCTCAGCCAGCAAAGCTGGCTGAGGAATTC
Organism: Notechis scutatus; assembly: GCF_049901735.1. NCBI lineage: Eukaryota > Metazoa > Chordata > Lepidosauria > Squamata > Elapidae > Notechis > Notechis scutatus. The sequence goes on along the minus strand of NC_142009.1, from coordinate 258,456,492 downwards.
TGGGAGTTGAAGTCCACAAGTCTTAAAGTTGCCAAGGTTGGACACCCCTGCTTTAGATCCTGTCTTTTAAACAGTGTCCTCCAATCCTTGTGGGACTGAAGTACCATGCCTTCTTTGCTGCTGTACATCCCCTACTCTGAGATGTAGACAACCTGAACCTCCTGGCTGCAGTCCACTACTGGGCTGCCACTCACATGGCCCAGTTCCCCTCCCCCTGCCCTGCAGCTGGGTTGCCAAGTCACAAAGTTTGGGGACTATATAACGTGTAGATGTTATGTGTATTTATTCAATTTATTCACTTTTTATTATGGAGGTATATATGGATGTTTTCAAAGTTCAGAGTCACCTGGTAATTGGGCAGCCATATAAACTGAATAAATGAATGAATGAATTATTGAAACTGTTTACTAATTACTGACACTCACCCTCTAGTAGTCCTACTTTAGCTTGCTGAGGCTAAAGCAAACTTACAGACTGAGCAAGACCCAGCAGACTTTGAGCCATTAGTGCTAAATGCTGACCTTTCAAAGGCTGTTGAGAACACAGCCTTCTTCAGCCTAGCCTTCTGAGGCTGCTTACGTCAAGATGTCGACAAACATCTGGCTAGCCTCCTTCGCTAGTGTAAATTGTTGTGGATTTCCAAAAAGCTGCTGAAATGTCATCAAGAGAAGCAATACATAACGGCAAGCTATCCCCAAATGCAGATATTCCAGACTGGGAATTCCAAGTAGATGTGATAGAATAGCTACTCCTCTGGTTTCTGCTTGGTTCTTCTATGTCATAGAAGAAAAGAATATCTCATTCCCCTAAAGCTTTGCCTCAGCCTATTTAATTGGAACAAGGCAGCAATTTCTCCCATATTTACTTTACTTTTGAAAGAGAATCTGCAGCTAGGGGGAAAAAAAATTCCCAAAGCAGCTGAGCACAGTGTATGGAGAAGAGGGCGTTTCTCCTGTTCAACCTGTTTTTTCCATATGAAAGAATGGACCTTCTTTTTGTTTCATAAATCACTGGGAAGCACATGAATAAAGTACCCTGAGATCATTTGACAGACCAGCTCATATCCCAAGGTAGAATAGGCAGCTAAACCTATGCATAGTGACTCCAAAATAATTTTGATTGGGCTGAATTCCTACAGAAGTCTGTATTCTAGGGTGGATTCTTAGTTGATCCCTCCTGATCAGCCTTCTCATCCTGGTGACCTCCTCATGTGTTTGTGGCTACTCTGCCCAGAATGTTTTAGGGACAGGAATAGGGATTCTACATAATATAATTCGACACCTAGAGCACAGGTGTCAAACTCAATTGCATCGTGTGATGTATCGTTTTTTGGCTTTTACGGAGCCGGGGTGGGCATGGCCTGGATGTGACACATCTGGCCCTCAGGCTGCCAGTTTGACACCCTTGATCTAGAGCAGTGGTCACCAACCAGTGGGCTGGGGACCACTGGTGGTCCGCGAGAAAATTTTGGTGGTCCGCAGAAAAATGTCACCCCCAAAGCACCCCCCAAGCAATTAATCCATGCTTTGCGGGAACACAAGGCTGCGCTGCCCACATGGCCCATGGGAACACAAGCCTTGCATTGCTTGCATTGTGAACAACATGAGGTAGGAGGGGAGGGGGGAAAGGGCAGAGGGGGAAACTTGCCCCACTTTTCCCCACACGCCTGGCCTGGCCACCAGGCTGCTTCTTTCTTCTTCTGCTTTTGCTGCATGCAAGGAAAGCAGCAAAAGTCTTTCTTTCTCTCCCCCAAACTCCACCAGAAATGAGTCTTTGGGACCTGCAAGGCATCCTGCTCCAAGAGGATGCACCGGTGCAACAAGTCTCACAAAGACTCATTTCTGGCAGAGTTTGGGGGAGAGAAAGAAAGACTTCTGCTGCTTCTGCTGCTTTCATTGCATGAAGCCAAAAGTCTCTCTCTCTCTCCTCCACCCCCTTAGAATGGAGCTGGAAATGGTATCCTGTGATCACAAATAAAGAATGATCGATTGGTAGGAAAACGGGGTGGGGAATTTTCCTGCAGATTTTTTGGGGGATTTTCCCAGGGTCTCTGCTGCTGCTTTTTCTGCAGATATGGGACCAACTTTCCCACCAACGTCAGTAAGCCACCATCAGTCAAAATTCATATTAGTGGTCCACAGAATTTAAAATTATGAGTTTGGTGGTCCCTGAGGTCCAAAAGTTTGGCGATTCCTGATCTAGAGGAAATCAGACTGAGGGGGACCAATGTATGGGTACAAATGTCAAAATGGGAGAATGATTAGAGATTTATAAAAATCAAGGTAAATCATGATGCAGAATTAGGAGGCTGCCTAGGATTGGAGCTACCAGCTTTGGGCTGAAAGTATCTAGATTAACACTAGATGGCAGAAGAGAGAAAAACAAAAACAAATGGAGAAACACATTTTGCTGCCAACCAGTGTTCATCTGGATTTTTGCAGTCAAGGCCTGATAGTCACAACTTAGAGCAACTAACAAAGTAATCCTCAATTTACAACCACAATTGAACCCAACATTTCTGATGTTAAGTGAGACATTTGTTAAGTGACTTTTGCCCCATTTTCTGACTTTTCTTATCACAGCTGTTGAGTCAATCACCTGCATCTGTTAAGTTAGTAACAGGATTGTTCAGTGTATCTGACTTCTCCATTGACTTTGCTTGTCAGAAGGTTGCAAAAGGTGATCACGTGACCCTGGGACACCGCAACTGTCATAAACATGACTTAGTTGTCAAGGGTCCTGAATTTTGATCACATGTCCATGGGATGCTGCAAGAGTCATAAGCGTGAAAAACAGCCCTTTTTCAGGGCTGTTGTAAATTTGAACATTCACTAAATGAACTATTGCAAGTCAAGGACTAGCTGTAATAGGTATCAGGAAAACTAATTCTTTGCCTCCCTCAGTTCCAGAATTTGAGTAGCCTTGGATAGTAGGAATATTGAACTGGGTATTGCTATATCCCCAGTTCAGTTAAATCTCTGGAAAAGTTAATCAGAGTTAAGAAACAGGATGTTGTTCACTCCCTACTCCAACTCAACAAATGTTAATCTTTGCTTTATCATTACCATGTTTACTTTTTGCCATCCTGTTCAATTATTTCTTTTCTTTTTTCTGCTCTGGCTGGCTGAATATTTAGTAAGGATTGAAGTTTCTTTCTCCAAAGCCCTACTGCCTTTGTATTAATCATATCTTTGGTTATTAATGTTCAAGAGTGGAGACTAGTCAATCTTTGCATAGCTTCTCATGTTTTATGAGAATCTTGCTCCTTCCTTTTTGGAAGAACTATGTGAGCCCTGGGATGCAAGTTTGTCTTCCTGCTAGCATCCAGTCTTATATTTCTTGTGGCTCCTAGGGCACTGTTATTATATTCTGTTTGTCCAAGATAAGAGGTAAGTATTTTCTTTCAATCAAGTCAGATTTTTTTTAAAAAAGTCTTAATGTTTTTTCAATCTTTATCCACTTTCTTCTCTTTTTGCTTCTTTCGGGCTTTAGTTTGTGAGTGTTTCTTTCCGATTTTACACTTTTGGTATTGTATGATTTTACCTCTGTTTTATAAAGCTGATGGAATATTGCACAATAGTGCGAGAAGTAACTAAATATATAGAACAATCTTTCAGCCAATAATTTTCCAATCTTGGCTACTAACATTGGATCCTTGCCTCCAGCACCAGTGAGGGCAAATTTCAATAACAGAATCACATTGATAAATCTTTAAGAGTCCAAGCCTATGCCTGTCTAGCAGAAGTCGGCCTAATAAGATTCTGTGGAATTTACTCTTCCTAAGTGTCTATATATGAATGGAGGTGAGTGTCTGTATTCTGTTTGTGGTAAACAATTATGCTGCTTAGCTCTGCAGTAACCAGGTTACCTCACCATTCATGGAAAGAACTTTAGAATATCTGGGGAAAAATGTATAAGTAATAAATGGGTCTATAGGCCATTACTGGAATTTAAAGGCAGAACGGCAGACTGCAAAGTATTTTATGATTCTTGTCATTTTGTAGTCTAGTGAAAGAATAGAGATTGTGAAGGTTTTTTCAAGTGCTTGCATTTCATCTGGTGTTATCACTTTTACTAAAGGTGTTATATTATGGGCCTGAATGAGACACACTTAGAATCCCTATGAATCACAATGGAAGAAATGTGAGAAAAAATAAATCAACATTTAGAATTGCTTGGTAGTGAGAAGGATGCCTTCTCCTGTTCGTTTTCTGATTGCAGGATGTTTTTCTTTGTTTGATGTTTACTTTAATATTTGTTAATTTATTTGTAAGCTGCCTTAATCAATTGGAACTCTGGTGGCAAATAACAAAGCAGATTAAGAAGCTGATCAACAGAATAAAAACGCCATATATCTGCAAGATGAGTATCCACAAGCAATCAGTTGAATAGAACTCCATGTTGGAATTACAGGTGAAACTCGAAAAATTAGAATATCGTGCAAAAGTTCATTTATTTCAGTAATGCAACTTAAAAGGTGAAACTAATATATGGGATAGACTCATTACACGCAAAGCAAGATAGTTCAAGCCATGATTTGTCATAATTGAGATGATTATGTCTTACAGCTCATGAAAACTCCAAATCCACAATCTCAGAAAATTAGAATATTACATGCAATCAATAAAACAAGGATTGTACATAGAACAATATCGGGCCTCTGAAAAGTATAAGCATGCATATGTACTCAGTACTTGGTTTGGGCCCCTTTTGCAGCAATTACTGCCTCAATGCAGCGTGGCATGGAAGCTATCAGCCTGTGGCACCGCTGTGGTGATATGGAAGACCAGGATGCTTCAATAGCGGCCTTCAGCTCTTCTGCACTCTCATATCTCTCATCTTTCTCTTGGCAATGCCCCATAGATTCTCTATGGGGTTCATGTCAGGCAAGTTTTCTAGCCAATCAAGCACAGTAATCCCACAGTCATTGAACCAGGTTTTGGTGCTTTTGGCAGTGTGGGCAGGTGCCAAGTCCTGCTGGAAAATGAAGTCAGCATCCCCATAAAGCTTGTCTGCAGAAGGAAGCATGAAGTGCTCCAAAATCTCCTGGTAGACGGCTGCGTTGATCCTGGACTTAATGAAGCACAATGGACCAACACCAGCAGATGACATGACTCCCCAAATCAACACAGACTGTGGAAACTTCACACTGGACTTCAAGCATCTTGCAGCGTGTGCCTCTCCATTCTTCCTCCAGACTCTGGGTCCTTAGTTTCCAAATGAGATGCAAAAATTGCTGTCATCAGAAAAGAGGACTTTGGACCACTGAGCAACAGACCAGGTCTGCTTTTCTTTAGCTCAGGTAAGACACTTCTGACGTTGTTTGTTGTTCAGGAGTGGCTTGACAAGAGGAACACCACATTTGAAGCCCATGTCCAGGATCCGTCTGTGTATGATGGCTCTTGATGCACTGACTCCAGCCTCAGTCCACTCCTTGTGAAAGTCCCCAACACTTTTGAATGGCCTTTTCCTGACAATCCTCTCTAAGCTGCGGTCATTCCTGCTGCTTGTACACCTTTTTCTTCCACTCTTTTCCCTTCCACATAACTTTCTATTAATGTGCGTTGATACAGCACTTTGGGAACATCCAACTTCTTTTGCAATTATCTTTTGAAGCTTTCCCTCCTTATGGAGGGTGTCAGTAATGGTTTTCTGCACAACTGCCAGGTCAGCGGTCTTTCCCATTATTGTGATTCCTACTGAACCAGACTGAGAAACCATTTAAAGGCTCAGGAACCCTTTGCAGGTGTTACGGCTTAATTAGCTGATTAGAATGGGACACTTTGAGCCTAGAATATTGAACTTTTTCAAAATATTCTAATTTTCTGAGATTGTGGATTTGGGGTTTTCATGAGCTGTAAGCCATCATCATCTCAATTATGCCACATCATGGCTTGAACTATCTTGTTTGCATGTAATGAGTCTATCTCATATATTAGGTTCACCTTTTAAATGGCATTACTGAAATAAATGAACTTTTGCATGATATTCTAATTTTTCAGGTTTCATCTGTATATAGTTTTGAGTGCCTTGCATTTTGCAAAAGTGTGTTTCAAAGCATAGGGGCTACAATGGAGGAAAAATACACCACTTTGTCTACCCTTTGCATCCTTCTTATAGAGAGGGTTCTCAGCAGGCTTGCTGTAGAGGTTCAGGTCAAACAGGCAGATTCAGTTCTGGCTAGGTGGTTCCTGATGTAACCTGATGCTACTTTCTAAAGAGTTTCCAAGATCTAACCCACATTTTGAATTGATTTGGAGGCTATTGTGAATCAGTCGGCTATACCTAGAATTGATGCTATTCTGTAATAGGGCCTAGACTTGCTAGAGGTCTGGCCAGCACAGTATGAAGCAGGTACAGCTTCCAAGCTGTCTCCAAAGGCAGCTCCATGTGGAGGGTATGGCAATTATCTAACAGAGCATTGATCAGAGGCTGACTCACCAGACTAACTAATAGGATCAGAATGTTCTGATATTTACTGATGACAAGCAACTTCATCTAGAGTTTAATTTGAATTTGTTTTACTCTAGCTAGACCCCAACAACTTCCAGACACGGATTCAGGCTTTCTAACACAGCCCAGGGTGAATTTTTATAGCTAAGTGAAATCAGTATACTAAGGAAACTGCACCATAAACTGACATATATCATCTCCTAGCAGTTTCATAAGTTGTTGAAAAACTTGAGGGAGAACAATGAGCCATGGGAAACATGACACTGTGGTAACCAAGGACTAGAGTGTTTTCCCTCCATTACTTCTGTGTTGCACTGCCCACTTAGGTAGAAGGAGAACCACTTTTGAATGGTGCCCCCAATTCCCAGCCCTTGTAAGTGATCCAGAAGGATACCATAACTGAATGCCATGGAGAGGTCTCATATCCCCCCTGTCTAGACATCTTTGCAAGTCATTGACCAGTGCAACTAATGTTTCTATGTCATATCCTTCATCCTTATTGGTAAACAGATAATCTGTTGCCTTCAACAGGTAGTTTTCAAAAGGTTAAAAATGTGCACCATGCAGTCATTGTCATCAACAATAAGAACGATAAAAATATCTCATTAATCCCACTAATTTTTTAGGAGATCTCAGCACATCAGACATAAGAAGATCTTTAGGAATGTATTGAATGCTTGCAATTGATATCAGACAGATAGACAGAAAAGGAGATTTTGGAAGGGAGACATGTCACTGGAGCGGCCATTTCCTTGATATATTTTATAACAGCTTGATTACTGGTTCAGAAACCAAGATCTCTGGTGGTATAGGCAGACTTGTATGGTACACACAGTTCTTTAGACAACCCAGCTTCAATTCTTATAGACCAAAACAATAACTTTAAATTGGGCACAGAAGTGAATAGGTAGCTAATAAAAGTGAAGTAAAATTGATGTAATGTGATTTGACCATCTGGCACTTATAAGTATTCTTGCTTTTACATTCTATGGCAATTGCACTATGGGGATATCTTTAAAAGCAATCCCATATAAAATGCATTACAATAATCAAATCAAGTTATGAGAAAAGAATGTATTATATAGTCCATGCTATCACTTTAGGATACTTATGACAGAAAGCACTTGGCCAAGCCTAACTGATATTAACAAGTATAAGCAGGCTCAAACTTCCAAATGAGATTGCCAGGAAACCCCAGGGCCGTAGTATAGACTGGGAAGGTAAAAAGAAAGCAGTTACAAATTATGTCCGTATGGTTGCCAGGGGAACTACATGAAACATCTGTGAAGACATCAGGAATCAAGATTAAGTGTAAGGAGAATTCTGTAGCATCTTACAATTACTTTATTGTGCTGATTCGGACTTCTAGGCCAGAATTGGGTCTTTTAGGCCAAAGTTTCATCTAATTAAACTATGGGACATGAAGAAAAGTAGACTGAATTTTACTAAAGCAACTGTCAAGTACAGGAAACCAGGAGTCCAAGCAGTTCAAATGAATATATAGCTTTATTGAATATTAAGGCTCACTAAAAAAAACCTCAACTACTAACAATCAAAGCAAATTAGCGGTAGATGAGTCAATGGAATTCAAGGTGGGCTGGACTTAGATCACTTGTGGGCACAAAGGGACTTGAGACTGATGACATGTTTGACCCCTCCCTCGGGCTCATCCTGGTCATCTCCTACAGGAGCAGAGTTGATAAATATCATTAGTAGCTTGAACAATGGTTTTGATCTTTTCTAAAAGGTGGCATAGCTGTTTCCTAGGGATAAGGATGGTCAATCCAAAAGCTCTGGTTTACAAATTCTTATAAATTAGTTTGACCTATATCTCATTTGGGATTTGGAAGATACATCCTATTTTCCACCATTCTGATGTGATTCACAGGGCTTTATCCCTTGCATCTGATGAAATGAACTGTAGCTTATGAAAGCTTATATCTTAAAAAATATGTTGGTTGGATAAGGTGCTAAACACTGGATGCCAGCAGTTTGGCAGTTCATGTCCCACCGGCTCAAGGTTGACTCAGCCTTTCATCCTTTTACTGACATTTACTGAGGTCAGTAAAATGAGGACCCAGATTGTTGAGGGCAAGATGCTTATGCTGTAAACCGCTTAGCGAGGGCTGTAAAAGCACTGTGAAGCAATATATAAGTCTAAGTGCTATTGCTATTGCTCCTAGACTCCTCCTCATTCTTAACTTCCATCCATGGTTATCTGTTTCTACCATGGACCACTAAATAATACTATACCAATGTTTATTTGGTATTAACTTTTATTTTGTAATCTTCTCTGAAAAAAAATTGTGCCTTTATACTCTACCAAAACCGATTTACCGATCAGATCGTGAAAATCGTCGAGGAGGTGGTGTTGCTATATTCTATAAAAATCCTTACATCTAAAAATATCCAAGTTACCCAGGAGCTTGCCCTTCCTGAAACCATCATCTGTGAACTATCCTTAAATATCACAATTCGATTCTTACTATGTTACAGAGCACCTGATTATGACATCGAACATGTAAACAAGCTAAATACACTACTAACATGGGCTACATCCTGCCCATACCCTTTTATCTTTCTTGGAGATTTCAATCTACCTCATATTGACTGGACCCTAAATAATTGTACAACTGAAATCATACACACAACCTTCTTCAATGCTATTACAAATCTAGGTCTTGAACAACTAGTAACCAACAACACTAGACTGAACAACTGCCTCGATCTCATCTTCTGCAATAGTTTGAATTTAATTTACCGAATACAAACCAAAGAACCCTTTTCCAGTAGTGATCACAATATGATTGACTTTTGCCTCAACATACGTCCACACAAAAATCACCACAACGATGTCATCCCTAGTTGTAACTTCAAAAAGGCAACTATGATCTTATAGATAACGATCTCTCATCCTCGATTGGCAATCTCTATTCACTGGATGCAATACTGTTGAAGACCATTACAAAATATTTTTACTTGAAGTCAAAAGAGTCATCAAACTATATGTTCCAACAACAACTCCAAAAACAAAACAAAAAGCAGATTACCCATATCAATAAGGAAACTTCAATCCAAAAAGAGATCACTCTGGCGGAAAAACAAATCTGGTCACGTTGCTAATTTCAAAAACCGATACAAAAATTTATGCCACCAGATAAAGACCGAATGCACCAATTACCACATTAAACAAGAGGAAAACCTTCTAAGCACCAATTCCACCCGTGCTTTTACAATTTTGTAAACAACAAACTAAAAGACTCAAGGTCCATCCCCCCTTGATAGGACCTGATGGTAAAGACTGCAGCGACGACACCATTAAAGCCAACATCTTTAACACATTCTTCGGCTCAGTGTTTGTAAACAGTAATGGATCATGCCCAATGTTTCCTAGCCGTACCACAGACAACAATAATGATCTAATACATATCGATTTTACAGTAGACAACGTTGAAAAAGCACTACGCAACCTAAAACCATCTCTATCTATTGGACCGGATGGAATATGTGCCTACTTCTTAAGAAAACTATCCGCTGCCATAGCCAAACCTCTAAGCATAATCTTTGAAAAATCTTTCAGAACCAGCTCCTTGCCCAACCTATGGTTACAAGCCACAGTCATTCCCATCTTCAAAAAGGAGACCCAAGCCTAGTTGAAAATTACAGACCAATCTCCTTATGCTGCGTCACCTGTAAAGTCATGGAATCAATTATTAACCAATCCATCATCCTCCATTTAGAGACAAACAACCTACTCTCCAATAAACAATTTGGTTTCAGAAAAAACTATCCTGTAATCTGCAACTCTTACACTGCAAAAACATATGGACTACACAACTCGACCAGGGCAAAGCAATAGACGCAATCTACATAGACTTCTGCAAAGCCTTTGATTCAGTGGTACACGACAAACTACTCCTAAAAATAAAATCTTATGGTATCTCTGGACAACTGAATAACTGGATAGAAGCATTCCTGTCAAACAGACAACAAATGGTCAAAATTGGGAACGCCCTATCAAATCCAGTACCTGTCAATAGTGGTGTTCCCCAAGGCAGTGTTCTAGGACCAACTCTCTTCATAATCTACATAAACGACCTTTGTGATCATATCAAGAGCAATTGCGTTCTCTTCGCTGATGATGTAAAGCTGTTCAATACCACAGACAATACTACTACCCTTCAAAAGATCTAGACTATGTATCTGAATGGTCTAACATATGGCAACTCCAAATCTCAACAAATAAATGCTCTGTCTTACATATTGGTAAAAAAATCAGAAAATAAAATACAAGCTGAATAGTCAAGATCTTGTTGATGACCCAAGCTCTGTAAAGGACCTGGGAATACTCACCTCTAATGATCTAAGTGCTAGGGCTCACTGCAACTACATAGCCAAAAAGGCATTAAGAGTTGTTAACCTAATCCTACGTTGCTTTTCTCTGGTAATATCTCACTACTAACCAGAGCATACAAAACATTTGCTAGACCAATACTCGAATACAGTTCATCAGTCTGGAATCCTTATCACGTATGTGATATTAACACAATTGAGAAAGTCCAGAAGTATTTCACAAGAAGAGTTCTCCACTCTTCTACCCGTTATAGAATACCTTACGCCACCAGACTCGAAATTCTAAAACTAGAAAACCTCGAATTACGCCGTCTTCGGTCCGACTTAAGCATGGTATATAAAATCTTACATTGCAATGTCCTACCTGTCAATGAATACTTCAGCTTTAACCATAACAACACAAGAGCACACAACAGATACAAACTCAAAGTAAACCGCACCAAACTTGATTGCAGGAAATACGACTTCAGCAATAGAGTGGTCAATGTCTGGAATACTCTACCCGACTCTGTAGTCTCTTCCCAAACCCCAAAAACTTTAACCTTAGACTGTCTACTATTGACCTCACCCCTTTCCTAAGAGGTCTGTAGGGGGCGTGCATAAGCGCACCAACGTGCCTACCGTCCCTGTCCTATTGTTTCTCTTATTCTTTTATTTTTCTTATATGTACCCATTTCATATATTCACAACTATGTATACACTTGTACTTATTATCTTGTAAACAATTGACAAATCAAATAAATAAATAAAATAAAACGTTGATCTGTTATTGAAATAAATATTATTTAAGCTTCATAACGTTTCCTGCCTGTTCTTTCTTTTCCTTACTTCATTTTTTAATCTCTATCAAAGTTACATTTGTTCGTCAAAAGGAAAAGCATGTATCATATAAAACTCCTGAAAACATAAACACACTTAAAGAGCACCTTCACCACATTCTGTTTCCAGGTGTGGAAATTTCACTCATTTACCTTTTATCCTGTGGTTGTTTGTTGAGCTTACATTCCTCAAAATGCAGGTTTAAGTTATAAAAACACATTGTGTATATATCAGTGATTCATCGGCTTCGAAATAAATTACGATAGAGAATGGTTGAACATGAAATATGACTTCTAAAATGCATTTTATAAACATAATTCACAGGATTTACAGAACTTAAACTAATTTACTTCTGAGTCAATATGCTTAGCATTGTACTGTTGCCCAAACTGGCATCAATGAGATGTATTGGTCATGCCACTTAGGATGCAGAAGAATTGTTGTCTAACGTACGTTAAAAATTGGAAAAGCTGTACAGGAATTTGGCTTGGCATCTACAAAATACTTTTGTGATATTTCTTGTGGTGACTAGATTATTTCATGATGGACTGTGGGTTTTTTGTTGTTGTTTTGTTCAATTCCATAAGGGAAAAAAGTTTGATCTTGCAAGAACAAGTAAGGCTTTTAGGGAGAAGCATCAGACTTTTGCCAAAAAAAAAAAAAACCCACCAAAAAAACAACAACCCTGCAGGCAGCTGTACATTCAGGGAGTGTGTATGTGTATGCAAGAAAAGTAAATGGTATCATATGCTATTGCTGGAAAAACTACAGAGCTATACCCAATTTCTGGGTTTATTTCAAGGATACATGAAAACTATTTAAATTAAATAATATCATCATCTTCATCTTCATCATCATCCAGTTTTAGTCCCTCTGTAGTTTAAAAGAAATTAAACCGAACAGAAATATTGGTGATCCATTAAAATAATTTGGGAGAGTATAATTCATAGCTCCAAGCAGAGTGTTATGTACTTCTTGTTTTTAACCAAACTGGGTGTGTGTTTTTGTTTGGCAAAAGCTGCCAACTACCAATAAGTACAGTATAATTGCATGTATCTATATATAACTAATATGTAAAATACCTGCTTTAATTAGAGAGCCTCTCATCTTATCTGTCTAAAAGATGAAGAGAGTACTACATTATCTGCTTCATTCAAATATCCACTTTGAATCTAAAGTACTGACCTGAGGGCAGGATATATTCCCCTGTAGAAAAATCTTAACACCATTGGTGTCCTCTTTTCTCTTGATAGAAATACTTTATACATGCCACACATTCCTATGGATAGTTCTCAAGCTGACCATCTGAGTTACAAATGTTGCAACTGGAACTTGCCTTGACCTAAATATTTATTTCTTACATGACTGCTGATCACTATGTCAGCAAATAATTTCCTGAAAACTTGTTCCTCCCATCCTCTTGACTTTTTGCACATAATTTTCTGCGTAATGTTGACTTAAAGTCTCCCACAGATTGGCTTCAAAATCCTTGAATGGTTATGTTCCAGGTGTTAGTTTATCTATCTATTCTTTTGGGTGTGTGTTAAAAATTCCATCAACAAATAAGATGACTGGTGTTAAAAATGGATTCCCTTTCATTGTTTCAATGTTTTGCTTCTTTAATATAAAATGTATATAATGGAATTACAATATAATTAGATACATGAATGGTTAGGTACGATTTAGTCAAATTACTTTGATATAATAAATTCTTGCCTACCAAAAAGTGATTAGAATATCTAATATCGTGTTTTTGAAACTTGACAACTTATAGATGTATGGATGCTGGCTGGAGAATCCTGGGAATTGTCCATGCATCTTAAAAGTTTCAAAATTAAAAAAACAAAAACATTTTCTAACATGTATAATTTCTTGTGGTAAATGGAAGGCAATATCAGCATGTTAAAGGATGCATATTTTATGTTATATGTTGGGCCCGAAGTCTAAAATCTAACAATGTAAACCAAAGTATTAAATAAATTTGGAACAGACTTTTCCAAAAGATGCTCACAGTGATGGCATTTATATTTATAAAGACCTTGTCTGCAAAGGAATATATTCTAATAGGATTTTGGAGAATGGCATTATTTCAGCTCTTGCTTCAGTTTATATTTTTTTTCTGCATGCTCACCTTCTTAACATACTTGGTTTAAAAAAAAATCAAAAGAGAAAAAAACCCAATCCCCAAAGTACCAGTTTCAATATAATTGTGTATAGATTTGTTGCTGCAGGTTGGGTATAGATTTGTTGATGGAATATTGTGTAACAGTGTATTTAGTTATCTTGATATGCAAAAAGTATTCATAGCTCTTGAAATATTGATCAATTCTATATGTAATCAATGCTTGCTTTAACAGACTTTTAATTAATAGATTTCAAATTAAATGGACACAATGCATTGCAATACATGTATCTGCATAAAGTCCCCTTTTGCCATTTATGTGTCCATAAAATATATAAAATGTGAAGGTATGAAAAATCTTCCATTTAAGGCTATGTAAAATATCTGCATAAAATCCTATTCACATTTGATGGATATTCTTTTTAATGTGTCCTTCTTTCCCCCTGTTAATCTAGTAAATTGAATGTTTTCTGCACAAGGGATATAAGCTAGTTAGCAAGATGTTCTGTACTGTATGTATCTTGGACAGGTTGTGAGCATTGTAGAACTGTAGAATTTCCAATTACAGGGATAAGCTCAAATCATCTATGAAAGTTCTATTTGTGAAACTACTGTATATTTCCAAAATGTGGAGATTATAGCCAAATCCTATTTTATATTCTCTTGAGGAGTCTAGGAAATGTGCAGTATTCATTTTTTTAAATTAACAGATGATTCCGAATTATTGAAACAGCTTTTCACTTATTTAAAAGACCCAGACTGCTTTAACTCGTCCCCTAGATCAGGTGTCTCAAACTCGATTTCATTGAGGGCTGCATCAGGGTTGTGTTTGACCTCAGGAGGCCGGGATGGGCGTGGCCAGGGTGGGTGACAACATCACTCATGTAAGGGTGCCTGTGGTGGCCCAAGTGCTCTGCCGGCGAAAATGGGCTTCGAGCTCCCTTTTTGGCTGAGATGGCTTCTTGCAACCTTCTGCCAATGAAAATGGGTGGCCCTCCTGAGCTCCATTTTTGCTGGCAGAGGCATCCTTTCTGTTTCCAGGATGGCCCCATGGGCCAGATCTAAGCACTCTGCAGGCCTTGAGTTTGACACGCCTGCCCTAGATCATGTAAATAATTAAGATCTATTTCATTTCTATTGTTTTAACGTGATAAATCAACATGTATTTTCTTTTCCGTGTGTGGAGTCCCATGGATATTGAGGATATTTTTGTAGTTCTTGAGTGTGAAAACTTGGTGGCAGCATGTTTTGGTCAGCAGAAGGGAGCATTTTGGTATTCTTGTTCCTCACCTTGATGAGGCTGAGGTCATGAAGTTCAACATTCCTGGGTTTCAGAATATTTTTTAGACAGGACAGAACAGAAATTGTGATAGCATGAAAACTCAGTACACCTGCGGATTGGAAAACAGAAGTGAAAAAAAGCAGAAATTATAACAGCAAAGCCAAGGGATATCTTGGGAAACAATAGTACTGCAGGCTAAATAAAAATATTTCATTTTCTAACTGGACAGCTGTATCTGCAGTAATATGCAGAGAAGATAGAACTCAACTCCCCCTCCCCAGTTCTAGCTCTTTTCTTATGAAATCTTGCTTTGTCAATAAATAAATAAATAAATAATAAATAAATAAATATCAAAATACATATTAAGGCAGTACTTTTATTGGAATAATTCAAAGAATATACGACAATGTGCAAGCTTCACTTTGGAGTTTTCTAGAGCTGCATTTTTCCATTATTCTGGCCCTCCATAAAACACAGGAAAAAATTACAAATGGGCATTCATTTTTGGAGCAGTCTTTGGATACTCCAAATTGAAATTGTTTTGTTGATTTTAGTAGAGCTTTGGCCAGTTTTATTGGCTGAACACCTAGCTCTGAATTTCCAATTATAAAGTCATGTGAAACAAGGAAGTGACCTCTGTCAAATGTATTTTGGAACGGAAAATTCAAAATGAATGATACACCATTGTAACAGAAAGAATTGTCCTTATAATTACTTTGTAGAAGTACCAACCTGATTATATTGTAAAATCCCCAAAAAGAAATGGTTACTACTGGCATATAACTACTATAAATAACCATAAGTGATGTATTTGTTTGGTCTATGGGTTTGTGCTATAGAAAAGATATGCAAGTTGGACATTTAGATTTTAGATTATATTTCATCTATTACTTGAAGATGGTGAACAGAGCACTCAGTCTTCCTGTTTTTCTCTAGCTGCAAAAGATAGCAACCGTTCCAAGTCAATCAGTGAGCTTTCATAGCTGAAAATTAACCACTACTCCCCATGGGGAATCAGAACTAAGTCAATTTATGTCTGGATTCATTATGGTGAAAGTGAAGTTACAGCAAGATTATATTCCTCCACTGGAAAAACTCGTGTCACCCTCTGGCTCTTTTTATCAGCCCCCTTTGCCTAGCATAATATTCAAGACTGGCCAAAGAGAAGACAAATGATGGTTCATGCAATGGACCATGGTATCAAAGAGGTGAAGTGGTCATGTCAAAGATATATATCTATGGAGATTCTCAGTCATCCAGGTCATGGTTGTCTTAAAGATATTTTGTTTCTCATCCAAGAACATCTGAACTAAAGAAGCTTCTTGGATGAGAAGCAAAATGTCTTCAAGGAAAAACAAAGTCCAGTTGCCTTTTGAAAAAGCACCTTGGGTCACTTATATGCGTTTTGGTATGGTACTTAAAGTCATTGGCCTAGACATAGGAAGACCATGAGTTCTAGTCTTGCTGTAGACATGAAGCCAATTGACTGACCTTGGGCCAGTCAGTTTGATCCCCAATTCCAAATGTCTTCCCAAGGAAGTTCCAAGAACCTGTCCATGTAGTAGATAACTAACAATCTCAATGGGTCTCTCCACACATCATCCTTAGTGAGGTGTGCAAACCAGCGCCTGCATTTCCTGCGTCAGATGAGGAGATCACATCTTTCTCCTTCTATCCTGGCCACTTTCTACAGAGATACAACTGAAAGCATTTTAACAAACTGATCACAGTCTGTTTTGGTGGCAGCAATGCCTCAGATAGAAAATCCATACAGAGAGTGGTAAGGCCAGTCGAAAAGATTATAGGAAGCTTGCTTTCTGTTATTCAGGATACTGCTTATAAGCGCTCTGTGCTTAGAGCCCGAAGCATTGTTAGAGACCCCACACACCCACTTCATGGTCTGTTTCTGTTGCTTCCCTCTGGGAGGAGGTTTCGAAGTATTTCTAACAGGACGACCAGATTCTGTAACAGCTTTGTTCCCTATGCCATCCGTCTGATAAACTCGCAAAATTCACTTTTCCCGCCATGTGCATGTATATATCAGAACTAGACTGTGTTGATTCTCTGTGTCAAATAATATCTGTGGTTATATGCATAATTTTGTAGTTATTTATTTTGTCATATTTATGTAGTGTATATTGGAGGTGGTGACCCCTTTGCAAGATGTATGCAACAAAATTTCATTTTAATGTATGCCGATTAGTGCACATTCAAAGTGACAATAAAATTATTCTACTCTACTCTACCCTTCTTTACTCTGCTCTGCTCTGCCCTGCTGTGCTCTACTCTATTCTACCTGGAGTCAAGAACAACTCGAAGGCATACACAATATTGCATTCACAAAAAGTAATATCAAATACTTTTCAGTGTAATTTGTTGGATCCAGGGCTTTAGAGCATCTCCTTCAAATCTTGAGAATTCCTTTCAAAACAACTAAATACCATACTTGTGCCAATACATTTCCAAATATGTTGCTTTTCCATTCATTTTTTTTAGGGGAGGAGGCAAATGAAGACATTTTCTTGATGTGTTTTATCTGCCTGCCCTGGTTTATGTATTGTTTTGGATTTGTTATTTTGCATTTCCTGTCTTTTCATTAAATGCCATTTGATAGAATCACAGGAAACAAATTTCAATACATAAAAGTAAATGATTTCTTATGTGAACATGTGATCTTCCAACTTCTTCTCAGTTTGAAACCTTAATTGACTTCAGCTGACAGGAAAAATGAAATTAATTGTGATCTGTATATCATCTCTCAAAGAGCAGTCATTTAGCCTTTGGCAGTTGCATTTGTAAACCTCTTCTTTTGCACACCTGCTGACTGCATGGTGACCATCTTGTGTCACCAGCATTATGTGGGGATGAGACATAACTGATTCCCATGTGATAAGACTCATTTAAAAGAAGGCTGCAATTGTAGGAATCAGTGTAACCACACAGACTGATTGTTTACAGAGTTGAGCTTTATGATATGGCTTCCATGGTTTTCTGCAGGATCGTGGGAATAGACCCTGGAATGCCCTCGCTGTGTTTGTCTATGCAACTGCCTCTGCCTGCAGTAACTTTCAAGGATTTTTGAAGAATTGGTTTGTATGAGATTTCTCACAGGTCTTTAGGAGGGCTTTCCCAGACACTGCAATTATAGATCCCCCCACCCAAAGCTTCCTCTCTGCTCTTTCTCCAAGAGTTCCAAGGCTGGAATTTTATATACAGTAAGTCTCTTTAGACCTATTCATATGATTATATTTTAAGAGGCTGCATTTTTCCCATGTAGTTTGATACTTTTCACTGTAAATCTAGGTTTAATTCCATTAAAGGGCAGGGTCAGATCTGAACACAGCCAAGTAGCCACTCATGATTTAAACAGGTGCTTTGACGTTCTGAGCCAATAGGAAATGCCTGGATTACTTTTTCCCATCCTCCCAGAATTAAATGCCAGTGGGTTCAGAGCTGCTTAACAATAGCAAAAAGTTGCAAATAGCTGAAGGATGTGCACAGATAGAGGAAATTAGATTGAATGAAAGACACAATACATATTGTCCTCTTATCCCAAACTATTGTTGGTGGGAGTTGAGTGGCATATAAATGTAATAAATTATTGTTATTATTATGATTGGTCTCCAGAGTCAGCCAGAGGCTTGATTTGATATTTTTACCCAGATCTATCAAATGCTTACTAAAATCATGGGACAAGCAGATGTTGTTTGATGGTGTTAAAGAATCATTGCAGGATGTAAGCTGTTCCAAGTAAAGCTGCCATTTGCAATTGACTAATGGCATTTTTTTGTCAATGCCAATGGCATTCAGATTCAGTCACCCAAGGCTCCTATTACTGTTGATACTACTTTTGTTTTCTTTTGCCATAGTCATTCCATTTTCATTTGCTGATCTTTATATTTTATGATTTTCTCCAGTTCTTCCTCTTCTAAAACTTAAAAATATATATCTGAATATTCATCAGAGATAACCAATAAATTCCAAAAATAAAATGATTGTACATGTAACAGATAACATGATGAAAATGAAGCATATATTGTATCAACCATGCTCATTAACAGCTACAGGTAATCCTTGACTTATTACCACAATTGAGCCAAAAAATTGCTGTGGCTAAGTAAGACATTTGTTAAGTGAGTTTTGTCCCATTTTACAACCTTTCTTGCTATAGTTAAGTGAATCACTGCAGTTATTAAATTAGTAACAGGATTGTTAATTGAATCTGCTACCCCATTGACCGCATTTATCAGAAATCACAAAAAATGATTGCATGACCGTGAGACACTGCAACCATCATAAATATGAGCCAGTTGCCAAGCATCTAAATTTTGATCATGTGACCATGGGGGATGCTGCAATGGTTGTGTGAAAAACAGTCATAAGTCACTTTTTTCAGTGCCATTGTAACTTTGAATAGTCATGAAATGAATTGTTGTAAGTTGAGGACTATCTGTACAATATTTTCTGAGCATTAGGCTGTGTATTTATTTGAACATTAGGCTGAGCAGCCTAGTAGCTACAAAACTTTTTCCAATGAACTTTCAAATATTTTGTTTAATTTTGATCTGCCTTGTAAAACTATTGAGACTTAATGTTTATATGCTCTATCAATACACAGGATTCTGGGGAGTATATAAAGACACCAAGAGGGCATAATAATAGATAACCATTTTTCTAAAGCCATTTACCCATTAATGAGTTAATTACCAAAAGCCAATCTATTTTCAAAATGTTGCTGCAAATGATTGTAATTTATACTTAACATCATGTTTTTGGAATTGGATTTCTCAAGAAAATGTCCAGAACATTTGCTCCTCTGACAAAGGTCCATGTTACACATCTTTTCATATTTGGGTGGTATAATATTTTGCTAAATGTTTATGTATACAATCAGGGGTGGGATTCAAATTTCTTAACAACCAGTTCTGTGGGCATGGCCTAATTAGTGGGTGTGGCTTGGTCATGTGACTGGCTGGGCATGGCTAAATATAAATGTAAATATAAATATTTATGCAAATATTGAATTTTTTTATAAAAAAAGAGCAACTTTTACCCAAAATCAGGCAAAGCAGGCAGGCAGATTGAGTTGCTCGCAGAGTCACAGATTCACTCAGTGATCTACCTTTCTGCAATCTGCTGCCTGAGTCTGCTCTGAAAAATAGAAGCTTCAGTCCTAAGGAAAGTTCAGCTCTGCTTTTAGATTAGCTAGAAAGCAAGAAATCCAACAATTTCCTGCTTTCTAGCTAATCTAAATCTCCTGGCACAGCAGAACAGCTGATGGTTGGGGGGAAAGAAAGGAAAAAAAGCAACTTAGCAGGCAAGTTTGATGGCATGCATGCCAGGTAAGGAGTGAGTGGGTAGGGAAGGGAGGAGAGGGGCCAGGCAGGGGCACGATTTGCTGGTTCTCCGAACTGGGCAGAATCATAACAACCGGTTCTATAGAACCGGTCCGACCAGGTAGAATCCCATCCCAGTATACAATATATAAAGATGTATGGGTGGTCCTGCTTTAGTATGTTCTTCCCAAATCAATTCAATAATTTAAAGCTTTAACAATCAACATATTTATTTAGAAATAGGTTCAATTTTCAGTGAATCCTACTCTCATATAAATGTGCACAGAACTGTAGTTTAAATCTCTCCTCAATAATTATCTTCTTCACTATCGAGCACCTGTAATTTGTAGGGACAATGCATTCTCAATAATCCTTCTTGTCTATTTTTTCTTAGCTTAAGCTGAAGGTAACACTGAAATATGAGTGCATAAAGTTCAGAGCGGCACAATCAAATAGTTAAGGATCTTTCCAGATAATGAATGATTGGCATAAAGATAACAGAATTGGAAAGGATCTTGGAGGTCTTCTAGTCCATCCCACTGCTCAAGCAAGAGACCCTATACCATTTTAGACAAATGGCTGTCCAGTCTCTTCTTAAAAGCTTCAAATGTTGCAGCACCCGCAACTTCTGAAGGCAAGCTGTTCCGCCGGTTGATTGTTCTTACTGCCAGAAAATTTCTCCTTAGTTCTATATCAGGGATTGCCAACCTTTTGGACCTCAGGAACCACCAAACTCATAATTTTAAATCCTGTGGACCACTAATATGAATTTTGACTAACGGTGGCTTACTGACGTTGGTGAGAAAGTTGGTCCCACATCTGCAGAAGAACAGCAGCAGAGACCCTGGGAAAATCCCCCAAAAAAGTCTGCAGGAAAATTCCCCACCCCATTTTTCTACCGATCGATCATTCTTTATTTAGGTCACAGGATACCGTTTCCAGCTCCGTTCTCAGGGGGTGGGGGAGAGAGAGAGACTTTTGGCTTCATGCAAGGAAAGCAGCAGAAGAAGCAGCAGTCTTTCTTTCTCTCTCCCAAACTCTGCCAGAAATGAGTCTTTGTGAGATTTGCCGCACCGGCACATTCTCTTGGAGCAGGATGCCTTGTAGGGTCCCAAAGATTCATTTCTGGTGGAGTTTGGGGGAGAGAAAGAAAGACTTTTGCTGCTTTCCTTGCATGCAGCCAAAAGCAGAAGAAAGAAGCAGCCTGTTGGCCAGGCCAGGCATGTGGGGCAAGTGGGGCAAGTTTCCCCCTCTGCCCTTTCCCCCCTCCCCTCCTACCTCATGTTGTTCGCAATGCAAGCAGTGCAAGGCTTGTGTTCCCATGGGCCATGTGGGCGGCGCAGCCTTGTGTTCCTGCGCAGCATGGATTAATTGCTTTTGGGAGGTGCTTTGGGGCTGACATTTTTCTGCGGACCACCAAAATTTTCTCGCGGACCACCACTGGTTCCCGGCCCACTGGTTGGTGACCACTGTTCTATATTGCTTCTTTCCTTGATTAGTTTCCACCCATTGCTTCTTGTCTTTCCTTCTGCTATTTTTTGGAAAATAGGTTTACTCTCTCTTTTTTGTGGCAGTTTTCAAATATTGGAACATTGCTTTCATATCACCTCTAGTTCTTCTTTTCACGAGACTGGTCATACTGAATTCCTACAACCAAATAATAGCAATAGCACTTACTTATATACTGCTTTACAGTGTTTTATAGTCCTCTCTAAGTGGTTCACAGAATCAGCATATTGCCCCCAACAATTTGGGTCCTCATGATGCCTAACGCCTAATGATGGGGCCCCTATCATTATTAAATCAGATTCTCCCGTCTTGTCACTATACTAGAGTTACAACATATATACACAAAATCTATACCTATATCCTAAAAAGAAAATAATTACCTATTTATTTTTTCTTACCATGTGTTGTCTGATATATATATATATATATATATATATATATATATATATATATATATATATATATATATATATATATATATATATATATATATATATATATATATATATATATATATATATATTTAAATAGTTGTATTGGCTCCAGAAAAAAAAAATCTCTTCTGGCTTTGGCAGTCCTTCAGGAGAAGGGAGTTCCGAAGCTGACACATAGAACCTCTGAGTCATCAAGAGACTTCTTTTGGCACTCTTTGCTCACATAAGGAAGGAAGTGGTATCAGAGGTATGTAGAGGACAGTTGCCAAAATGGACAGAGAAGTGGTAGCAAGAGAGAGAGAGAGAGGATGAGAATAGTTTCATGGAAGGCTGATATGCCCAATGAGAAAGAGGGGAGGATAAAGAAATATGATTATTACAACTATTGCTGTTCACTTATGGGCCAGTCCTGTTCAATGGAATTTAAACTAAATATGTTTCTGCTCCAAGAAGCATAAAATTGGACAATGAGTTATGGACCAAAAACATAGCTAGAAAAAACAAAGCAAAATGGAAAGAAAACAGCAGATAGGCTGAGAATGAATTTGATGGATAACTATTATCTCATACAATAATGTATTAATTATATTAACAATTATACTGAAAGGTTTAAGGAAATTGGTTATGTTATTATTATGCCCTCCTGGGGTCTTTGTATAGTCCCCAGAATCCTGTGTATTGAATGGGGTTGGAAAATTACACTGGTCTATAAGGAGAAAACCTCAGAAATGAAAGTAGCTTAATTTTACCAGAATTGGGTCACGAATAAAGGAAAATTAAGTCCTGAGTATTAATTGGCTCCAGATTCCAAGATATAACTTCAGGTCAAAATTACATCAAAATAATTCAAAATTATAAGGAGTGTGTACAATTATGCTCCATAACTTTTCTGCAAAATGTGATCTAGCACTGAGAATGGTGCCACACCAATCATTATAAATTAATTTTTTATTGATTACCAATGACATAACTTTCCATTTGTTTATTGGTTTTTCATGAAACATTTTCATGCTTTTTGCATGAAAAACTGACACGCTCTAATATCAGATTAAACAACAATGTTCCATTGTTATTTGGTATCTAAACCATGTTTTTTGGGGTTTTCTCTTGTTAACTGCAGTAGTATTATTCCTGAGGAGATTCCAGCAGCAATCGGCAAGCATGGACAGACTCCATTTCCCTTGATATCTTTTCTCCATGCTTGCAATATCCTGGCTGGAATCTCTGCCCATGCTCATCACTCACTGCCCCACAATTCAAAGGGAAATAGTCTAAATGCGAGTAAGAAGTGAACTTTCAGTGACATGCTTGCCCCAAGTGTTTTATAGGACCTGAGCAAATGTTCCACATGTTTTTTCATAGTCATCTGCCTTGCTGTTCTCAAAGTGAAGATAAATTTATACACTTCCATGTGGTACCATTTTTATTGTTCTACTGTACTTTGTCGAGAAGTTACAAGGCATCATGGCCATGTAAGACACCTCCCTCCCTTGTAGGCAAATATACTCACCTGTGTATATCTGTGTATACACAGATATACCTGTGTATATATATTGTGAAATATCTTGAAAACTTTAGCCAACCAGCACCTTTATCACCTGTTTTCTAATCCATCTAAACCAAAATATGTAAAATTAACATGTTATCTTGAAGGTCGATAATTTCCCAAAATTTGTAGACCAGTGTTATCTGTACAGATTTTGTTTTTCTTCCATCTTTTTTTTGGTCTTGGAAATGTTTACATTTTGCACCAATTGTATTCTGCCTAAAATTTACTGTCTGGATATAATATGAATGGAATATAGGCAAGTTAAGGTTAAGCTGTTCCTTCTGTACTGTTATTATCCTTGGTTAATTGTTGTTTTTGATCTGATTTTAATCTCTAGTACCACCCCCCCACCTCCCAGCTGTTTTTAAATTGGGTCGTCCTACAAGTCCAATAAATAAATGAATTCATAGGAATCTACTGGGGGCAAATGATAAAACATAATAGTAAAGACATTGTGGTGAATTGTGTCTGATGTGGATGCAAAAAGCCAGTGTTGCAGTATAATGTCATGGCACACATTTTGTTATTTTTGTTTCATCGTGATCAATACTTTTGGATATTTCATGAATAGTTTTTAAAATCCTAATAGCAACATATGCACTAATTATCAGATTCAAGCAGACAAGGAAAGTAATTTTTTTCTCTCTATCTCATATTGCTCCTGAAACTGGAATATATGTTGGATGGATCTCCATGTATAAGGAAAATGGGATTTTCGTCCAATGCAATTTGCAGTTGCAAAAGAAAAAAAAGGAGGATTTGAAGAATAAAAATAGCTCTTCCTTATCTTCTCTGATAACAATTCTCCCCACTGGTCACAATTTAATGATTTTCAAATCTTACAATGTAAAGAGGAAGAGGAATACCTAGCTTTGCAGGTTGATACTGTCTGCTGCCAGTGCCTACATTAATTATTCTTCTGAAAGCACGGTGACTTATTTGACTAATGCAACAAACTAGATTTCAACCAAATCCTGCTCAGTATAATGCTACTCACAGTTCATTGGCTTTGTAACAATTTAGATATTGCAAGAGATATCAGTATGTCTTAGGATGGAATATGCAAGTTCTGGCATAGATCCAAAGCTGGAGTTAGACTGAGAAAACCAGAAGTATTTTACTTCTCCAGAGTCATGGATGAACACCAGAGTTATCTGTGAATATTATGCAGCCATAAATATTCTAAACGTAGAAGGCAAAGAGGATCTACAGCAATATCTTAATATGTACTCAGGTATGGCACTCCAAAATAGATCCTTCCTTATTTTTTAAAAAAGTATCTATTTCAAAATCCAACAATTAGATTTTTCTATGTCTACCCACTTTATTCATAAATGAGATTATGATACACAAGGAAGGAAGGCAATTTTTATTCATCTTTCCTTTTAGTTGAAGTCCTTCATACAAATCAGGAGGTCCTGTCAGTTCTCTTCTTCCAAGAGTTCCCCAGAAAAAGATAATTAAGATAGGTTGCTACTGGTCTCCTGATAACTTTTGGTCTATCCACCTGTGAGTTCTAATCCTTCCCAAGAACACTATCTAGTATTTATCAGTTGTAACTTTGTATAAATGTTTGTTTTGGGAAACAGACATTGAATGCCATCTACACAGGCCACTCAACATGGGATCAATTTACTAGATATTTTAGGGGGCTCCGTGATACCATAGCAAATCCACATTACATCAATTCCCTATTGTTCTAAATGGCTAGCCTTCTGGGGCAGCTGCCCAAGAAGGAGAAGTAAGAATCAACCTGTACTCTCCTTCCATCAGTAGAATTAAACTATAAGAATGTCATGTGACCAACCATCACAAGTTTGCCCATTAGAAACTACAAATGGATGGTATATCCGGATTTATTATGTACGTAGTAATGGACTCAAATTTGCCCACTTATAAGGTGACCCTGATGCATTGCAAAGGGCAGGGGCCAGAGGAAGAAGCAAAGCTTTCTTAGCGCCCTCTTCCAGGACTGCTGCTTCAAGAAAGCCTGGATGCATTGCGCAACCTTGTTCTCTTATGCTCAGTTCTGGTAAATACTCCAGAATGATGCTTTGATAGAAGGTTCAGCAGCTGTTTTCTTTTCAAAATATGGCCTGAAAGTACACTGAAACTGAACTAAATAATCAGCATTATCCATCAGTGCCTGGAGTTGAGAAAGTACTACCTGTTCTACTATCTTTAAAATCAAATTAAATACTGCTGGAAACATTTTCTAAGCAGCCACAAATATCTCAAATATATATATCTGATTACACATATTCCCTCTTTATTTTAGGTTGGCTACAGCTCAGTGATAGAGAACACACTTCGTGTGAAGAAGGGCCTTAAGTTCTAACATCAGGCATTTAGGAAGCCAATGGCAGCCAGTATTGATAATGCTGAACACCCAATGATATGACTGAGTTTATATTTGCTTTCATTATACCTTATCTGTCGAGTTGATCGTTTAGCTTCTCAATTTCATTCCAATATTCCAAATAAAGAATCTCTTCTTTATTATTTCCCCCATGGAAAGACCCAAATCCCGATGATTCCAAATGCTGTGGGAACCCTGTGCAACATTCCTTCTAGTTTGTCCTTTGTAACAGAGCTCATTTTTCAGTGGAGGTTTCCCATTATTTCTAGGAAGGTTGTGGTCAAACCCATGCACTCCCCAGCCTTTTGATCTCTTGCATCCTCTTCATATCCCAGAGGGGGAAAAAGGCAGCGATTAAGACAGAGTTCCTTAAAGAACACATAGTCCGTCTTCTGTTTGACCAAAATGGTTTCCCAGTGAATCAAACTTTTCTCAGCTGAGGGAGGTGTCCCACAATAGGCTCTGAAAAGATGGATAGAGCAATTGTCCTGTTTAGTGATCCACGAAAGGAAAGGAGTCCTTAGTGAAGGGAGACCTTACACTAAATCTGACCTGACACTTTAGGAGTAAGACAATAAAAGGTCAAGGGGACTAACGAGAGGAAAAATTCCAACAATACATACCATAGCTAGCACACAGCTTCTGCCACCCAGACTATGGGGCAGCAGCATTAACTGCCTCAGACATGTGAAGAGGAAGTGAAGCGGAAAGAACTTGAAGTTTCCTTCTTGAGAATTGTGGGCCAAAATTTTCACAACTTAGCCAGCCCCCCCCCCCAAGAAACACCCCTGGGATGGAGGGGAATTACTGTTTTTAATACATTTAGCTGATTTAGATGAAAGGGAGGAAGAATATAGATGCTGCAACAAGTTGATTAAAAAATAAACAAACCAAAACCAGAAGCTGGCCATAAGATAATACTGTATAAGTTTCTCTCTCTCTGTCTCTTTCTGTCTGTCTGTCTGCCTCTCTCTCTCTCTCTCTTTGTATGTGTGTGTGTGTGTGTGTGTCTGTCTGTCTGTCTGTCTCTCTCTCTCTGTGTGTGTGTCTTTCTTTCTGAAGCAAAGCTTCCTATTTGTTATTATTATATGAATATGCAATTACGGTTTTCAACTGACAACTAGTCAATAGTTATAGGAACTTTCTTTAAGGAATGGTTAGTTGAGTGTCCTCCCCCCTCTAAATGAATTGGAGTTTTTTTAATACTCCTGTAGATAAAAAAGGAATCTCTATGGCACCTGTGTGCCTATCTCTGTGGTCAATCACATCTCCATTATCACTTCTTTGTAATGAGGATCTGGCCTTGTTGAAACACTCCTTTGGTCCAACTAGTCAGATACTCTTAATTACTTTCTTTGGTGGTGTATGCATCAGCAGGCTACCTTTAGAGATGCTAACAAGGGTATTTAGAGATGCTAACAAGTATACCAAGGACTCATCAGGAAGAATTTCTTCCTTTTTTCTGTTTTTCATATAAATGGGAGAGGTTTGGGGGCCATTGAGATGGCATTTTTCTGCTCTTTCTCAAGGGGGACCTCAGGCCTTTCCTAAGAATGTCAGTGCTAGGCAAAGAATGATTGTATTTGAAAGATTTCACGAGACTACAGCTTGAAGCAGGATGCAGTAAAAATTAGCTTTCCAAGGCATCTTAGTTTGGAAATCCTGGCCAAGAAAAAGTTTTAGTTAAGCCCAGCTGTTAAAATCACATTGGCTAGGACAGTGGTATTCCACCCATTCTGCTATGAATGCCACAAATGGACCCAACCATTTCTGCTGTTTTAATCCTGTACCTCATTGTAATTCATGGCAGGGAACTGCTCTGCTTCCAGGTTGTTAGGCTATCTGTGGAGTGCCCTGAGAAGGAAGAGAAAGATGGGTCTTGGGATCCAAAGTTGCAAAACCTTTTCCAGTCAGTTCTTGATGTCTATGCAGAATGTTCTCTTTGGTTCTACCAACACTATAGAAACAGTCCTGGGTTAAAAGGTCAATCTGTTGAGATTTCCAAAGGCATCTGTGGAGTTTCTACATCATACATACCTACTCACTTTGCCATATGTCAGTTATTAGGTGTGTGATTTTGCAAGATTTACAAAACATTTTCTTTGTTTTGGGGGACAGGGGATTGTATGTGTCAAAAATATGTTTACCACTGCTGTTTCTCCAGTCTGGTGTGGATATAGTGCTATTCTAACTAGGTCAGGGGTCTGCAACCTGTGGCTCTGCAGTCACATGAGGCTCTTTCGCCCCTCTGCTGAGACTCCCTGTCAGCTGATCCCATCATTGGCTGGCCCCTCTCCTCTCTTCCCCATCATTCCTCGCCTGGCCTGAGAAAGTAAGGGTGATGGCAGGGGGTGGAGACTCACTCCATATTCCAGAGCAGGAGGTGACTGGGTGGGAGTGAGTGATGTCAAGTTGGCCACGCCCATCCAATCATGCCGGTTGTTAAATTATTGGCTTCCGGTGTTTTCTTTTCTGTGGGAAATGGGTTCAAATGGCTCTTTGAGCGTTCAAGGTTGCAGACCTCTGAATTAGGTGCTGTGTTCACATAAGACCCTGAACCTCCCCACTTCAAGAAATCAAGCCTTAAAGAAAATGGAGGAAAAAAGATGGTGGAAGATTACTTATGCATGAAGCAATCAGAACATTTTATATTATTTATATAGAACACATCAATGTTTTGGGGGCTATCTGACCGGCCCTGCAAGAAAACAGAGTTTATCTCTTTCCTGGGAGAGGTGTTTGGATGTTTGCAGCCAAATCAGGTACCCTTAATGTTTTCTAACTGCAGCTTGCTTATGAAACCTATGTATATCCTGTAACTCATCAGTACCTGGAAAGGAAATTAATTTTGCTTTTAAAATCTAGATGCAAATAATTTTACCTAGCAGTTGAAAGTGCAAATTAGTTTCTGATTTGGACCTTATTTTATACATAAATTGTGCTCCTTTCAAAAATTCTTCAGCTCTGAGATAACTGAATTGGATTTAGAAAGGCCAGGTCATGTGAGAGTTCCCAGTTTTAAAAAGAACTAGAGGAAGAATTAGTATAAACGTCATTCACATGCCTGGAACCAAAAAGTAACTCAGAGCCAAATGTTAAGGCAATATTATTGTAGAAGTCCAAATATTGCTTCATTTAGCAATTTAGAGATAAAGTATCTTTGCATCATTTTTGCAAGTTGAGACTTTCTTAAGCACTGTACAGTAGCTTTACCTTTGAACATTAGCTGTTTTTAGCCTCTGATTGTCTTTTGAGCTGTTACAGGTAGTCCTTGACTTATGACTGCAATTGGGACCAAAAACTCCATTGCTAAGCAAGAGTGTTGTTAAATGAGTCATGCCCAATTGTATGATATTTTTGCCATGGTTGTTAAGCAAATCACTACAGTTATTAAGTGGCTGTTAAGTGAATACAGTATTCCTCCATTAATTTTTCTTGTCAGAGGCCAGCCAGCTAAAATCAGAGGTGGTATTCAGCAGATTCTGATCAGTTCTGGAGAACCGGTAGCAGGTTTTTGTTTTTTTTAATACATTTTATTTGAGTTTTCACAAAAAGAAAAGAAATACAATTAAAACATCTTTTTTGAAAGCAGCATAAGCCCGGGTTACATTTCTTCGTACAGACACAAATTCAGGTTCATGCTCATTTTTATATTCTATTCCATATCTTATTACAATTTTACATTTTCTACATGGCTTCTCCCCTCTTTTAATTTCCTCAATTTTATTTTATTTATTTCATATCAATTCAAATCATTATATTTATATTTTTGTCTGTCCTGTTTCAATTGTCTATTATCTTTTCTCATTAAACAAAATTTCTCCTGTAGTTACTGATTGGAGTATGACGCCTTTATATCTTTCCCCTAAAGTTATAACACTCAATATAATACATAACTTCCATTCGGATTCTGCTTAGTACATTCTTAAACTACACACAGTATTCTTAAAAAAAGAAAAGAAAAGAAAAAATTATAAATGTATATAATTAAAACAACATTCCATTCCAATTCAATTCGATCATTAATATTAATATTCATTAAAATCTTAACATTTTTCACGTTACTTTTCAATTAAATATCATACTTCTATGGGAACAATTATAAACTTTCTATAATCAATTCCCCCCCTCTTAACTTATATTTTATAAAACATTGACTAATTAAAGTGTTCCCATTCCTTCCTAATTCAATTCTCATTTATTTTATTTCATTTACTTTATTCACAAACATTTCACTAAATTACACTAACCATTCTATCCCTCATTCTAATCATATGTTGTTTCCAATTTTCTAAAGTTATTTCTATTTCAAATATAACAACACAATCTCATGTACCTTTACAGAATCCCCCTTTCAGTTAGATTTTCACCCATTATCTCTAAATAGGTCCTGCTTCTTTATGTCTTGCTCTGGACCTTTGTAACTTCTTTTCCTTTCCTTCTTCCCTCTCTTCTTCTCTCTCCCCTTTTTACCCCTTTGTCTCTCTACCTCTATTTCCCTCTTCTGTATTCCCCTTTTCTGTTGCTTTCCAGTATTATACTTATTTTTTGAACTATTTTTCTTTCTTTGGTTGTTTTTTTAAGTCTTAAATTCTCCATCCTCTTTCCCCTTTCCTTTTTCTTCCCCACATAGAGTTACTTGTTCATTAAAGATGGCTTCTTCTTTGTCCCAGTCTTCTTGTTTTGCAGTCTTTTCTTGTTGTTTCTCATAGTTCCAAATCTCTATTTCTAGAAATTGAAAAACAAAGCCAAAGGAACCCTTCCCTTCTTGTGAATCTTCTTTGTACTTTTTAAGTTCCATTTTCAATCCATCCAAAAGTAATGCCATTGTAGAAATTTTTAAACAACCACCCGATTGATTTTAGTCATTCAAATATAATAGCCCAAAATCCAAAAGTCACCAAGTAATCCAAATACACACAAGCTGTTTCTTTTTGTTCTTTCTTTTTTTTCCACTTTCTCTTCCTGAGGTTACGATTTAGTTGCAAAGTTTCAGTTAAAATGTATCTTTTAGAAGTCTTATTGAAATTTTACTTTAGATTCTTTTAGAGTCCAGGCAGTCTCCTCCCTCTTCCAGATCCTGCCCTTATTCTTTTTCTCTCCCTTCCTGCTTATAGAAGAAAAAGTTTTTAATGTCCAGAAATCTTTATTGTCCCTTTGGCATTCAGTTATATTTTCAGCTTAATTGCCTATTGATGCCAAAGAGGATTTTTCCAATTTCTTATTCTTAATTGTCAATATAAGGAAGGAGAGAGAAGAAAAAAAAAGTCAAACCTTTCCCTTTTCACTTTCTTTCGCTGCTTCCGACTCTTCTTTCGGAGCGATGTTATTTCTTGTAAAATTTAAATTCCAGGGTACCTTAGTTATTGCTGTTTCAACTTAGCCCGGTCAGCCAAAACTTTCACTTCTTATCTTCCTCCTGCACGTTCTTTTCCGGTTGAGTGCTTCTTTGAGGTGGCCATTTCTGACCACCGCTCCTACCGCCTTCGGGAAAGGGAGTAATGGCCAGCTGAGGAGGAGAGATGTGGCTCTCCTCAACCCTGCTGGCAGTCTCCCCCTTCTTCACCACCTCTACGGGGTGGCTTAGCCCTGAAGCCAGCCGGCTCGGGGCACTCCAGCGGTGAGCCCAGGCAGAAACCCCGCACAATCGCGGATTCCTGTCTGTCGCCGAAGCCCTTCAAACCGGAAGTCCCCGGTAGCAGAAATTTTGAGTAGTTCAGAGAACCACCAAATTCCACCTCTGACTGGAGATTTCACAGTATCCTTCCCCTGCCATGCCCACAAAGCCACACCCACAGAACCAGTAGCAAAAAAAAAAAAATGAATCCCACCACTGGCTAAAACATTTGTAAATGGTGATCACATGACTCTAGGATGCTGCAATTATGGTAAATATATGTTGGTTACCAAAGTGCCCAAGTTTTGAATACGTGACTGTGGGGATGCTGGAATGGTTGTGTGAACCACTTTTCACAAAAAAGTTATAAGCACTCTTTTTTCAATGTCATCACAACTACAAATATTACTCAGCGAATGGTTGTAAGTTAAGGATTGTTTTTCGGGTACATCCTGTGTCTCTTGAAACTAGGTTTCCACTAAAATCACTAGGTAAGAAAAAGCAACGACGAATATTTTTTTTCATTTACCTCTTTTTTCTATTGTTCTGTAATTTAAAAAATCCAGTGTTATTACACAGAAGCAGAACCAGAAATACCTACACATCTATCTATCTATCTATCTATCTATCTATCTATCTATCTATCTATCTATCTATCTATCATCTATCTATCTGTACTTGTGTACTTACTATTTATTTATTTTAGCCACCCATGACTTTATAAGGCAGCTTTTAAATATTCTGCATCAGACTGAAAAAAAGAGAAAGTTGCAGCGTAAAACTTGAATCTTTTGTAATCCAGCTTATAAA
Source organism: Notechis scutatus (assembly GCF_049901735.1). NCBI lineage: Eukaryota > Metazoa > Chordata > Lepidosauria > Squamata > Elapidae > Notechis > Notechis scutatus. The sequence continues at coordinate 258,423,849 of NC_142009.1, read as the reverse complement.
AAATTATAGTCATAAAAATGGCCAAGAATCATTTTTATTGTAGAAGGAGAGAAACAAAAATAAATAAAAAGAAGAACCCAGAAGTAAATCAAAAGCTTGCAATGTAAAAGTGATGGCATCTTTTGATGAAATAGGATGTGATGGGAAAGATCTGAGATGCTGAAAACCATTGTCAGAGTTAGCAGTTCTAGACTGCATTGGCCAACTATTTATCCTCTATTTAGCTCTGCTAATTCTGAGAAAAGTATGTAAATTAGGAATTATTCCCAACATAAGATCACTCAAAGATCCAGTTTTAGCAATGATGACATTAAGATGATGATTATGACACTAATAGGGAATTGGAATATTGTTATATTAAAAAAAATAGCAAATGCTTAAGTTCTATGTTGCCTTTGATCACTCTAATTTCCCTTCTCTCCCTCTCTGATTATCTCTGGATTAAGAGCAATGAGGTTCAGCACTTTATATTCAGGAGCAAAATTTCAGATGAACACAGTGGTAATGCTCCTTCTCATTGCATCTCACTGCCACAATGTCTTGGGACTTTCAGGCTGGCAGAGTATATTTGCCAAATCTAGACTACATCTCTCTATCTCCCTTCTTCCCTAGCTTAATACTGGATAGCTTAGAACCCATGTAGATAGAAGGTTTGAAAAAGAAGGGCAAAGCCGCTTAAGTCCAAAGGTTCCCTTAATAATTCTTGCCATTCTTAGCTTTCCCAGGTCATTTGTAAATGAAACACAAGCACAGCCTACAATGTGTGTGAAAATAAAGCAATAAATATATTGTGGAGGAAGCAACGAGTATGTATTACAACAGTGGCAAACAATTTTGTCCAAATTCTTTCATGTAAACTATTACAGGAGATCAACATGCACAAACTTCACAGTTGCAGTCAACTGCTTAGCTAACCCAGTTCCTAAGAAAACATGCTTAAACGTGCTTACATTCCAGCAAGAAGAAACTATGAAGGAGCAGAAATCCAAGATAATTTGGAATTAAAATTTCTCACATGCAATCTTTTCTATAAGGCTTGATGCAGAAATATAATAAGATAATGAAAATGTCGGACGTCCGGTTTGAAGGGCTTTGGCGACAGACAGGAATCCGTGATCGTGCGCGGTTTCTGCCTGGGCTCGCCATTGGAGCGCCCGAACCAGGCTGGCTTCGGGGCTAAGCCACCCCATAGAGGTGGTGAAGAAGTAGGAGACTGCCAGCAGAGTCGAGGAGAGCCGCATCTCTCCTCCTCAGCTGGCCATTACTCCCTTTCCCGAAGGCGGTAGGAGCGGTGGTCAGAAATGGCCACCTCAAAGAAGCATTCAACTGGAAAAGAACATGCAGGAGGAAGATAAGAAGTGAAAGTTTTGGCTGACTGGGTTAAATTGTAAAAGCAATAACTAAGGTGTCCTGGAATTTAAATTTTACAAGAAATAACATCGCTCCCAAAGAAGAGTCGGAAGCAGCAAAAGAAAGTGAAAAGGGAAAGGTTTGGCTTTTTTCTTCTTCTCTCTCCTTCCTTATATTGACAATTAAGAATAAGAAATTGGAAAAATCCACGTTGGCATCAAAAGGCAATTAAGCTGAAAATATAACTAAATGCCAAAGGGACAATAAAGATTTCTGGACATTTTTCTTCTATAAGCAGGAAGGGAGAGAAAAAGAATAAGGGCAGGATCTGGAAGAGGGAGGAGACTGCCTGGACTTTAAAAGAATCTAACGTAAAATTTCAATAAGACTTCTAAAAGATACATTTTAACTGAAACTTTGCAACTAAATAGTAACCTCAGGAAGAGAAAGTGGGAAAAAAAGAAAGAACAAAAAGAAACAGCTTGTGTGTATTTGGATTACTTGGTGACTTTTGGATTTTGGGCTATTATATTTGAATGACTAAAATCAATCGGGTGGTTGTTTAAAAATTTCTACAATGGCATTACTTTTGGATGAATTGAAAATGGAACTTAAAAAGTACAAATAAGATTCACAAGAAGGGAAGGGTTCTTTTGGCTTCGTTTTTCAATTCTTAGAAATGGAGATTTGGAACTATGAGAAACAACAAGAAAAGACTGCAAAACAAGAAGACTGGGACAAAGAAGAAGCCATCTTTAATGAACAAGTAACTCTATGTGGGGAAGAAAAAGGAAAGGGGAAAGAGGATGGAGAATTTAAGACTTAAAAAAACAACCAAAGAAAAGAAAAATAGTTCAAAAAATAAGTATAATACTGGAAAGCAACAGAAAAGGGGAATACAGAAGAGGGAAATAGAGGTAGAGAGACAAAGGGGCAAAAAGGGGAGAGAGAAGAAGAGAGGGAAGAAGGAAAGGAAAAGAAGTTACAAAGGTCCAGAGCAAGACATAAAGAAACAGGACCTATTTAGAGATAATGGGTGAAAATCTAACTGAAAGGGGGATTCTGTAAAGGTACATGAGATTGTGTTGTTATATTTGTAATAGAAATAACTTTAGAAAATTGGAAACAACATATGATTAGAATGAGGGATAGAATGGTTAGTGTAATTTAGTGAAATGTTTGTGAATAAAGTAAATGAAATAAAAATAAATGAGAATTGAATTAGGAAGGAATGGGAACACTTTAATTAGTCAATGTTTTATAAAATATAAGTGAAGAGGGGGGGAATTGATTATGGAAAGTTTATAATTGTTCCCATAGAAGTATGATATTTAATTGAAAAGTAATGTGAAAAATGTTAAGATTTTACTGAATATTAATATTAATGATCAAAGTGAATTGGAATGGAATGTTGTTTTAATTATATACATTTATAATTTTTTCTTTCTTTTTTTTTTTTAAGAATACTGTGTGTAGTTTAAGAATGTACCAAGCAGAATCTGAATGGAAGTTATGTATTATATTGAGTGTTATAACTTTAGGGGAAAGATATAAAGGCGTCATACTCCAATCAGTAACTACAGGAGAAATTTTGTTTAATGAGAAAAGATAATAGACAATTGAAACAGGACAGACAAAAAATATAAATATAATGATTTGAATTGATATGAAATAAATAAAATAAAATTGAGGAAATTAAAAGTGGGGAGAAGCCATGTAGAAAATGTAAAATAGTAATAAGATATGGAATAGAATATAAAAATGAGCATGAACCTGAATTTGTGTTTGTACGAAGAAATGTAACCCGGGATTATGCTGCTTTCAAAAAAGATGTTTTAATTGTATTTCTTTTCTCTTTGTGAAAACTCAAATAAAATTTACAAAAAAAAAAAAAAAAAAGATAATGACAATGTCTATACTGCTATTACCCTGTGGTATCTATGCATATCTCTGCATATGTCCTGTTAGATTTGAACTGCATACTGGTACATCTTTGATAAATAAGCAAATAAATGTGTTTATTTTTCCCCACATTATAATCTCAAACCATATTGATTTTATCAATAGAAGAATATAGTGAGATTTATGTTATACAGTATATTTTCAAATTTCAGGTAAGGAGTTGTTTGCCGGTATGTAGAAATATCTTAGCTCTAGAAAAAGACTAGGTTGCATTTTTCCCATTGATTAATTTTGTATATCAGATTTTTTAAAAATATGGGCAAGTTTTCACATATATAATTTCTGACTAGAAGTAATATGTAGTATGCTCCCCAAATTACCTTACATTGCACTAACATTAACATAGATTGCAACACAACACTAATTGCATCCTATAAACTGTGGGGTATGAACAATAATAACCTTCATGTAATATTTGCCCTTCCTTTGGATGGTTAAGTGCAAATATATCTGGTTAAGGTTTTATTTTTATTTTTTTTAAAATTACTCTTGATATAAAACACATTTCTTTCCCCCAAAAGGTCCAAAAAGGCGTATAAGGAGAATTTTAAAAATGCTTAATCGATAAAACAATCAACATGTAAAACCAGGCAATAATGTAAGAACACAATAATTTAAACAAAAGTAAAGATTGTTTAACAGATAAACTCTTTTTGGACCAATTGTTATGCTACAAATAAAGAAATAATTTCACACTTCACCTTTCCTATTGGAAGGCAACATACATAACACCCCTTCTTTCAAATCTTCTGTACGCAATGCACATAGCTACGAATCTGTACAATAGGTTGGCCTAAGAAAGAGCGACTATATATTCATTCATTCATTCATTCATTCATTCATTCATTCATTCATATTATTCATTTAATCATTCAATTTATATAGTTGTCCTATCAACATATGACTCAAAAATAAAAAAAGACATAGAATAACCAAAACACCACCACCCGAAATCATAAAATATATTGTGCTTGAATGAAGAACAGGCAAGAACAGTCCAAGAATAATCATGATAGGCATGACACCACCTCACCTAGTGCCTGGGGAGTAAAAAATAGGTCTTAAGAGTCTTCCGAAACACAGGTAGAGTCAGGGTCATGTGAATTTCATAGGGACTGCTCTTCCATTGGCCAAGCATGACACATCTTTTGAATCCCATTACTTAACAGTGGTTACATGATGGGACCTATCTTGGCAGATCTTATGGATGGATGGGTAGTAGTAATTTGAGACATGCCATGAAGTGCCTTATCGATCATGATCGCATCTTGGATTGTACTCAGAAGCACATTAGTAACCAATACTACTAACAAAGTAATGATGTACAATAAGTACAATACGGTGCTCCCATAACAACTGCACTCTGGATGTATTGTAGCTTTTAAGTGGTCTCCAAAGGCAGCTCACATATTATGTGTTGTAGTAGTCAAGATGAGGAGAGACAAACCTGTGAGCGATGGGCCTCCCAGTCCAAGAATAGATGAAATATTTTTCTGTACCTCTTTTCACTAGTTCACATTTATAAGAAATTAAAGTCAACGGGGATGCATATTTTTTTAAATGTAGGACTGGTTCTGGTTCTGTGTGAACCAGCAACAACAAAGCCTTGTTGATCAGTAGTGAAGGATGGGTAGAGGTTTCCCAGTAAATCAGGAAGGGGGAACCCTGGTACCTCAGGAATCAGGTTCTGACAGATGGCTGAATCCAGAAGACTAGCCATCTATCCAAACTCACCAGTAAGCTGTAACCCCAACTACATGGTGGATACTTTCCTGCTAGCAGAAGAATCCACCAATCTCTCTAATTTCTCTTTAATTGAAAATATTAATGTATTATTAATCCAGTATTATCCAGAACAAACTGAAAGTAGTCCCAGGATTGATTTAGCCTTTGCTTTCCATTCAGCAGGTAGATCAAACAATACATTTTAAAAAGCAAATCAAAAGATATTTTGAGTTTAGAAATAGGAATCTGACATGTTTAGTTAGAAATATATAACCCTGCTTATAAGGAGGTTTGCTTCTATTTGCGCTCCCCCCTCCCTCCCTCCCTCCCTGTGCTCTCTCTCTCTCTCCTTGTATTCTTGGCTGCTGTCAAAGACACTGTGAGCTCACTTTTGGATCTTAAACATTTTACTGATGGTTTTAGAAGAATTTGTGTTAGGGAGGATGACTTCATGAATGACTTAGCTTATAGTAGTATTGCAATTCAGCCATATGATCGATACAGCGATTACACTGAAATACTTGCCCCCCCCCTATAATCTGATTCATTAAACAAACATAGATATGTAGGCCAGCTGTACTCAACTCTTTACAGAATGTATCTGGAAAGATCAAGAGGGGTTGCACTATAGAGGGGAATGTAGATGTCTTATGAATTCCAGGGACTGTTATTTCTTCTTTTCAAAGTGGTGCAAGGGAATGGGTGGGAAAAGTCCAGAAGTAAAATTCATCCATACTTTGCACAGGGTTTATAAATGAATATTCATGTGTGTTAGTGATTTTCTGAGCTAGATAAGATGCTCAGAAAACTAAACACTGTGTAGTTTACTTGGGGGGAGAGCGAACTTTATAAGATTCACTGGGGTTAAAAATGCAAGGAAGTGGGAGAACCCTAAAGATGTTTTCTGTCCTTAGTCCCTGATAAAGGACTTTGCTCATCCCTTCTTCTGTCTCCCACAATGCTAGTAATATATCTATTACTACATTATCTATTATAATAATAATAATAATAATAATAATAATAATAATAATAATAATAATAATAATAATAATAATAATAATAATAATAATAATAATAATAATAATATAATCTATTATTACAGCTATCCCATCTGGGTTACAAAAATCCAGATGATCATGAGATGGCAGCAAAACATACAGGAAACTTTCATTTTTGCTACCTTTTGGTGCCATTTTGCATCTGTTCAGCCGATCCTTTGCCTCCACTGTTCCGTACTCTCAAACTTCCAGAACAGATTTCCCAGAGACGGAAGCGGAAACAATGAGTAAAAAAAATAAAAAGAGTGTAATATCTTTGGGAGTTTGAGAACACACCACTGAATCTAGTAGTAAGGAGACTGAAAGAAGAATGAAGGATTGGTAGAGTTTATACAGTAGAGCAGGAGACAGTGTTTAAGGAGATACGGGGACGAGGAGTGAAAGAAACACCACAATGCTCAATAACAGGAAGGACAGTGTGTTCTGTGGAAGGGATCAGGAAGTGAGATTACCTGCTAGATACATTTCAGTCTTCAAAAAACCATAGAAAGAAACAAACTGCATACTAGATGTCTATGTGAAAATCCCATCTTATGAGCTATACTTGATACACCAATCAAGTGTTTCAACTTTGCCCATGCTTAGGGTTCCTTCCCGTCTTTGCAGTCCATTTAATCGTCCTGTACTATTCAAAAGCCATGGATGGGGCAGACTTTCTAACTCAGAAATGATGATTCAATTCACGAGCAACCTTTTGTGATTGGGAAATGTGTAGTGGACTCTGTAAGCTTCATACTTGGCCTCTTTTGGCCCTGGACTATCTAGTTTGTTTGGCTACGTTGTTTTGAGAATGCCTGTGGTAACTCTGCTTGGAAAATCACAGAGGCCCTTTGCTTCTGGAATCAGAAAGTATACACAGCAACTATTAACTTGACCACAGACCCTATTAACCATGAACATTCTGCTAAGACTAAAGTTATACCCATTCCTTCCTCTACTAAAAGGATCCCTTCTTTTGTAAAACCACTTTATCTCCTTTAGAGATTTTCTTCTCCTTCTTAGTGTTTACCCATAGGTGCAGGATCCATTTTTTGGTATCAGCCAAGAATTGATCCATTGATTGTGACAGTAATTGGCCAACCAGATTATCACCTGAGCTTGACATTGTGAGCTAAGAAAGAGTCACTCAGCTAGTTTTCATGCTTACGGTGAGACTAGAACTCACAATCTCCTGGTTTCTAGCCTGCTTTTATGGTCCTATTTTGATGATCTGTAGAGCAGCTGCATGTAAAAAGGGACACTCATTTTGCAGTGTCAGAAATGAGAGAAAGCAGTAGATTTTGTATATATGGAAGACCTCTACAAAATACTTAAAGGAATGCAGCTGCACAAGTAAGATGGAATGTTAACAAAATCTATGCATCATAGTTCCTCCAGTCTTTTGAAATTTCTCTCCCATACAATCACTTTTATAATTCTTAGACATCCACATTAAAGGTCTATTTCACTTTGGGGTTTGAATGAGAAAGGTAGGAGAAAAGCAAAACACTTTATCTACTACTAAAAAAAATATTTATTGGGAAGCTGGATCTTTTTAAGATGGCAAGAAAGGAAAGTAGGATGATGATGAAACAAAAATATCTTTGGTTCCCTTGTAGAATTAACAAAAGCAGAATAATGAATGTGAACAGGGGTTGAGAGGGGAGAGAGAGTTGTAGTGAAGGAGAAAATGAGAAAGCTCATAGAATGATTGAAATTTACCATTTCTCCAGAGTTGCAATCAGTCACATTTGAAAATGTCTTCCATCTCTTTTGTTAATGTAGACAAATTTGTACATGTGTGTGTATTTGAACATAATGCCAAATTAACATTTAAAGTAAAGAAAAAGTCATTCAGATCCAACTATCATAATTTTTCAAAGGGTTTATAAAATTCCAGGCATGCTTTTGGTCTAACAGGAATAAATCTTTTGCAACTATTATCATTTGTGTCAGTCACAGAAGGAAATTGACAAATCAGTAAAGTTCAAGTCAAGCCACATGCAGCTAAAGACATAATTTAGACTTAAGTCTGGCATTTCTTCTCCTGTTTGGAATGTGAAATATGGATTGACCATGATCACCCACTAATGGATGCCTTTGAAAGAGATCTCTTTTAAGGTCAAAGAGGAAAATAACAAGTACACAATTCTTATTCATGAAAAAAATCACTCAGACTACTAGAAAAACAGGGAAAAACAACCACAAGCATCGAACTCTGAATTTGTCTCATATAATAACATGAAATGGAGACTTGTGAAGTTGGAACTTTATATTTATTTTAGCTAATGCTTTGCCACACTATTTTTTTTTTTTAAAAAGAGAGAAGCATGTCTTGCCCTTAACAATCTCAGCCTACACAGAAGAAACAGGAACCAGCAGTACTTGGCCATCCATAGAATCAATTGTACCACTAAAATTTAGGGGGAGGGGGCCAATCTTTGTGACCTATAGAACCTAATTCCAAGCAAAAACCACTAGATAACCAATCACATAAAGAAGAAGGGAGTAACGAGAAAAAAGAAATAAAAAGAAAAAGAAAAACATAATGAAGTAGAAAGTGATGGAAAGGATGGAAATCCCACTTACAAAGTAGGAGATACAAGGAACATATCCAAAAACCATAAAGGACTCAAATGCCTATACACTAATGCTCAAAATTTAGGGAACAAATAGGGTGAAATTGAAGTATTAGTACATGAAGGCAGATATAGTTGCCATTACTAAAAATTGGTGGAATGAAACTCATGACTGGAATGTACTGAAGGAAGGATACAAACTATTCAAAAGAAACAGACCTAACAAAAGAGGAAGTGGAGTTGCATTATTTATATTTATATTTATTTTATTTGTCAATCGCTTACAAGATAATAGGTATAAGAATAAACATAGTTATGAATACATGAAATGGATATATATAAGAAAAATAAAAGAAACAATAGGATAGAGACGGTAGGCACGTTGGTGCGCTTATGCATGCCCCCTACAGACCTCTTAGGAAAGGGATGAGGTCAATAGTAGACAGTCTTAGGTTAAGGTTTTTGGGGTTTGGAAAAAAGAAACCACATAGTCAGGTAGAGTGTTCCAGAGATTGATCACTCTGTTGCTGAAGTCATATTTCCTGCAATCAAGTTTGGTGCGGTTAACCTTGAGTTTGTATCTATTGTGTGCTCTTGTATTGTTATGGTTGAAGCTGAAGTATTCATTGACAGGTAGGACATTGTAATGTATGATTTTATATACTATACTTAGATATATTATATATGAAAGATCACCACATCTCTACAGAATACACAAAACCAAGAATTGAAAACCTCCTAGAAACCATATGGGTCAATATAAAAGGGGGAAAATGAAATTGCTATAGGCATATACTACAGGCCACCCAACCAAACAGAAGAAATAGATGAACTCTTTGCTAATCAATTAACAAACGTATATAGGAAACATACCAAAGTAGTAATGGGAGATTTTAACTACACTGATATCAACGGTGAGACAAATTCTGCAGCAAGAGAGAGATCGAACAGATTCCTAACCAACTTAGCTGACAACTTTGTCATCCAAAAGGTAGAGGAGGGAATTAGAGGAAAAACTATACTGGACCTAATTCTTATTAATAGAGAAGAAGTGATGGAGTTGAAGTTGCCAAAACCTTGAGCAAGAGTGACCACGTCATACTGGAATTCAATATAATGGAAACATAAGCAATAGAATATAATCCAACCAGTGTCTTAAACTTTAAAAGAACTGATTTTAACAAACTCAGAGCTTAAGCAAAATTTCATGGATAAAAATCCTAAAGGGGAAAACAACTCAAGAAGCAAGGGAAACATTAAAAAATATGATCATAAAAGCCCAGTCCAACACAATACCACTGAAAAATAAAAGCAAGAAATGCAAGAAGAAACCAGCACAGTTGCGTAACAATCTTTCTGATAAACTGAAAGATAAAAAGGATAAGTACAAAAAATGGAAAGAGGGACACATAATTAAGGCAGAATATCAGCAGATAGCCCGAATGTGCAAAGATGAAGTTGGGAAACCAAAGGCTCTGAATGAACAAAGACTTGCAACAAAAGTCTAAGATAATAAAAACAAGTTTCTTTCAACATACAAATAATAAGAAAAAAGTCGAGGAAACAGTTAGTCCACTAGAGAGAAGATGGCAAGGAACTAACAGGCAGTAGAGAGAAAGCAGAGCTGCTTAACTCATTCTTTGCATCAGTCTTCACACAAAAAGAAACTATAGCTCAATCTACCCAAAACTTAACTGTAACAAACAGATTAGAAATGAAAATGGTAAGAGAACACCTGTCTGACCTTGATGAATATAAATCACCAGGACCTGATGGTTTACATCCCAGTGTTCTGAACGAGCTGGCAGATGTTACATCAGAACCATTGTATCATATCTTTAAAAAAATCTTGGAACACCGGGGAACTACCAGAGGATTGGAAAAGAACTGATATGGTTCCTATTTTTAAAAAAACAGGGGGAAAAATAGACCCAGGAAACTAAAGGAGACTAATTAGTCTAACATCAATACCTGGGAAGATACTGGAAAAATAATTAAAAAACAGATCTGGGAACATCTAGAAACAAATACAGTTATAAATAGTAACCAGCATGGGTTGTTAAAAACAGATCATGCCAAACCAATCTTATTTCATTCTTTGACAAAGTGACTAAATTAGTATACCAACAAAATACTGAAGACACAGTATATTTAGACTTCAGCAAGTAGACCACAACCTCCTTTTCGGTAAGCTAGAAAAATGTGGGATAGATAGCATCACCACCAGATGGATTTGTAACTGACTGACAAATCATAGTTAACAAGTAGTCCTTAATGGTACTATATCTACATGGAAGGAAGTTAGCAGTGGGGTACCACAAGGTTCCGTTTTAGGCCTAGTAGTCTTCAGTATCTTAATAAATGACTTCGATGAGGGAATAGAAGGGGAATTCATCAAATTTGCAGATAACACTAAGCTGGCAGGAATAACCAACTCCCCAAAAGACAAGCTCAGGATCCAAAAAGATCTTGACAGACTTGAACAATGGACCCTATCCAACAAAATGAAAATTAATGTGGAGAAAAGCAAGATTTTACACCTAGGCAGGAAAAACCAAAAGTACAAATACAGATTATGCAAAACCTGGCTCAAAAACCATAACTGTGAGAGTGGACAATCACTTAAATATGAGTCAGCAGTGTGTAGCAGCAGGCAAAAAAGCTAATACAATCCTTGGTTGTATAAACAGAGGCATAGAATCAAAATCACATGAAGTATTAGTACCACTTTAAAAAGCCTTAGTAAGACCGCGCCTGGAATACAGCATCCAGTTTTGGTCACCACATTACAAAAAAGATTTTGACTTTGGAAAATGTGCAAAGAAGAGCAACTAAGATGATTAAAGGCCTAGAGACGAAAACATATAAAGAACAGTTGCAGAAGTTGGGTTTGGCTAGTCTAGAGAATGGAAAGAAAGCAGTATTCCAGTATTTGAGAGGCTTTCACAAAGAGGAGGGGCTCAACTTATTTTCCAGAGCACCAGAGGGCAGGTCAAGAAACAATGGATGGAAACTAGTCAAGGAGGCAACCTGGAATTAAGGAAAAACTTCCTAACAGTGATGACAATTGACCAGTGGAACAGCTTGCCTTCAGATGTTGTGGGTGCTTCATCATTGGAGGTTTTTAAGAAGAGACTGGACAAGGTCACTTGTCTGAAATGGTATAGGACCGTGATGGCGAACCTATGGCATGCGTGCCAGAAGTAGCACGCAGACCCATTTCTTCCAGCATGGGAGAGGTCACCCAGAAGACCCCCACTGCGCATGCGCGCATCCCTGCCAGCCAGCTGATTGTTGGGTATCTGACAATTTTGGCACGTGATGTAAAAAAGGTTAGCCATCATTGATATAGGATCTCCTGCTTAAGCAGGGAGCTGGATTAGAAGACCTTCAAGGTCCCTTTCGGCTCTATTCTGATTCCTCAATGCCAACAACTGGTTCCATTTCCTTTTCAGACCTTCTGAAAAGCAGTTATGCCCCCTCCCCCATTTGTTTCCTGTGAGATCCGAAAGTGAAAGAAATGTAGCATGCATGCTTTTAATGGGCCAAATATGATCACACTGACATGCCATTGCTTAACGATGGGGCATTTAAGTAGTATATGTGTTAGGACTATGTGCTCCTGATAGTGCTTCCTGCATATTTATTGCATTCAATTATAAGATTTTCAAACTTTCTGCACATGGTTGGGAGATACTTAAGCAAGTTCAGACATGTTTTTAAAAGATAACTCCTGCTGCTCAATTTTTAAAATAAATTCTAAATTCCCCTTCTTGAAAGGAACATATGACATATTCATTGTCCATTTTGTAGTCCATTGTCCATTTCCTTGTAGTCACCTAGTGGTCATCTGGGGTGCTACAGGCCATATTTGTAATAGTAATTTGTTGCTAGATTTGTTCAGTCTTTCCTAAATATACTTACCTAAGCATACGTTCCACTGATTTAAATGGGTCTCACTTTTGAAATAGATTTGTGGCTTCGTCCATGTTGTTTCTTAGTGGTTAGGAAAGTTTAATAACTTGAAATTGTTTTCTGTATATTTGGAAAGGAGAGCCAATAGTGTATCCGAGCTTGGGGCAGCATACATTAACTTGAAAGGTGGCTAAAACGACGTAAAAGATTTGCCACTGTTGTTTTGTGAGACTGATGTTGGATCAGGGGGTGTTTCATGGTTGCTACAATGAATATCCTATCGATAGACTCTGCTTGTCTGTTTGTAAATATGGTAGATTTTTGTAGATATAGTGCCCATTTCTCCTCCTTTTTCATTCAGAAGAATACAGTTGTCAGGCATTTCCTCTGAACTTCTTATAGACTCCAGACTTCATTCAGTGGATCAGATTTGTCCTCCTCTTTAACCCCTCACGTACATTTCAAATCTGTTGTAGAGACCTGAGAACCATCTGGAGAAAATTTATAGCACATGCAGGATTTGAAGGGAGGAGTAGAGCAAGGGAAAGGCCTGTTGCACATGTTGAAGTCTGCTTATATAACATTGGATGTACCCCCCAATTAATGGACTAACATCTGCCTGATACATATTTGGAATTCTGTTTGGCTGACTCTCTTTAAGACAGAGAAAGATAAGCACTCTTGTCGAACATTTGATTATTCAATTTCTACATAAAGATGTTTGCCTCCTCCTTTGAACTCACTGTAATTTCCCCCCCCCCATAAATTTCCAAGTTCTTTTTTTTTTTCTCCGATGCTGAGGTTATGAACTTTTTATTTATATTACAAGTAGGAGATTAGATTTATTTATTTGGGAGAAGAGTTGTTTCAAACAGATTTCCCCATTTTTGGAGACTACAGCAATAGGTTTTTTAATGTATATGGTGGAAAACTTTTCATGCGGCTAAATGCAAACAGCAGCATCAATATTCGTTCAAAATATTCTTTCCTGAAGTTATTGGTTTGAAGAAAATGCATCAGAAGAAGCTGGGAGGAGTGGCAGTGGAGAGGTCCATGGGTAAGAAGTATCACCAAGGACTTCATTTCATGCAGCTGGACTATGCCTCTCCCCTACCTCCAATGTTTTAAAATCTGCAGTGATGGTACTTAAATAAACCATGAGTGCCAAGCCTCTCAAAATTTTCTGACTGATATAAAAATGCTCCCAGATTTGCATTAAGATCTCAGAGTAACACTGTTTCTTCCTACTGATTCATAATAAATGTCACTTATTCAAAGAGAAGATTAATGAGGAAGTGTGGCTTTCTACTGGTATTAAATGGGGATCCTATGATGAACTTGCATTTGCTATGGTGGTAATTAGATGCAACACTGCTTTCTTTTCTTTTTTTAAAATAAAGTTGTATTGATTTTTTACTATTACATTTAATTAGTACTTAATAAACATCTTGTTGTCTGGGTTGTTTTGTTTGGTCAACAATACAAATTATATTCCTAATCTTTACCTCTTTTTTCCAACCATTGCTAAAATAAAATTCATATTTGATCGTATTCTGTACCTTCTTTCTGTTTAATCATCAATGTAAGTCTGTCCATTTCTTCACAGTCCAATATCTTCTTAATTATCTATTAATAATTAATTAAACCAATTAATTAAAATTAAGATAATTAAAAATTATCTTAATAATCTATTATGTATTCATCTAGTGGTATTTCTTCATTTTTCCAATGCTGTGCAAATATAATCCTCACTGTTGTTAATACATGCAATATTAAATATATACTTTGTTTATCAAGTTTTTCTAGTACTATGCCTAATAAAAAAAGTTCAGGTTTAAGATCTACATGTTTTCCTGACATCTTTTCTAACCACATGTGTATTTTTGCCCAATTTTTTTTTTGCTTTAGCACAAGTACACTGCAGATGATAATATATGCCAGATTTTTTGTTACATTTCCAACATTTACTAGATACAACACTGCTTTCTTGATGAGTGGAAATCAGATGCAACACACATTGAAAGTACTTCAGATCACTTGCAGTTAATTAATATGTTAATTACTTCCATATTTTAGATATTATGCTATTATTGAAATAAAATTAAATAGAATAGAAACAGTTGGCAAACAGTTGCAATCCATTAATTCTTAGTTAGAGGTAACTATCTTCAATTCACTCAAAGAAGATAGATGACAGGGATGATGGGGATAAGTAGAGGAAAAAAGCCCAAAAGATGTAAATCCACCAAAGACTGTAGTCTAAAAATTCTAAATTTCATTCTTACAGAGATGGAAAATTCTGATCAACATTTTTAAAAAATATATCAAGATAATCACTTCTTTCATAATTCAAAAATGTATGTATAAAACTTCTCCCCCAAAACAGAAAGCACATAGTAATAAAATCAAGGGATTTTGAAGTAAATTAGAAGTAAAATTAAGGGAACATACATAAAAATACTGTAAATGACATGAAGTGCTACACAGCTGTGCAACCAAAATCTCACTGGGATAATAATAAGTTATATTATTAATATTATTATTATTCCAGTATAATATCACCAAAGGCACACTGTCTCCATTTCATCACTTGACCGCATCCAATTTTATGATTTTTGACTTATAGTACAACAGTTCATTTAGTGACCATTCAAAGTTATAATGGCACTGAAAAAAGTGACTTATGATTGTTTTTCACGCTTATGACCATTGCAGAATCCCCAGAGTCACGTTATCAAAATTCAGTCACTTGGCAACTGACTCATATTTATGACGGTTGCAGTGTCCAGGGGTTATGTGATCACCTTTTGCGATCTTCTGACCAGCAAAGACAATGAGGAAGCTAGATTCACTTAACAACCTGTGGCAAAAGGTTGTAAAATGGGGCAAAACCAAAGGTGGTATTCAACAGATTCTGACCAGTTCTGGAGAACCGGTAGCGGAAATTTTGAGTAGTTTGGAGAACCGGCAAATAGCACCTCTGACTGGACATTTTACAGTACCCTTCCCCTGCCACGCCCACCAAGCCATGCCACAGAACTGGTAGTAAAAAATTGGAATCCCACGACTGGGCAAAACTCATTTAACAATTGTCTCACTTAACAACAGAAATTTGGGCTAAATTGTGGTCATATGTCAAGGACTACCTGCATTTATTATTTATATACAAACATTAGTTAAACATTATTTTAACTTGCAAGCTTGCAAGATGCAAATAACATAAATTGATGCATTGTTTGCGTGTACAAAAAATGATAATAATTATACTTCGTAATAAATGTTAAGTGGGACGTGGTGACTCACTGGCTAAGATGCTGAGCTTATCGATCAGAAAGGTTGGCAATTTGGGGGTTCAAATCCCTAGCACTGCGTAATAGAGTGAGCTCTCATTACTTGTCCCAGCTTTTGCCAACCTAGCAGTTCAAAAGCATGTAAAAATGCATGTAGAAAAATAAGGACCATTTGGGTGGGAAGGTAATGTTCCGTGCGCCTTCATGACCACATGACCACGGAGACGTTTTCGGATAGTGCTGGCTCTTTGGCTTTGTAATGGAGATGAGCACCACCCCCTAGAGCCGGAAACGACTAGCACGTATGTGCATGGGGAACCTTTACCTTAATAAATGTTACACAGATGTTGTGAATTCCTGAAAATCTGGTCCATTGCAAGCAAAAATTAATATCTGCTAAATAATTTTTTCCCTGTATTACAATGCAATAACATCATGCCCCAGTTCGGATAATTTCATAGACAAATTATATAAGAGATTCAGCTGTTAGTCCATGTCAGTAACAATAAATAAAATTAAATATACATGCAAAAAAAATAGAGTATATATAAGTATGTTGGCAAGAAACAGTAAGAATAATTAATTTTAAATAAGAGGCTTGACATAGCCTGGAGTCTTCTATATGTTCATAAACATATTATAAGAACATTCCTTCAATTTTGCTTCAAAAACTGAGTACTGTCAATTATTTAATATACAGTGCAATGAGACAAAATTTACAAAATGGGAAAGGCTAGACCAAACAAAGAGAAAATGCTTAATATTATTCATCATTAACATAGAGCTGAGAATCAAGCTAGTTGCTCACTGAAAAAAGCATTCAACAAAATTGAATAGTACCTTCAGATAAGCTTAAAGTAGAAGTGATTCATAAGAGAGCCAGTTTGCTGTAGTAGTTAAGCGACCAGGCTAGAAACCAGGACACTGTGAGTTTTAGTCCTGCCTTAGGCATGAAGCCAGCTGAGTGACCTTCGGTCAATCACTCTCTCTCAGCTCTAAGAAGAATGTAATGGCAAATATTTCTGAAATCCTTGTCAAGGAAACTGCAGGGCTCCAGTCTACAGTGACTAAAAGACATGCACATAGAAAGAGATGATTAAAACAGGTATATGTTATGAATTTATCATCCCTAGAGTCCAACAGCTATTAATTTTCATAAACCTTGGTTTTGAATATTTATTCTGACCAGATTTCTGGGAATCTTGGGACTGATGTTTCATTTTCCCCCTTTGGTCCTGGAATCAAGAGATTCATGCAATGGTTTCTATGTGCAAAACCTCCATGAACTGCATTGTAACAAGCTGTTATCAGAATGAAAGGTGATAAACAGCAACAGAAATTCAAGTCTGCTCTTTTTCTTTGCTTTTTTTATTCAGCCACTGCAGAAAATCAAACAGCTAACAATCTCATTGCTGTGAAGACAACCGATTCTCAATCAGCTCTCAAAAACCATCAAAGGAAGATGTAAGAATGACTTTTTTTCCTTCAGAAAGAGAGAAAGAGCAAGATCAACTCTTCTGCTCTGCCCAATTTCCATAATTTATTTTTTCTTAGGATGAATGATATAACTTTTACCTTGAAATATCAACTTATTATTTGATGATACCCTCTATTTATAATTGCACTGTAAGGGACAAGCAAGATTCTGACCTCTTAGAGATGAATGAAGTTTACCAATTAGATGTCATTATCAGTTAGAAGTGCTAAGCAATTTCAGAACTGAAATTTAAATGTTTATGGAAATTCTTAGTCATCCAGGTCATGGTTGCCCAAGAAGCTGAAGAAGCTTCTTGGATGAGAAGTGAAATGTCTTCAAAGGAAAACCAGAAAGTCTAGTTGCCTCTTGAAAAAAAAGCACCTTTGGAATAAACTGAACTTGTTTTTGTTTATGGAACTTATTATCTTGAGGGTCCTATTACATATTTTCTAAACCTATTGCCAAGTGCCCTAATAAATTCAGTCAACAGGATTTTTTGTGGGAATAGATATCAATGGTAGCTATACCTTAGATTAATTCTACAATATCAAAACATCACACATATACACAGATAAGCATGCATATAAGATAAATATATTGTTTGTAATGCATGAATTGGATACCCTGCCTGAAATGACTAACTGCATTTCGAAGTTTCTTTGCTGGAGTTACTTAGAACATTTACTTTAAATGATAAAAACAAGAAGATTTTTTTATTCCTCTGATCATTTTCTGACTCAGTTCTCCTTTTTCACATCATCACCTTTTTTTTCTTTCACTATTAATTATTATTAATTTATCTGTTACTCCTTTGTTTATTAGAGCCATAATTCAGGTAAATAAATACAGGTTATTGTTACAAAATGTTCTCAACATCAGCTTCAAAATTCTGAGCAGTGAAATAAAAATTGTTCTGGGATTTATGCCTTTTCTTTCTTTTAGAGAATATTTGGGCTGCCCAGGGGGAACTAGAAGTAGCATCATTCTAATAAAGAGGAAGCACATTGCTACACAGGAAATAGAGATGGGAGCAGAAGGAACTAGATAATATAGAAGAAAGATTTTTACCCATGAGAATGTGATGACCAGGAACAAAGTATTGCACTATCTGTTAGTTATTATTCCAACTGCATAAATATTTTACTTTTGTATTTAGGAATCTTGAAAGGAAAGTGTTTGGATTCTATTGATTTTTATTTAGAGATTAGAACTCTCCTGAAGACCACGGCTGAACACAAGTAGGAAACTAAAATAGAGCTTATTCTACAGGACTCATTCCAGCAGTGATGCTGATGGTAAACAGGCTTTACTTCTCTGTTTGAATATTATCTAATGAAAAATTTCAATGGTCAAAATATGGCAAAAAGATTCAGACGCCTGTCAGAGTCTTTGAAAAATTGAAACAATCTGCCTATTTTGTGCATGAAATTTCATCCACAATTGCTTGCATGTATATGATTTGGATGCTGTTCATTTTGACAGCTTTAGGGTATCAGTTGCTTGGTTACTGAAGTTTTGAATAAAGGGCAGTTTATGTACAGCCTAAGGATGTGAAACAATAGTTCCGGCTACCTTGTCCTTCCAGGCTTTTGGAATCTGTCATAAGTGGCTTTGATGGACATGTTTTAGAAATACAGAATGGTTCCTTGAGGGAAGGAGAAGGTTAGCATCTATTCCCTTCAAAAGGCAGAAGCAAAAGAGAGGGAAACATAGAAAAAGTTACTGTGGATAACTTGATTCTAAGGCTTAGAATCAAACATTCCAAATGTCTACAAGGTGACAGAGAGGGTGTTATTATCTATCTTAGCTTCTAGGATTCTTGAGTAGAAGTATAATTCAAATCATATCTGTCTCTCCTTTGTTTGTTTTTAAAATCAACTGATAGAGCTACAGGGAGTCTGGCTTGGGTTTTCCATGGGCCAATTGACTAGCAGGTCAGTAGAAAATGAATCCCAAAATGGCTGCCACTGTCAATATGATCAGGAAATCAAGAATCTGGAGTGGGAGATAGAAAGAGTGGAAGGAGAGCTGGGCAGGTTTGGCTCTAGATCTAAAAGAATGTGTATATTTGAGCTTCAGATGCCCAAGTTGGCCACCTATATAATTTCTGAGGCCAAAAGATTGTCCAGCCCCAATTGAAAATTATTACAAATTGATTTTTGGACCAATTATCAATCAGAAACAGTTTGGTTGCCTAGCTCAATGACTTACACCAATAATGGATTTGAAAAATATAACCCATTGATGTTAGAGACAGGGTCACCATGGTTGATGACATTGCTTTAAATAAACTTCTGGAGAGGTTTTAGCTGCCCAGTTTATGGTCACTTCTTTCCCTTCTAACAGAATGAGCTGTCACTGGTACTAAGAGACCTTTTCCCCCCTTGTACCTTTGGCTTTTTGAAATATCATGGTATTCTGTCCTGTCCTCCTAATTTCTTAATGTCATCATACAACTATGGAAGAAGTCAACATCGAATTGCTATTCGAACCCTAGGTGGAGGCATTCAGCTAGGCTCCTACAGACCTACAGATTAGGTATGTAACCTGCAATAGTGTTGCAGTTGTTGGGCATCCATTGGGGGAGTGGGGACCTGTTCTTCCCCCCTCAAGTGAATGAATGTGTCCTCAGATCTAAGCTTATGCCTTTAAGGTTTGTTCATCATGACAGTTGCCAGCCTCAGAAAGTTTCATCTTGCTGTAGATCCTCAGAATTTCCCACAGAGGCATAGAGGAGAGGAGGAAGAGAAACCAGAGGGGGGGGGACAGGGAGGGGAGGAGGCAATTGAGAGGAAATTCTCAAGGCCGTGTAAAAATGCAGGTGGTATTCCAAGGTGCCATTCAATGCCAATCAGTACAACTTCTTCAGCAGAGTGCGAAAGGAGCAGTATGTTGGTTTAGTGTGGACTTATTTCTTTATAACAGGATTCTTGGCAGGATTTGAGGAATTGTCTTTCTGCATGTTATCTCTGGCAATTATGTTTCTGGCCTGGACATAATTTTCTTTGACTTTAATTGGGTGCTGTCAAATATGAATTACTTCCCCTGTGGTTTAGCTTCTTGGCTTAATCAAACCATATGTAGGATTAGTGTACCATGGACAATCTTGCTGGGTTGCTTTGAAAATAAAATGTAATAGGGATGGCCTTAACATGGATTTAAAAAAAAGAAACTTCCATTTTTTTTAACCTCTCTTTTCATTTGGATCATTTCTTTCTTGTTATTTTTAAGTTATTTTCTCCCCATACTTAGCAACTTCAATGGAATACAAAATAAAATGTGCTGTGCTAGAAGACTGGAATAAAACATCTGGTAAAAGAAAATGGAAACTAATCAAGAAGAGAAGCAACCTAGAACTAAGGAGAAATTGCCTGACAGTTAGAACAATTAATCAGTGGAACAACTTGCCTCCAGAAGTTGTGAATGTTCCAACATTGGAAGTTTTTAAGAAGAGACGATATAGGGTCTCCTCCCTGAGCAGGGGGTTGGACTAGAAGACCTCCAAGGTCCCTTCCAACTCTGGTGGGGCTATCAAAGGTGGAAAAGACTTAAGACTTTGTGCAGCAAAATTAGGCCAGATTCGTATTCCCCAACTCTAACACATATTCCTGTGAATATGAAATAGAATATGAATATGAAATGGAAGTAGAAAAAGATTTAGGAATGGAAGCTATCACTCTGAAGGGAAGAGAAGCGCATAGACCACCCAGTATTTTTAATACTGGCCTTAGTTAAACTTTTTGAGCTATTAATTTGGACAACTTGCATGTAACTGACCCTTGCCTTACCTCTGCTTCAAAGAGGGTCAGTTAGGATAAGGGGTACTTTGCAGGGGAGGGCAACCTTTTTAGAGGTGAATAGTTTAAGGTCAGTTGTGGGATAACCTCTGACAAAAGGTTATTTTAGGGGTTAGTGTTTCTATGAACTGGACTCCAGCCATCCAGCTGAAGAAAATCTCCCTACAGTATATTTGCCATAAATTGGGGGTGGGGGGACCGGATGGAGGGGATATTTGCATAGGATTCTGTTTTGCTTAAAAAGATTGTCAGGTTTGTCTCTGTCTTTAAGACAATATCTCAGAGCCAGGTGAATTTCAAGCAGAGATTTTATACAACTGGAATAATGGCTGAGCAAAGAAACATTTGGAAGCTGAAAGTGTATGCTGTGGAAACATTAAATGAGCAGAGCATGGCCATATGAGGAAATGTAAAGGCCTTAGTTACAAGCTCTGTGATGGAACGGATCTGAAACTTGGATCCCAAGACAGGCCTATTTATTTATCTATTTTAACTCTGACATTCTTGTTAAAGAAGGCAAAAATGTAAAACTGATACAGTACAGCTCTTTTCTTTTTTTTTAACAAAGTGGGGGGCTGGCTGTGGTTGCATAATAGCAGTGTTCTATCATCTCCTTCCAAACCTGTGGGTGCCTCTTAGGTTTCCTCAAATACTTTATGGACTGTTTTCAAAGATTTCTATAAAATCAGGCCAGCGATGTCTGCATCCTGTACCACATCAGTGAAAAATTACACCATGTTTCAAAGTCATGTAAAATCCACTTTATGGGAAGCATTTATATTTGCCAAAGTATAAATTTAGCAGATTGGTCCCCTGAGGTAAGCATACTACTGGTGAAACTCTGCAAACGTCAGAAGATTACACCAGGAATCCATTTGTCCTACTGTCAAGTGGGGAGCCTTTGGCTGATGCTATCCTCACATGCATCAGACTGGACTTAGATGTTTATTTATTTCCAGTGTGTGGAACTATCTACCTTTATAAATGTGGTTGAAATGTGACAGCTTGGTTTTATTCATGTCTCATCAAACCATCAAGCCACCAACATTATAGAGATATCATTACTGTAGCTCAATTTTGGCTTGGTGTGTTTATTCAAATCACAGTTTGCTGCCTGGTCTTTTATGATAAACCATAGTTTGATCTTGAAATACATTACTTAGCACTTATGGAGAAGAGGGGACCACACACATGATTTAGAGAAATGAAGAAGGTGATATCCAAATGCAACTATCATATGGGAATGTTTCATAGTGGAACCTATAATGACTGGTTCTGTGTATGGCTAGTACCATTACACAATTTCATAATAAACAGCTGCCCCACAAAAAAATAATGATTATTGGCTACCCGCTCCTGTCAGTAGAGGATGTAAAAATCCCCCCAAAATAAGTTAACCTTTTATCAGGAAGTCCTGGAAGATAAATGTTCACAACACAAAAGGTGAGTACAATATTCCTGAGGAGTAGCAGGATAAAATGGAACCAAATGCCAAGGGTTGATACATAACAAAAGAAAAGAACAGCCACCAACATCTTTCTCACAATAATCTGCTTCCTACAAGGGGGTGGGGGTTGGGAATATGTATCAGTATTAAAATCCCAGGCCTCAGTCTTCAGCAGTTGCTTCCACACTGTACTACCACATGCCTAAAAACAAACCACAACAGGCAGTCTAGTGGTTTCTCCACTTGCAAGCTGCCTTCCTCCTGATGTTGGCATTTCCTGCTCTAATGATTCAAGAAGAGGCCTCTTATATATTTGTAGCCGGGAAGTTTTACCAGCTGGATGTATGTGTCTGTATGTGTAGTCTGGTGTCAGCCTGACTGACACCTGGAATGTGTGGTAAATGCACCTATGCACATTAACTCAGTACTCAGAACCCTCTTTCTTAGAAGGTTTGTATTTGTACTTGCCTGATCCACTAGTCTAATGGGAATTTGGGACACACTCTAGTCATTATTGCCAGAAGGACACGAGGAGAAGACATAGGTAAGATTTTCTTGGTTCCTGATCAATTTTAGTTAACTGTGGAGTCTGTGCTACTCTCTGAGCAGCAAGTCAAACTCTCGGCCCATCTATCAATAAAGGAAAAACACACTAAGCAGCTGTTGCAAAAGCGTTAAGAACCATTTGCAGTTTGCTATCTAACTTGGTTATCGAAGAAAATTCTCAGAACTCTTCTGCTTGGTGTTATGCCGTTTCTGTGGTCCTGTCAGAGTTATTATGTTTTTTTTTTCTGTGTATGAGATCATCCAGAACTGAAATAGGACCAGTTTTATTTAGTCTACATAAAACAATGACAAAAAGTAATAGCTCGTATTGCACTGAAGCTCCAGGTACATTCGGTTGTCCTTGATACTTGGAATAATTTAATGGGGTTTACTCTTTAGTTGCTGATGAATCTACATCACGTGAACCAATCATACTTATTATAAACATCCAGGAAATGGCTGATTTTGTTTCAGAGTTTGCACTGTCAATTGGAAAGGGAAAGCAAAAATGCCTTGAATTATATACGTCAAACCTATCCTTTTTGGAACAATTGTTATATTCCACAAGCTTCCTACTTTTCTTAGCTTCATGAGATAATTTCATTCTTACAAATGCTTACAATTGCTTACAATGATCGAAAACAAATCTAACCAAGTTTTGGATGCCTTAAGATAATTATGCATTGAAACAAGAATTTACATTTTTATATCATATTCTTCCATAATACGACACATTTGATGCCCTATGCATCCTTATCTATTTTTAATCACATTTCTAAATATGATTAGTTGAGAATGAGTTTCTTTCCTGATTATTTTTAATTTGATTTTAATTGCTTTATAGTATTGTATGCACAGGGATTTTTGTTCTTTGTTTTTCCTTTTGTTTCTTATGTTAACAGCTCTGAATATCCTAGAAATGCAAACAGAGCTATATAACAAAGTAACAAATAAAATAAAGCATTGCACCAAAATGGAAAAGTATTACAGTGTAATGCTGTACAGTATTACATGTAATCCACAATTATAGAATGCAAAACTCCCAAGTTTTAACTTGAAAGTAAAGGCAAAGGGATCATCTGAATTTGGAGCCCCCTATTGGCTTTTGTGTTCTATGATAATAAAAGATGCCCTGCCCCCCAATCTTTTTCTAATTTGGGGGGAAGGGATCATCAACTTAGAGCAAGGTTCCTTACTTTGAAATACTGTCCTTAAAGGCACAGGACACACAATGTATTCAACATAGTATGTCCTTTAATCCTTGAAGCTGATGAACTATTACAAGCACAGTTAAGAAATCTCTACTGTTTCTCTATGAATTTATTATTCTATACTTAATAATGATTAAATTATGCCAAACATTATTCATGATTAAAAATATCTGGATAGTTAAAGAGTTACTAAATGCATTCAAACACACAACATAATAAAAATAATTTTAATAAAATAAAAAAAAAACAGCAAAGAAAAGATATAAACCAGATAAAAACCATCTTCTCAATATTACACAGGTGCTTAAAATTAAATAAATTTCTCTTATGAATGAATAAAATTCATAAAATCTTCTGAACATTTTTAGAGGATAGAATGGCTCACATGAAACACATGAAATTCTTTTTTTAATTTTCTGGCAAGAATAAACTACATCAGTTAAAACATTTAGATGGTTCAACTTCAAGCAGGGCAAGAATAGTTTTAAACTTAGCAGGAAAATGAAAAAAAAAGGGAAGAAAGGGCTTTTCTTCTTTTCTTCGCCTAAAAATCCATCAAATTCCTTTTTTAAAAAAAACTATTGTCTCATTCTTTTCAGACATACTGTAAGCATCTGTAAACGAAATCTGTAAACTATACTCAATGGGGAAAGAGTTTTATGAACAGCTGATGTGAGGCTTAAAAAGAGGCAACATATTAAATGGTGCTTGAAGAAGGGGAAAATGCTTGCATTCCAGAACAAGAACATCTGGTTTATTGCAACAAAAACTACTGTAATTATATCAGTGCTGTCTGCTGGAAGAACTGCCCTAGGTTAGGCTGTGTTTGTGGGTTTTCATAAGGCACACAGTTTTGAAGAAGCAGGAGGAGACATTGGTTGCATATCTTGGTGTATTAGACCATAACTGAACAAAATTATGACTTGGGGCAAAAGGAACTGAAAAAATCTAAATAAACCCAAAAAGGGCAGTCTTCCTGGCAATTAATTTTGTCAAGTGTTTTGGACAAACTTATTCCCATTAAACTACAAACTTCAATGCAATATTTATTCTTTGCTAATTTCAGCGTTGGCAATATTTTCTTTATTATAACTAACCCTATATCTACTGAAGATACTTTTTTCCCCTTGATGATATATACTAACTTCATAATATTTCTGTTTTTTGCAATGCTAATGTTTATGCTTTACAAAAGACAGAAATTAAGAGCTATTAATTAAGATTTAGAGAACTGCTGTACATTAAAATCAAGGAATAAGAGCAGAATCTAGGTCTTATGATTTCTGCTGAAAAGAGGGAATATACTGTTGTAGAACCTGTGCAACAAACAACATAGTTTTTAATGTTCTGGCACTGAAGATATGCTCCCAACATGTCCTTGATAGTACATTTGCATTTTTAATATTAATTACATTTAAATTAATCTAAATAAAATTTAAATATATGTTAGTTTTTGAGTCCTGATTTAGGACTCAAAATCCAGCTATCATCATTAGATCAGAAAAGGTTGTACTTTTTTGCTGTAGTAGATTATCTCATTATTATCCTTCTAAGAGTTGTGGTGGCACAGTGGTTAGAATGCAGCATTGCAGGCTAATTCTGCCCACTGCCAAAAGTTCGATCCTGACGGGGTTCAAGGTTGACTCAACTTTCCATCCTTCTGAGGTCAGTAAAATGAGAACCCAGATTGCTGACTCTGTAAACCACTTAGGGAGGGCTGTAAAGCACTATGAAATGTTATATAAGTCCAAGTGCGATTGCTGTTGCTACTGCTAAGATGGGAATTGGGACCTGAAGGTAGTACATAGTATAAGATTTTTTGGCAACAATGTGGAAATGGCTACAATGTGGAAATGGCTTCTGGAATTCTTTTTAACTTTTAGCCTAGTGTATCTAGTAGCTATATCTCCAAATCAAGTTTACTAAAAATTTCATGATGACTGCTACGTGAAGATTGTTTGCAGTAAACTTTTTATTGAAGTGGACTGCAGCTCTGAGCAGTAAACTATATAGCCATGAATTTTTAAAAATTCTTTTTAAAAGTAAAATGCTATATTAACGCAACAACTTGTGTATTTGCATTACAGATTTTATTTTAATGGTTCTTCTTGAGCCATATTCATGGTAATGATGACCAGAACATCTGACAGAACTGAACAATCTAGTTCAAGAACTTTGTTTAACTGAGGTTGACTGTTAGACAATTTTCTCTTTTGTTCTAGAAATAAGTTTGCACTTTCAATATGGAACTGAATTATGATGAACTTTTGAGAAAGCCTAAGACATTCTTTTCAGTTTTCTGCCTTTTGTTTCTCTTTTTAGACTGTTACATCTGTAACCTCTAGACAGCAAAAAAGAAAAAAGAAAAAGGCAGACTGACTTCCTCCCTTGGTACTCATAAGTCATTACTGATTGGTCTCACTGCCTTTCATCTATGCGAAGCTCAAATCAGACTCACTCTTAAGAGTATGTTCATTTCCAGTTTGGGAGGCCCAGTTTGCAATAGTAGATAAAACTGTTTACCAATGCTGGTTATATTGTAACCAGGATCTCTAAGAAGATCCAGTTACATATTTGTAAAACATTTTGGCTTTTTCTCTTGAGATTTTGTATTGTACATTCACTTTTAGAGAAACACGTTTGTGGAAAATTTGCAAAGAAAAGATTGACTTCTTTACAGACATATAGGGAACACAGACGGAAGCAATTGACTCTGGGGGAAGTCACATACTCTGAAATATAGTCTTACATTTTACATCTTGTTTCTCCTGGGATATATACTTGGAGCAGTCACTGAATTGTTTCAATTCCTTACAGCAAGTAAGACAGCTTAAATCTCTGTCAGAAAAAAAAAATCACCATACCACTATATATCTTAGGGAACCACAGGGATTTTATATTAACCTTTGAAAATTTAGGAGCATAGGAAGCTGTTTTCTATTGCATCTCTCCCAGTATTGTTAAGAAGCAGGGGTTTTTCCAGCATTACCTGGGGATTCCTGGAATTGAAGCTGAGACCTCCTGATGCAAAGCAGAAGTTCTAG
The DNA here is from genome assembly GCF_049901735.1 of Notechis scutatus. Classification (NCBI taxonomy): domain Eukaryota; kingdom Metazoa; phylum Chordata; class Lepidosauria; order Squamata; family Elapidae; genus Notechis; species Notechis scutatus. The sequence goes on along the minus strand of NC_142009.1, from coordinate 258,396,469 downwards.
CATAAAGCCTTGACACCATCAGACATTCAATGTCATCAAACCTTAGTCAGAGTTTGAAGTCTCTTTCACAGTTCATTTTCCCCCACTATTTTCTGCCTGAAAACTCTGTTCATATTAAATTCTCAGCTGAAGACTTTAGGTAATGGTATTTTGGAATGTCTTTGTATTTCAGAGGATTTTCAAAATCAGAAAGAACAGTCCATAAATATATATTCAGTACAGAAAATTCAGACCAAGGTCATGGAGGCTTGCAATTGTTTCAGTTGAAATGCAGTAGTATTTGGAGAGGTGTAGGCAAGGATGGGATTCTACCGGTTTGGACCGGTTCAGGCGAACCAGTAGTTCCAATTAGTATTTGGCCCTGCCCACCCACTCCTGCCCTTTCCTGTGCTTTATTTCCTGGTATTTTAGCACAGCTGATTCGTGTGGCAGACTGTTAGCTGTTTTACTCACCGGGGATGCAGCAGAAGGTGAGTAATTGAGTTGAAAATGTGCTTTTTAAAATGTAGAGTACACGCGCAAAGCAACTGGTTGTTACACCAGTTGAATCGCACCACTGGGTTTAAGACACTTCTCTGGATCCCCTTTTTCACGCTTCAAACCACAAGAAGCTGTTTAAAGGAGATTCAGAATTATCTTCACTTCTGCAGCCTTGAAATGTTGAGAATGAAAATAAAAAAAATCACTCCTCTATCTCAACCCATTGCTGATGTTCACCAATACAAATCTCCTTCCTGACAGCCCTATTGCACAGACGAGAGAGAAAAAAAAAGGAGGGAAATCTTTTTATCAATTGATCTTGTCAATTTCAAGGGGAGGTATGAAAAAAAGCAAACTAGCATTTCCATTATTGGACCTGAAATTCAGGACCTGGGAATAAAAGTTTCTTCCATGTGGGGGAATAATGGAGGAACAGTGTTTGTAAAAGTGATGACTAGGTTTCCATGTGTATCAACTGTACTATAGTTGAGCTGGAAATAAGTCAGCTCAATTTTCCAACATGGCCAATAAGGCAAACAAGAGGTATCTCTGGTTGTGTCTAAAATGATTCCACATGGAATATGTAATTGGAAATGACACTGAGATCTATTTTAATGGGTAGCATAGGTAACTATTTTAAAATAAATAATAAAGGATGGATTTAACAGACTAACACTAGTGCTCTAGATCGGACAAACATTTATTGTCAATGCACAACATGTGTACAATGAAATTGAAAAATGTTTTACTAACATACAGTTGACTACTGGGTGGTATCTTTGATGTACACAAAGCAGTTTGCATGTACTAAACCAGTTTTTACCCATGGTAAAAGAGAGCTCTCAACTGGATGAAGGTGAAACACCTTAGGATGCTGAATGTCTTTCTGCCAAAGTGCTAATTTGCCTACTCATTTGTTCTGCATTTATCCATTACTAATGCAAATATCAATGCCATAATGTTTTCAGTGCTCTGATATTCAAAGGAAACTCAGTTGTTTCCTTGTTGTTTCTGGAACAAAGTGAGTCTATGCACCACTACATCCCACACCATTTGTGAATCCCTTTCTTGTGCATACTAGTATTAAAGTCCTACTTTCAAGAAGTGATTATGCCCCCAATGAACTTGTGAAAGAGCTTTTACCATCCTTAGTTAATTCTTCAATTCAAAGAACTTTTAACAAGGTAGCTGCCACGTCATTGAGGTAGACTAGGTCAAAAACTAGACCATGTGGAATCTTACTTTATTTTAGAGTGGATAACACAATCTTGGAAGCCTGATATAGATTCTTTTCCTTCATATATTAAAGAAAATCAAGGTAGGGCAATCTTGAAATTTTTCCTCACCTCTCATCTGTTTGGATTATAATGGCAGACTTTTATACTGCTTCACAGTGCTTTACAGCCCTCCCTAAATGGTTTACAGTGTCAGCATATTGCCCCTAACAATTGGTCCTCATTTTACCAACCTCAGATGGATGGAAGCTGAATCAACCTTGAGCCGGTCATGATTGAACTCCTGGAATGACCAGTCAGTTGGCCCTGCACTACTGCATTCTAACCACTGTGCCACCATGGCTCATGATCTTGGGGAATGAGGGGAAGAGATACAATCAGACAAGAGAGGCAGGAGCCGCAGTGGTCCCATCAGAGAAAGAAACTTAAGATGGATTTGCCTTAATTGGTCCGTTGATTAACAATGGTAAAGATAAGTTTGTACTTTCAGACTTGCAAGATTCTGTTAATATAGCTTTGCAATAAAGTAGAAATAGCTTATCTAATTTTATTTATTTATTTATTTATTTATTTATTTGATTTGCCAATTGTTTACAAGATAATAAGTATAAGTGTATACATAGTTGTGAATACATGAAATGGGTATATATAAGAAAAATAAAAGAAGAATAAGAGAAACAATAGGACAGGGACGGTAGGCACGTTGGTGCGCTTATGCACGCCCCTACAGACCTCTTAGGAAAGGGGTGAGGTCAATAGTAGACAGTCTAAGGTTAAAGTTTTTGGGGTTTGGGAAGAAACTACAGAGTCGGGTAGAGTATTCCAGACATTGACCACTCTATTGCTGAAGTCGTATTTCCTGCAATCAAGTTTGGTGCGGTTTACTTTGAGTTTGTATCTATTGTGTGCTCTTGTGTTGTTATGGTTGAAGCTGAAGTATTCACTGACAGGTAGGACATTGCAATGTATGATTTTATATACCATGCTTAAGTCAGACCGAAGACGGCGTAATTCAAGGTTTTCTAGTTCTAAAATTTCAAGTCTGGTGGCATAAGGTATTCTACAACAGTAGAGGAGTGGAGAACTCTTCTTGTGAAATATTTCTGGACTTTCTCAATTGTGCTAATATCAGATACATAATGTGGATTCCAGACTGATGAACTGTATTCAGTATTGGTCTAGCAAATGTTTTGTATGCTCTGGTTAGTAGTGTGATATTACCAGAGAAAAAGCTACGTAGGATTAGGTTAACAACTCTTAATGCCTTTTTGGCTATGTAGTTGCAGTGGGCTCTAGCACTTAGATCATTAAAGGTGAGTATTCCAAGGTCCTTTACAGAGCTTGGGTCATCAACAAGTTCTTGATTATTCAGCTTGTATTTTATTTTCTGACTTTTTTTGCCAATATGTAAGACAGAGCATTTATTTGTTGAGATTTGAAGTTGCCATTTGTTTGACCATTCTGATACATAGTCGAGATCTTTTGTAGGGTAGCAGTATTGTCTGTGGTATTGAACAGCTTTACGTCATCAGCGAAGAGAACGCAATTGCTCTTAATATGATCACAGAGGTCGTTTATGTAGAGTATGAAGAGAGTTGGTCCTAGAACACTGCCTTGGGGGACACCACTATTGACAGGTACTGGATTTGATAGGACGCTCCCGATTTTGACCATTTGTTGTCTGTTTGACAGGAATGCTTCTATCCAGTTATTCAGTTGTCCAGAGATACCATAGGATTTTATTTTTAGGAGTAGTTTATCGTGTACCACTGAATCAAAGGCTTTACAGAAGTCTATGTAGATTGCGTCTATTGCTTTGCCCTGGTCGAGTTGTGTCGTCCATATGTTTTTGCAGTGTAAGAGTTGTAGATTACAGGATAGTTTTTTTCTGAAACCAAATTGTTTATTGGAGAGTAGGTTATTTGTCTCTAAGTGGAGGATGATGGATTGGTTAATAATTGATTCCATGACTTTACAGGTGACGCAGCATAAGGAGATTGCCTGTAATTTTCAACTAGGCTTGGGTCTCCTTTTTGAAGATGGGGGTGACTGTGGCTTGTGACCATAGGTTAGGCAAGGAGCTGGTCCTGAAAGATTTTTCAAAGATTATGCTTAGAGGTTTGGCTATTGCAGTGGATAGCTTTCTTAAGAAGTAGGCACATATTCCATCCGGTCCAATAGATAGAGATGGTTTTAGATTGCGTAGTGATTTTTCAACATTGTCTTCTGTGAAATCGATATGTATTAGATCATTATTGTTATCTGTGGTACGGCTAGGAAATACTGGGCATGATCCATTGCTGTTTACAAATACTGAGCCGAAGAATGTGTTAAAGATGTTGGCTTTAATGGTGTCGTCGTTGCAGTCTTTACCATCAGGTCCTAACAAGGGAGGGATGGACCTTGAGTCTTTTAGTTTGTTGTTTACAAAATTGTAAAAAGCACGGGTGGAATTGGTGCTTAGAAGGTTTTCCTCTTGTTTAATGTGATAATTGATGCATTCGGTCTTTATCTGGTGGCATAAATTTTTGTATCGGTTTTTGAAATTGGCAACGTGACCAGTTTTGTTTTTCCTCCAGAGTGATCTCTTTTTGGATTGAAGTTTCCTTATTGATATGGGTAATCTGCTTTTTGTTTTGTTTTGGGAGTTGTTGTTGGTACATATAGTTTGATGACTCTTTTGACTTCAAGTAAAAATATGTTTAATTCTTCAACAGTATTGCATCCAGTGAATAGAGATTGCCAATCCAGGGATGAGAGATCGTTGTCTATAAGATCATAGTTGCCTTTTTTGAAGTTACAATTGGGGATTACATCATTGTGGTGATTTTTGTGTGGACGTATGTTGAGACAAAAGTCAATCATATTGTGGTCACTACTGGAAAAGGGTTCTTTAGTTTGTATTCCGTAAATTAAATTCAAACTATTGCAGAAGATGAGATCGAGGCAGTTGTTTAGTCTAGTGTTGTTGGTTACTAGTTGTTCCAGTCCCAGATTTGTAATAGCATTGTAGAAGGTTGTGTGTATGATTTCAGTTGTACAATCATTTAGGGTCCAATCAATATGAGGTAGATTGAAATCACCAAGAAAGATAAAAGGGTATGGGCAGGATGCAGCCCATGTTAGTAATGTATTTAGCTTGTTTACATGTTCGATGTCATAATCAGGTGCTCTGTAACATAGTAAGAATCGAATTGTGATATTTAAGGATAGTTCACAGATGATGGTCTCAGGAAGAGCAAGCTCCTGGGTAACTTGGATATTTTTAGATGTAAGGATTTTTATAGAATATAGCAACACCACCTCCTCGACGATTTTCACGATCTGATCGGTAAACATGATAGTCTCTTACTGTGGTAATGGAGTCGGGGAGAGATGCATTGAGCCATGTTTCACAGACAAATATAATGTCGAAGTTAGCCATATTTAGGAGGATGAGAAATTCAGGTATTTTATTCACAAGGCTTCTTGCATTGAGTAGTTTACATTTAAGGCCGGCAGTAGTTGGAATTGAGGTAGTTGGGGCGTGCGTGCCTAGTCTTGGGTGATGGTGGATCGGTTGAGGTAGGGTTGTGGTTGAGGGTAGAAGCTGAGTATTGGGTTGCGTGGCTTACTTTTGATACAGTCAGCATGGTAGTCAATGTACAGGTCCTTCTCTCCATTGTCTAGACGGTTTTTGAGTTCAATGTGGAGTGCACGGGAGCGGGCACGTTGCTGTATGGTTAGGTCAGGGCGGCAACGAAGGTTCTTATGGTTGGTGTTGGTTTTGGCGAGTGAGTTTATGGTATAAATGAATTTACGTTTGCTTGATTCATTTTTGCAAATGACCCTGCACAAGCGTGGGGCCACAGAGCCGTCTCTATTTTTGAGCTCTCGGTCGATGCGGGAAATGTCAAGTATTTCATCAGCGGAGATGGTTGATGCTTGATAATCTCTGATGATGTTTCGGACAGTTGTGATGTCATCATTGACATTGATGTCCTCTAGACCAAATAAGATGGCGTTTGGACGTTTCCGTTCACGCTCAACGGCAAAAACAGAAATTGTGTTTCTGTTTGGTTTATCTGGGAACTGGTAATTGTTAATTGGCCTTTTGTGTTAAATGTGTCAAAGTCTATTTTAATAGATAAGAAATGACTTCTTCCTTTGATTTCTAAGAAAAACATGTAGTGTGTATTATAAGAAAGTTTAGGGCAGTTTCTCCCAGTGACATGTGATACATATAAAACAGGCCCCCAAGATGTTGGAAATGACACAACTATCTCTCATTTCTCTTGTGGTTCACCACAGAAAATGTTGAATTATGTATGTAGTGTTAGATATAGATTAAATATTTTGGTAATTTCCATAACTGAAGCTACATTTCATTTTATTTTGTTGTTGTTTTCAGCATAGATGTATATGTTGATTCTGTGTAATCACTGTTACAGAATTTCTGTTTTCTTTTAATCGTGCCTGATGGACTTCTATAGAGACTTCAGTTGGGAAGATAATGGATCAGCACTGCATGTTATTGATTGTTCTTGCATAGGCATTAGAGTTAGGAAAAGAAATACAAACAAGCCCCAGTTTTTGGTAGAAGTCTAAAAACTAGCTGAACAATATAACTGAAACATATACACTATACAGAATGTGCAAAAATTCCTCACATATGTGCAAGATATATGGTTCAAATTATCAGTGGAGCATAACATTTCTAATTCATAAGTCAAATCATGTTACTAAGACATACAATTTAGCAAATCATCCCTGAAATACTTGCTGAAAAGCCATAGAATGCAACAGATCAATCTGTCCACTGCTGTCAACCTTCTGAGGTACCGTATAACAGAATAACAGAAGGATCTAGGAGGTCTTCTACTTCAACTCCCTGTTCAAACAGGAGAACCTGTACCAGTGTTTCTTAACCTTGACCATTTGAAGATGGGCAGACTTCAACTCCCAGAATTCTCCAGCCAGCAAGTCTGGCTGGGGAATTCTGGGAGTTGGCATCCAACCATCTTCAAGTGGCCAAGGTTGAGAAACACTGAGCTATACCATTCCAGACAAATGACTGTTCAATCTCATCTTAAAAACCTCCAGTGGAGCACCCACAACTTCTGAAGGGAAGCCATTCCACTGATTGATAGTATTCACTGTCAGGAAATTTCTCCTTAGGATGGAATACTCCTTGATAAGTTTTCATCAGTTACTTCTTGTCCTGCCTTCGGGTGCTTTGGAGAATAGGTTGACCCATCCTCTTCTTTGTGATAACCTCTTAAATATTGGAGACTACTATCATGTCACCTCTGGTCCTTCTCTTCATTAGACTAGATATTCCTAGTTCCCGCAACTGATCTTCATATACACTTAGCCTCTAGTCCCTTAATCATCTTTGTTGCTTTTCTCTGCACTTTTTCTAGAGTCTCAACATCTCTTTTTGTATCATGATGAACAAAACTGGATGCAGAATTCCAAGGGTGTTTTCACTAGCGCAGTATAAAGTGGCTCTAACACCCCATATGAACTTGATACTTTCCCTCTGTTGATGCAGCCCAGGACTTGGCTTTTTTTTTGTGCAGCTGCAGCATACTAAGTGGTTGTACACTAGGTCCTTCTCACAATTACTATTGCTATTGAGTGAAGTATCATCTATACCTGTGTATTTGTTTTTCCTTGCCTAAGGAAAAACATCTGACTTTTTTCATCACTGAATTGCATTTTGTTGGATAGGGATCAGTATTCAAATCCATCAAGATCCATCTAGATAAGTAATAATAATAGATAAGTAGATAGTAGTCTAGGTAAGAATCACACCCACAAGTACTGGTTTTAATTTTATTATAAGGTTTCATTAACAGAATCTTTCCAGTCTGAAAGTACATCTCTGACATCAACATCAATCTTGCAAGCAGCCTGTTATCTGACCATTTCCTAGTCCAGGGGTCCCCAAACTTGACAACTTTAAGACTTGTGCTGGCTATTGTGGCTGGAGAATTCTGGGAGTTGAAGTCCACAAGTCTTAAAGTTGCCAAGTTTGGGACCTCTGGCCTAGTCTGTGGCCCTTTTTCCTTCTCTTCTGTCTCTCAAGAACATTCTCGCAGACCATTATGCATTCTCATACAAAAAATCTCCTCTTCCAGATCAGTAAAAGAAGAATAGGTGTATGGTGGTCTTAGCAATTAATTTTATTTTCCTCTAAAAAGGTTTTTTTTAAAAAAAAAGTTGTTAAAAAAGACTTAAAGTATGACATGGCTCAAATGACTCTTTTACACTCTCCTATTTGACAGCTGGAGGAACGTTCTTTGGATTAATGATGTAATCAGAAGTGAATTCAGTTGCAGGTAAGCTTCAGGTTGTGTTACAAGAGATTATTGGAGAGTGGAAATAATGATTTGTAGAGGTATCTTAAAGATGCCAGAAAGCAGAAGGGGGATATAAGGCCCGAAGTTTATTGATGAAACTGCAGGAAACTTGTTTTTCAAGAGTACTAAACTTGGGACTGCTTCACCACAGGATGGAAGAGAATTTTCCTAAAACGTTGACTGTAACAGTAGTGTAGGCCTGTTGATACTCATCTATACTCCTTCCATATGCATACCTGTCTGAACTGCATATCCCAGCTGTTGATGCAGTAGTGTGGCTGTAAGATGATTGCTGTTCTTCTTTGTAATTAAACATTCAGACAACCTGGCGGAAAGGTGGAAGTTAAAGAACAATGTGAACCAAGATCTACGAGAGCTGCCAAACCTACCTATAAAGAATAATAATGGAAGAGAAAAAACTGATTACAATTAACATAAACGGGCTTAACTCAGCTGTTAAAAGAAAGAAAACTTTCCATAAATTAAAGAAATTAAAATTTGATATAATCTGCCTACAAGAAGTACATATTAAAAAGCAACATGAACAACTGTTGATACAGCCAAAGTTAGGGAAAATATTTACTTCTTTGACCCAATGCAAGAAAAGAGGAGTGGTTTTATACATTAAAGATATTATCCCAGTGAAATTGATTTATACCGATGACGATGGAAGATTACTAATGGTGGAAATAATGGACAATAATATGAAAACACTCCTGATTGCAATCTATGCCCCAAACGACAATCAAGAAGAATTTTATAGAAAACTACATATGAAAACAAGTGAACTGGACTATGCTAATGTAGTTATGATGGGAGACTTTAATGGAATTGTAGACAATAACAACATAGAAAACAACAAAGCAAAACAGAAAGACTCTCCCTAAATCCTTTTTTAAAATGATAGATGAAATAAATTTAAAAGATACATGGAGAGAAAGAAATGCCAAGACTAAACAATGCACCTTCTATTCAAACAGACATTTATCATGGTCCAGAATAGATATGATATGGATGTCAACAGAATTGTTAGCTAATATCCAAGAAATAAATATTGAAACAAGTACTTGGGCAGATCATAATCCAATGACAATTAAATGGAAAGAACAAAGAAGAAGATCGAGATGGCCTTTAAATAATACTATACTAAGAGAAAAAGACTTCATACAGAGGATGGAGAAAGAACTGGCTTTTTTCTTTAAAGAAAATAAAAAAGAAGACACATCAATGCAGAACGTATGGGATACAATGAAGGCATATGCCAGAGGCTTGATAATAGACTATACAAGGAAAAGAAATACCATGAAAAGACTAGCCTCTAAGACATCAGAGGATGAGTATAAAGGACTTGAAAAAGAGTTACAGAAAATGCCACAGAAAAAGGACATTAAGTTAAAAATGGACATAATTAAACATAAAATGGGATTAATGAAAAAAGAAGAATTAGCAGAGAAAATCAGAGAAAATCAGAGGTGCGAAACAGAACTATTTTGAAGATGCAAATAAACCAGGTAGATGGTTAGCATATAAACTGAGAAAGGAGAAAGAATCAAGGAAAATATTGCAATTAATAGATGATCAAGGCCAAGTTTGCTATGGAAGTAAAGAGAAGAAGGAAATTATATGAGACTATTATGGGAAACTATACACACAAGAGAATATTGACGATGAAAGAGTTAAACGGTACTTACAGAATGCTAATGCACCCCAGATACCTAAAGAGATTGAAATAATGTTAGAAAGCAGTATAACGATGATGGAGTTAACTGAAGCACTTAAGAAGCAAAACAATGGAAAGGCACCATTGTTGGACTTCCGGCAGAATTTTATAAAACACTACAAGAATCGTTGAACCTTCCACTGCTAGAAGTTATGAATGAAGTTGTGTTAAAGAAGAAGATACCTAAATCATGGTCAGAAGCTTATATTATACTTGTCCCAAAAGAGGAGGCCGACCTATTACAAATTAAGAACTATAGACCTATTTCCCTACTAAATGCAGATTATAAAATTTTTGCTTCAATATTGGCAGAAAGACTTAAAAAATACCTAAATAATTTCATTCATCCTGATCAAAATGGATTTCTGCCAAAGAGACAAATTAAAGACAATATGAGAGTAATCTTGGACACTTGGAATACTACAAGGCACACCAAAAGCAAATGGCTTTGATATTTTTAGATGCACAGAAGGCATTTGACAATGTGAATTGGCAATTCATGTTATTACAGCTGGAACAGATGGGCTTTGGTAAAAATTCATCCAAATAATAGAAGCTATATATCATAACCAAACGGCAAAGGTAATGATAGAGGGAGAACAGACACACTCTATTGATATAAGAAAAGGAACAAGACAAGGGTCTTGTTTGTGTTAACCTTGGAAGTGCTAAACAGAAATATTAGAGAAGAAAAGGATATAAATGGGATGAAAATTAAAAAGGAAGAATTTAAGTTGCAAGCATTCGCAGATGATCTGGTTTTTATTTTAGACGACCCACTAGAAACAGCATTAAAATTGATAGAAAAGATAGAGGTATATGGGAAGGTGGCTGGTTTGAAAATAAATAAAGGCAAAACAAAGATTTTGACAAAGAATATGTTATCAAGACAAATGAAAGAAGGTGGTGGATGTATTGAAAATCCAGGTCACGAATAAGGTCAAGTACTTGGGGATACATTTGACAGCAAGATGTAGTACATTAAAAGAGAATAACTATATTAAACTTAAGCAGCAGATAGCGCTAGATTTGGCAAAATGGGAAAATTTACAACTGTCGTTAATAGGGAGAATATCAACAATCAAGATGAATATACTACCCAGAATTTTATATTTGTTCCAAACAATTCCAATTAGGCTTGGAAAAGACTATTTTGAAGATTTAAATAAAATCGTGTTGAAATATATATGGCAAGGTAAGAAAGTGAGAATAAAATTAAAACTTTTCAAGATGCTAGAATAAGAGGAGGATTTGGTTTGCCTAATTGGGAGTTGTACTACCAAGCTACAAATTTGATGTGGGTCAAGGAATGGATAACATTAAGAAATGCTAGATTGTTGACACTAGAAGGACATGATCTGTTGTTGGGGTGCCTTGCTTTTTTATGGTATAAAGGAACTAAAACACAGGGCTATTTTAGAAGACATCACATATGGGAGTCTCTGTGGTTAAATTGGGAGAAGACTAAAAGGCAATGTTATTTGAAAATTCTGGTCTGGCTATCGACTATTGAAGCATTTTCTTATCCTATAATATACAAAAAGGAACCAACAGTTAGATATAGTGAAATATTGAATGAAAAGGGTGAACTTAAATCTATGCAAAAACTAGAGGAACAAAGTATAAAGATGAATTGGTTTTCATATGTGCAAATACATTCTAGGTATGATAAAGATTCTAAAACAGAAGGTTTCTATGATAAATTGATTTAGATAAGATTTTGACAGGTACTGATGAAAAGGTGATTAAAAACTATGGATATTTATTAGAAATTAAACTAGAATAACAAGTTAAAGAAATAATGATTGCTTGGGGGAAGAATTTTGGATATGGGATTGATTTAGAGAAATGGCAAAAATTGTGGTCTCAAAATTATAAGATGACAATGTCAACAGCATATAAAGAAAATTTGTATAAGATGTTTTACAGGTGGCATTTCCCCCCAACAAGAATAGCAAGAATGTTCAAGAACATTCAAGAAAAATGTTGGAAATGTCATCAGATACCTAGCTCATATTACCATATGTGGTGGACTTGTGCGGATGCCAAAAAATATTGGACTAAAATCCACACATGGTTGGAAAAAAATGACAAAAAAGCATATAGACTTGAAACCAGAGATATTTTTATTGGGAATTTTACCTGAAATATATAGTAAAGAATCGAAATATTTGATTGTAAATGTATTAACAGCGGCTAGGATCGTGTTTGCTAAAAACTGGAAAAATGAGAAAATACCAACACAGGAGGAAGTTATTAAGAAAATAATGGAATGTGCTGAAATGAGTAGATTGACATTTGAAATCAGAGAACAAGATGATAAACAATTTTATAAAATTTGGGATCTATTCTATCAATGGTTAGAAATAAAAAATGGTAATGAAATATGTAGATTTTTAGAACATAATGAATATATAAAGATGTATTTTTTATTATATCTACAAAATGATTATAGGATAGATTTGAGATGGAAATATGAACTGTCATAAAATAAATTAAGTAAAATATGGATTATTTCATAAAACATGAATGAATAATAGTATAGTCAAATGATTGATTAATAATGATATTAATGTATTTAGGAATATTTGATTGACAGTATGAGAACATAGACAATGTAATTCTGATTGAAGACTACGAAGTGGAAGCACAAAACAATTTGTAAACCAACCAACACACTGTATGTACATATATGGAAGATGGTTTGATGTTTTTATGTTGTGTTCGTTTATGTTTGTCTTAAAAAAACAATAAAACTTTTAAAAAAAATCCAGCCAACCTGGAAATCAGAATAAGCTAATTCAAACTCCACAATTTCTATGCATTTTTATACATAGCTGTGACATCCTACTCTTCCCAGCCAGTTGATGGAGGAATCTGTCAATTAGCCTTGAGCTTTAAAGTAGGTTGAAAAACACTATGGAGCAAGCTTGAGGAACATACCAGTCAATAGAAGGAGATTGTGGCCATTCTCCTGAATTACAGGCAAAGAGGTTCTCTGGCATGGCAACCTCCCCCCAAAAAACTTAAAAAACCAAAACGGGAAACTACCTGGAGGCATTTTGGTAAGTCAAGCTTCTAAAATTCACGCTACAAGTAGAGTGGCTTGCTCCTTATCCTAATCCTTTCTCTAGGATCTCCTAACTGCTGGAGGAGCTTTTTCAGAAGGTTTCAGGGGGGAAGAACAGTGAGGCATTAAACTAGGTAAAGGGCACCTTTTCTTTGTTGTTTTAACCTAACATGAAGAACCTGAATGACTGATAAAACAAATTCTTTAACAAATAGCTTTGAAGTTATGGTTTCAACATTCTCCTACAGTGCCTGGAATGCAAATATTGCACAAGGCTATGGCACTCAGAAAATGAAACTGCTTAGAATCAAAAGTGAAACTTCATAGCATTCAGAAGTACAAGTACAAGGTGGGAAAAGTAAACCCAATATTTAATTGAAATAGAAATGTGTTTCCATTTAAATGAAATATTTACATATCTGTTAAGGATGGGAGAAAAATGGTAAATGGTAAATATTTATAAGAGAGGGAGGGAGGGAGGGAGAGGGAGAGGGAGGGAGAGAGAGAGACAGAGAGAGAATTTTCAATGACCAGTGACCAAAATATGACCAAGGTATGTAATAGAAAGTGGGGGTGGGTGGGTGGGTGGAGAGAGAGAAATGTGTGCATGTATCCTTTTTAAAAAAGACAAATCTTTATTGAGTGAACGCATACCTAACAAGATTATTTGAAACTGAAAATATGTCTCTTGTTTCACATACTGCCTCCAATTAACTTTCTAGGTGCTAACTTTATCTGTGTGAGTGGTAGTATCATCATTCTTTGCTGAAGGGTAGAAACATGTTATCAAGGTCCTCTCTTGATTGTTGAACGTAGTTGTTTAGGACTTCTTCCTGTTGAACAAGACTGGTGGAAAGCATAGCCACTGTCCACATTTATTGGGCTACACAGTGATTAGCTTGTCTCTCTTTTCAGACTGCTATGGGAGCAGGGTGATTTAATTTTCCTAGCATGATATGGGATCTGACATATAGTTTTCTATAAAGTTAGAAATGGTACATGACGTGTTTTTTAAAAAAATGACAGTTCAATAGGCCAAGTCTTCCCAGCAGGGAGAGTACTACCTGAGCATCATGAAAACAATACAATGGAATAAAATGTATTTTTTTTAAAAAAATAGCATAAAGTTAGCTGAAGGTCTTTTCTTCTTCCTCCATTAAAATCACTTTTCAACAGGCCATAGACAATATAGAAATATCATAAATGATATTTTTCTTTGAGACAAAAATTATGACAGCATTGAAGAAAAGAAAACTATTCAGTAAATTAACATTTACCATATTATCCAGTGGTGGGATTCAATTTTCCTTTACTACCGATTCTGTGGGCGTGGCTTGGTGGGCGTGACAGTGGAAGGATACTGTAAAATCTCCAGTCAGAGGTGGTATTTGCCGGTTTTCCGAACTACTCAAAATTTCCGCTACCGGTTCTCCAGAACTGGTCAGAACCTGCTGAATACCACCTCCGATATAATCCCATAAATGATAGCCATTTAGTCAAATGTGACTTTCCAAAAAAATGTTTTGATGAACCAAACTGATTTAGGAAAACATGGGTCTTCATAGGTCCCAATTTATCTATCCTGTGAAGAGATATATGTAGCCCTCATTTACAAATAGTAGTTCTCTTGCTAAGAGATCAGGAATAATATCACATACCTGGACCAACTTACAGTTCTGGCTATAGGAGCCTCGGTGGCGCAGGGGTTAGAGTGCAGTACTGCAAGCTACTTATGCTGCAACCAGCTGCCTGCAATTTGGCAGATCAAATCTCACCAGGCTCAAGGCTGACTCAGCCTTCCATCCTTCTGAGGTGGATAAAATGAGGAGCCAAATTATTGGAGGCAACAAGCTGACTCTGTAAACCGCTTAGAGAGGGTTTTAAAGCACTGTAAAGCAGTATATAAGTCTAAGTGCTATTGCTAATCCCACTTGCCTTTGTTAAATGAATCTTCCTATCCCATGGTTCTGTAATCTCTATAACTTCCTGCTGGGTTCCCATTGCTCTTTGGATACTGTCAGTAACCGTCGCAAATGATGATCAAAAGACTGGGATGCTGACTGTTACACTGTAATTGCAAGCCAGTTGGCAAGTGCTCAAATCATGATTATGTGCCCATGGTGATGCTTTGACAGTCACAACTATGATGACCTGTTGTAAGTTCCTCCTGTTCAGTGCTATCATAACTTTGACTGAACAACGAGATATTAAGTGAGGATTACCTGTACTTCATTTATACATGATTCTGCAGAGCTGTCACATTGGACCAAACCCATGGAGAGCTAAGCTTTGCCCACAGTAGTTAGACTAGATGATACATTTCAGTGTACCAATTTTAGATAACCGTCACAAATCAAAAACCTTTACACATGCTATTGTATGCTAAACCAATTGATGGGTTTTGTTTTGTTTTGTACTCAGCATCACGGCTGGTATTCAGCAGGTACTGACCAGTTCTGGAGAACCGGTAGCGGAAATTTTGAGTAGTTTGGAGAACTGGCAAAAACCACCTCTGACTGGCCCCACCCCATCTATTCTCTGCCTCACGAGTCCCAGCTGATTGGCTGGGTCTCCTTTTGTTGCCCTGCACAGGAGAACAGAGCTGGAAAGCAGGTTAGTGGGGTGGGGAGGGAATGGGATTTTGCAGTAACCTTCCCCCAGGAGTGGGGTGGGGAGATTTTGAAGTATCCTTCCCCTGAAGTGGGGTGGGAATGGGGATTTTACAGTATCCTTCCCCTGCCATGCCCACCAAGCCATGCCACGCCCACCAAGCTATTCCTACAGAGCCGTTAGTAAAAAAAAATTGAATCCCACCATTGCTCAGCATGTAATGTTAAGCCAGTCACTGCAATCAATAAAGCATGCTTTATATCTTAGCATAATGTGTGAATCTAGTATTTGTGAATTATTAAACAAATCATGGTTAAACAAACCATGAATTGGCTTGATGTGTGAACTAAGTGCTAGTGTATCTGCTCAGTGTACTTACCATTTGTTATTGCTGGGCTCTTTTAAAAGCTCTTTAATTAGTAGAGATTCAATTGCTTAAACATTTCTCAGACTTCCATTTCATTTTCATATTCATATGTGGTATTTGTAGCAGAGTAGCCAAAGCAATAGCACTTAGACTTAAATATGACTTCACAGGGCCCTTTACAGACCTCTATATTCTGCAATAGCTTTGTACCATACAATATCAACCTTGTAAACTCTCAAGACTCTTTGTTCCACTATGTATTCAAAATGGACCATGATGTATACATATATGTATGTGTATATATATATATATCATTTTAATATGTGCCATTGTGGACCCAGAAAAGTGTACAACAAAGATTACCTTGTCTTTAAAAAGGTACAGTACAAGACCTCTATATTCTGCAATAGCTTTGTACCATACAATATCAACCTTGTAAACTCTCAAGACTCTTTGTTCCACTATGTATTCAAAATGGACCATGATGTATACATATATGTATGTGTATATATATATTTCATTTTAATATGTGCCATTGTGGACCCAGAAAAGTGTACAACAAAGATTACCTTGTCTTTAAAATAGTACAGTACAAATCTCTATTGAGTTTAGGGACAGTTCATTTTTTTGCTTTCACAGTACCTTTAGTTTCACCTTTCTTCCCACACTTTGGCCTTACTTTACCACCAAATAGAACACCATGTTCTGTCTACAGTTTCTCAAGGAAGAAAGATAGCTTGATTGCTTCACAAGATCTCTTCACAGCAACTGCTCAGATTTTAGGTATCTATGTGAATCATAAGTAAGACCAGATAAATGAATACATACTGCTGATTTCAACATAAACAATAGACAGGATTTGATCTCCAAACTGCTTTTGTTCTTTGTAGATCTTGAGGCTTACTGTGTATGAAGAGTAGTCTAGACAAATGAAACTAATGAATATAATTTGTAGAGTTCGTTTGTTTTTCCTTTCTCCTAGATAAATGACAAACTGGCTTTGTTTCTTAGCAATAAGTGGACAGCCATGCAAATTGAAGACATATAAACAAACAAGAAAACAAACAAGTAAATAAACACCATAGCAATAGAAAATCGACATCTCCCCTGCAACCTATGAGTAAGGCAGGTTGAAATTATCCTTAGCTGTACCAGTTAACTGTTAGCTTTGTTACCCATGAAGGGATATTAGGTTACTTCCATTACATGAATTAAAGGCAAGTTAATAGCGGACAATGGCTCTCTTTAATAAAAAGGCAATGGTTGCCAAACATTTTCAGAAACTGAATTTATGTTAGTACATTAACCTGGTGACTATTCAAACACAACTCTTTCTGTCTTACTAGGACCAACTTCCTGCTTGCTCCTCTGACAAGCCAGTTCCTCACAGACCTCAGACATCACCGAATAACTCAACTTGTGGGCATGGAACTACGCGGACCTATTAGTGATCTTGAAAAAAGCAACTTCTGTTTAAACATTACAAGGTATGCTTTCCCCTTGCTACGGAAATTAAAATCTCTGCCAAAAGAGCATATTCAAAATAGTTCAAACTTGTTCATTTGCACTATCTCTTCAGGCCAATCTGGATTAATACATGTGCAATTATATGAAATTTCATATGCAAAAAGGAACAAAGTCCAGGATAATCCTAGAGTCTGAATAGGATTGTCTTCCAAACAGCACAACTTATTCAGCAATCACTTGCATGATGTGCACTAAATATGGAAATTCTATGGATTGGAGGAATAGGCAGTCTGCATTTGAACACAGGGTTGACACCTTTTCAGATCTCGTTTTCCAAACTATTTCTTGCAAACTGACAGAGAAGATAAGGAAGATGAATATGAATGGAATGTTGAAGGAGCTTGAAGGAGAATTCCCCATTATGCTGAAATGGTTGTCTGCTAAGCCCTTTCTCTGTAAACGTTTATTACAGCACATAGCTCTTGAGTCAGTCCCTGCAGCATGGGTCAAGGCACTGCCAGAACAAAAGTCAATAATACTGATAGCGGCATTTGGAAACTGCTGAGTTTTCTTTTTGGCATTATAGATAATATCCAATGTGGATATCATGCCTTTGAATAGGAATAGGGAAAAAAAACCCAATTGATTGAATATTGAGTGAATGCAACCTGCACATGCCTTTAAAAGGGTACTGCAAATGGGCCCATGGACAAATTCTAGTTCTTGCACAACATGCTAGACTACTATACTTGTGGTCTGGCAAATACGTATATGATTTGATGAATATATGGTTTGAATATGAAGGGAGGGCCTACCCAAATATTCTGCTTTCAGATCTGTGTTTAGCTTTTTTATACTTGTGCTGGGTCCCCATGATGTACTAAGTGCTTTGGGGGGCACTGGAGCTGCCAGTGTTCTGAAATAGAACATGAAATAGAGCCATGGTGGTGGAGTGGTTAGAGTGCAGGCTACTTCCGCTGCCTGCCAGCTGCCTGCAATTTGGTAATTCAAATCTCACCAGGCTCAAGGTTGACTTCAGTCTTCCATCCTTCCGAGGTGGGTAAAATGAGGACCCAAATTGTTGGGGGCAATATGCTGACTCTATAAACTGCTTAGAGAAGGCTGTAAAGCACTGTGAAGCAGTTATACATCTGAGTGCTATTGCTATAGACAACAATGAATCCGCATACAGACAGGAGGTTGTACAACTTGCCTTGTGGTATAACTAGAACAATCTGGAACTGAACACACTCAAAACCGTAGAGATGGTGGTAGACTTTAGAAGAAACCCTCCCATACTACCACCTCTTACAATACTAAACAACACAATATCAACAGTAGAGACCTTCAAATTTCTAGGTTCTATTATATCACATTACCTAAAATGGACACCTAACATCAAAAATGTCATTAAAAAAGCACAACAAAGAATGTTCTTTTTGCACCAACTCAGAAAGCTCAAACTGCCCAAGGAGCTGTTGATACAGAGGAATTATTGGGTCTGTCATATGCACCTTTATAACTGTCTGGTTTGGTTCTGCAACCCAACAGGACAGACACAGACTTCAGGGGATAATTAGGACTGCAGAAAAAACAATTACTACCAACCTGCCTTCAACTGAGGACCTGTCTACTGCACGAGTCAAAAAGAGGGCTATGAAATTTACAGATTTACAGACCCCTCACATCCCAGACATAAACTGTTTCAACTCCTACCCTCAAAATGATGCTATAGAGCACTGCACACCAGAACAACTAGACACAAGAACAGTTTTTCCGAATGCCATCACTCTGCTAAACAAATAATTCCTTCAACTTCCTTCAACTATTTACAAAGTATGCACTACTATTACTATTAATCTTCTCATCACTCCTTATCACCCATCCCCTCCCACTTGTGACTGTATGACTGTAACTTTGTCGCTTGTATCCTTATGATTTATATCGACTGTTTCCTAGTATGATTTGATTGCTTATTGTACCCTATGATTATCATTAAGTGTCGTACCTTATGATTCTCGACTCTTGATGAATGCATTTTCTTTTATGTATACTGGGGGCATTTGCACCAAGACAAATTCCTTGTGTGTCCAATCACACTTGGCCAGTAAAAGAATTCTAATTCTATACAGACAGGATAGGAAAGGGAATGGGGTAGCAGATTTGGTGCCCATATTGTTTTGTACTGATTCAGGGATGGTGAGCTAGTGCTTAAGGCACCAGGCCAGAAAGCAGGAAACAATGACTTCTAGTTCCACCTTAGCCAGGAAAATCAGCTGTGTGACCTGGGCCAGGCCTTCTTTTTGAGCCTAATTCACCTCACAAGATGGTTGTGGGGAAAATAGGAACGGGAAAGTCTGTTTGATATCTTCTCTGCCTTGAGTTATTTGTAAAAAGCAATAAAGGCAATAAATAAATAAGCAAATACATAAATAAATAATCTGCCAGGAGTTTATTTTAAGATGGGCAGCCATGTCAATGTTTAAACAAACAAACAAACAAATATTTTAACACAGCAGTGGGGAAAGTCTTAC
This sequence comes from Notechis scutatus, assembly GCF_049901735.1. Lineage (NCBI taxonomy): Eukaryota > Metazoa > Chordata > Lepidosauria > Squamata > Elapidae > Notechis > Notechis scutatus. The sequence continues at coordinate 258,376,642 of NC_142009.1, read as the reverse complement.
AGCCACCAAGTCTGTTTTTAAAGGCTTCTGGATTATTCTCCGGAGACAGTGGTGGAGCTCTTGGCAACGGATCCACCGCTACTACTGACTCTAGAGCCAGAATACTGTAGACCGAAAAGTAATAATTTGGAAGATGACAACTTATAGTCTGAACTATGCAGAAGTATCAAATTTAATTTGGATCACTTTTTTTTTCTTCAGTGCATTTTGTTCATGTCATCCACCCACTTGACAAAGACAGCTATCATTATATCTTATATTACTAGTTAGTTCTTGCAACTTAGAGGCATTCTTTATCTCAAGACAATGAATACAGTCCAGGAAACCTCAAAGGATAGGACTGGATCACCTTGTAGCTTCTTGTAACTAACTATGTGCACATTCCTGCAATATTCTCTTGAAGAATCATACCTGCAGGGATTTCTTTTTTTTTTTTTTTTCAGTACCCACTTGAAGTTAAAACATTGTGGCACGCTCATTGGACATATTTAAAGTGATGCAGCATATAGTATTATCTAATTAAATAATAGCTAACAACTTTTCCAGCGTGGGTGATATTTCAGCACTCAACCTCCTTCTATCACTGCCAGGCAAAACAATTATATTGTATCTCAAAGGGCAATCTCTCTAACACAGCACCTCATAAAACCAACACGTAGGATGCTGTTCTGCAATAGAAGCCAACCCTGATTCCTGTCTTGGCAGGTATGGTATTCCCATCTTGGCAAGGCAAGCCTTCAAGAACTTGCTTGTTGGAGGAACAAAAGCATTTATTAGCTAAAATATTCTCTCTCCAGGCTTGTTGCTTGCCTTAAGCTCAGGATTTCAAAGAATTTCCCAGCAAAGCTTGGTGGGGTTGCATCATGCCTCATCATACTAAGTAATCCAGTGGGATATACATCACTCAAACCCGATCCTATTGATTTCCCCCCACCCACCCCACCCCACCCTAAATCCCAGAATCTGAGTTTATCAGCTTCTATATAAGCACTGAAAAAGAAGTAAATGAAGATTTGCATAGAAGGGAAGATCATAGTCCACTGAAGGTGATAGTAAGAGGAGCCAATTCTGATGTGATATATTTTTCCACAGAAGGCTGTGATTATTTTGCAATTAATCTTGCGGTGGAATGCACAGGGAAGAAGAACATTTGCCTGAAACTGTAAATCCATATGAATTTTACCAGAGAATTTAATAAGCTGGAGCCAGCATGAACCAATTGGTTTCCTCCCAGTTCCTTCCTGCAAAATCCACATGGATTTTCAATTCTGACGTCATGTTTTCCACGTGTAGTTCTCCGTAGGAATTGGTCCAAAAGCACCACAATCAGTCCTCCATGTCGGTGGAGTCAGTGATCTCACTTAAAAGAGGCCCCAAATCTTTCTGTCTCTGTTTTTATGGTAGAGGGTTTGACTGAATGCAGCAGGCAGACTGGGAGGGGTCGGGTGGGGGCGGCAGGGTGGGAGGTTGAAAGCAATATGCTCCAGGAAATCTATAATATCCATGCTCATTGATATATGGTTTGAAAATTATGACGGCCATGCTTCGAATAAAAAATGAGGTAAGAGTTATTTATATGATTGACATTCTGCTTCAGTGTTTTCACACAAAGGCCCCTCTTTCTCCATGATATGCAGACTTCACATTCCCCACACATTCTTGCAGCCTACACCACATCCCCGAACAATAGAGACCCTTCTTTCATTTTCCTGCCTAGTTTCTGTGAACAGGACTCTGTTGACAACAGAGTCTGTTCTCACTCCTGAAGAATTCCAAAAATTGAACAATCTAAGGACGGACTGTGACTTTCAGAAGGCATCTTTAGAAGCGTTTTAAGTGTATAGTTAACTGAGTGTGTCCCTTTCTTGCTTGTGGTGGCTGCGCTAAGGAAAGCCTACAAAAATGCAGTCACTCTACAAATCTGGCTGTGCCCCCTGAGAAGGCTGTTCTTGACATGGCACCACTAGTGATAGCAATAAAATGTAAACACGCAAGATGCTTCCATTCTTTTACTGCCACGAATACATTCCTTTCCCTTTTCACCCTGGTTATGTGGGGGGGATGAATTTTATTTCTCATGGTAACTACTACACTTGCCTCAGCCTGGTGGCAGCACCTGACTGATCGTGTTTGACCCTGGAATATAAGTAGCATCAGGCCTAGTTGCCTTTGTATGGGAAACCACCTGGAAATTCCTAGACTGTAGGCAAGCTTCGAAAGTTGGAAAGTATCCTGGAAGGAGGCAATGGCTATTTTGTTGCCAAGAAAACTGCATAGATATACCTGGGAGCAAAAGTTTAAGTATATTTTTCCTTCCTTCCTTCCTTCCTTCCTTCCTTCCTTCCTTCCTTCCTTCCTTCCTTCCTTCCTTCCTTCCTTCCTTCCTTCCTTCCTTCCTTCCTTCCTTCCTTCCTTCCTTCCTTCTTCAGATTTAGTTCCACAATTTGCAGTTTAAAAGAAATTGGGGAAAACTCAGCCAAGATGATGAAGGTGAATTTGGCCAAACTCTGGGAGACAGTGGAGAACAGGGAAGCCTGACATGCTATGATCTATGCGATTGCAAAGAGTTGGACATGACTTAGCTACTGAAAAACAACAGACAAGTCTGTCATATAAAATAAAGACAAATGGAAACAAGAAGACAACACATCCTACCTTTATCTCAAACCCTCCACTAATGCCACAAAGTACCAATTTTTTTGGCCAATAATGCAATTTCCATGCAGACCTGATTTTTTAAAAATGTTTGTTAGGTGTATAAAGGTTAAGATATTAAACTGGCTCCAAAAAGACCCAGGTTCTGGTCTACTGAAACTCACTGAGTGCCTTTGGACCAGTCTCTCTCAGTTGAATCTACAGAGCTTCACAGAATTATTAGTGGAAAAATTGCAGGAGACAATCCTTTATAACCACCTTGAGCTCCTGAAGGTAAGAAATCAACAAGCACATAAATTGGAAATAAATGAAAAACAGACATTTCTGGATGATGGTGAAGCAACCACTGTATACTGATTTGGTATAAATACAATTTTGGTTGCATATCAAGAATAAAACAGCCTACCTCAACCTGACCATCAGCAAATATTTTGACATATGTCTGGGAATTCAAAGTGAAAAATACAATATCTAGTTGGCTAAGCCTGCCTCAGAAAGTAATTGACTCAGGCAATAGATTTGGGGTATCAGATTGTTATTGCAATAAAATATCAGTTCTCTGGCTTTCTATTCAATGAACATTGGCTGTTATGGAGGAACTCCTCCCTTCTACTCAATCCCCAAGCCATGCACAAAATCTGTTGCGTTTAAAGCAGGCCACTGAATTGACATATTTTACATTATTTCTACATCTATATAACTGACATTTTACTTCATTTATTTGTATAAATAGCATAAATTGATGCATATGATATAAAATGTCAAGTATGTATTTACACAATTTTGGTTGCCTTAAGGCAGTCCACCCATCAATGAACAAAAATGTCGCTATCAGAATGTTTTGGAAAATCTAAGATTTTCAGGAGGGATCCTTTCACCCAAGACAGAGTAGCCCTTAATGCTGACTTTGTCTTGGGGCAAAGGGGTGACATTGAGAAGTAGAATTGGAATAAACAGGATGTCTATTCCAATGGTGACTGGAATTGTGTTGGTAGCTATGTCCATTACTTTTACAATTAATATGGGATTGAGTTGGGGAAAGTATACAAATAGTCAAACAAACAAACAAACAATTCAAATAAGTATTATATCTTCCATCTAAATTTCTTGAAACACTAATATGATAACTTTAAAATTACTTGGGGGATATTCAGGTAACCCCCAACAGAGTGAAAAGCAGATCATGCAGAGAGGTTTCCCGAGTTTTGTGAAAGTAGTCACAAAAACAGCTTGCCCAGATTTGAAAAGTTCACCTCTCTCAAACTTTCTCCTTGTTTATTTAAGTATGCCTTCAGGACATTTTTTGCAAAGCAGAACTAGGAAGGAGTGTAGTTGCTGTTGAAAGCAGCAATCCGACACCTCTCCCCTAGCAACCTAGAGTAAAACAATAGACAAACATTGATATGATCTCACTGACTATAGAGCCACCCAGCCTTCATCGTAGGGGTACCATATTTGGGCTGAAAAGCTCTGGATTGCCACTATGTGGCAGCAATGGCTTGCAGTGTTGCCATTTCTTTGCTGTCCTCTAGGTGTTGGATTTGGCAGCTCCAGTGAGAAATTTGCCTTGGAGCCCGCAAAGCTCTGCTCATACCCGTTACTCATCTTACTACACCTGATCTAAGCTTAAAGGCCCAACTCTGACAGTTTTCTAAGAGCTTTGTAAAAGTGCTTTTGTTTTTCTGCCTCATTGGCTTATGAAATACTTTTTTTTGGCTTTGTTGTGCTTATTTTATGGGCAAGTGTGTTTTTCTATGACAGGTAGTCCTCGATTTATGACCCCAATTGAGCCCAACATTTCTGCTGTCAAGTGAGACATTGCCTCAGTTGTTAATAGAATCACTGCAGTTAATACTTAATAACCTGGTTGTTAAGTGAATGTGGCTTCTCCATTGACTTTCTTGTCAGAAGGTTGCAAAAGGTTAAATGGCCATAAGTAGGAACCAGCTGCCAAGTACCTGAATTTTGATCACATGATCATGAGGATGTTGTAACTGTGGTTGTAACTGAAAAACAGTCAAAAGTCGCTTTTTTCAGTACCCTTGAATGGTCACTAAATGAACTGTTGTAAGTCATCTTTTCCCATCATTCTTGTACCAACATTTGGTACAAAAGACATGGGTAAAGGGTCTCTCCACTCAACTGGGGGTTTGTGTACTCTATTGAGAAAAATCAGGGAACCTGTTAAGATTAGGAGCAGCAACAAGAGTTCCCTACTATGTGTACCATGGACAAGTCAAAGAATTTCCCCCTTAACAATCGTTACACTTTGCAAGGAGGTGAAAATTGGGACTGAGATAGCCAACATTGTTCTATGTAGCCCTATTAAAAAAAACTCAGTTACAGTCTAATAGTTGGAATGTGCACACCAAACTTTCAAGGGATTAAAAAAACAATAACCCAATTTTGTCTTGACATTTCCCTTTTCTGGGTGTTTCCAAATCCAGGCTGAAAGTCATCATCAGTCAAGCTGCTAATGTAGTTTTTTTTTTATTTAAAAAATAAAACAATTGGAAAATGACAGTCGAAGGAAGGTGAAAGATCTAGTCCCAGGGCTTCCTTTTTTCAGACGAATAGTTTATATATTTTTTAAAAAGTGCCAAAGAGATTATGGTAAAGAGATAACACTTGTATGTTTATCACCATGCCAAACACTTGCATACCCTTGCCTTATGTTTGGAAGAATTTGTAATTCCTGTTCAGCAACAGAAATATGATCCGATTATGAACTCTCAGTAAAAACAGGAGAACTACCATATATGAGCTGCAGGAATCCAGATATTTACTAAATGGTTGCAAGTATTTGCTCCTTTTTGTATCTCTTTGGTGTCATCTACTAGTTTCCAGACTTTTACAGCCCAAATGTCGTAGCCTAGAAAGCAAAATGGTTGCACGGATGTTAGATGATGAGCAAACAAATGGAAACCTGCAGGTCAGGTAGCATCTAATGTTAAGCACTGGCAATAAGGTACCCGTAGACATAAAAAAAACAACAACAGCATCACTAGTTGATGTTTCTAAATGTTTTTAAATAGCTCTAGTTTCATTTGATAGCTAGATCTCATAATACCTTTGTGTCCTGTCCAGAAATCTCACGAAAATTTGGCAATTTATAGTTTGAAAAAACCCACCACTTTTAAAATAATAAAAATTACGTCCACCTCCTCTTCCATCCCTAACCACTTTCCTCTAGCATTCCTCCAGAATGTGATAAATATGATGCCAATATTTTTTAAACAATAGTTTTAGTAATTGTATATGTAGAGAAATGACAATTTGAATATATACTGTAGGTGTTTGAGAAATAATTATTAGTTAGATAATCTTTATTGTCATTTTTTTTCCTGTGGGCAAACTGGCACACATTGAAAATGGAATTCTGTTCCCTGCTCTCAAAAGTGTACACATACATAACACACCTACAGATATGCTATATATATACTACACACACATTATATACCTACATCCTAACATATAAATACATAGAAATATTAATCACTGTCCATGTTGAATACATAGCAGAAAGAGGAAACTTGAGAGTTCAAAAGTGTCATGCCCTTGGTGGAGACTGACTCTGAGGGAGAGGAGGAACAGCTGACAGGGATTGGAAGTGTGGCGCTGGAGGTTGTGGAGGAGGCTGGGGAAGGGCAGAGGAGGACCCAGGCCCATCCCCACTCCATCCTAGGGCACGCAGGGAGGAGAGGATAAGGGAGAGATGTGGTCTACTGGGGAGGAGAGGGCCTCGATCCTCCACAGCTGCAGCTGTGACAACTGGATAAGAGGACAGAAATGAGTACGGGCGAGTGCTGGAAACAAAGCGTGGAAATATCTCTAGTTTATTGTTTCTCTCTGAGTTTGGCGTCCTTCCCAGTATGTGTTCTGATATCTGTGGACGTCTTCAAGCCCTTATCTTGCCTGGTTTGTGTTGTTTTTTACTCTTTATAATTTAAAAGCATTTCCTCCTTCTTGTAACTGCTTGTGGGAGTTTTTTTGTCTCCATTCAAAGATGTTTGGAGCTTGGAAGCAAAGTGAAGGAATAAAAGGGGCTTCACCTGTTTTTTGGGACTGTGTTTATTTTGTATTCCACCTTGGGTCATCACAAAAAGGTTGATGCTATATGGAACAAACTATGATTGAATCTAGTGATTCTGCTTTGGATACTACAAAGCGTCCTCCTAGAAGATAACAAGGAAAACAGATCGTGAAGAGGATGTGTAGTATCCCAGACAATCCTGCAGATCCTGCTCAAGCAACACTTATATGCTATGTCCTGGATAGAAGGCAGTAAGCTGCCAATAAACTTTTCTGTCTTTCTCTCTGAGGCAGTAATGCTTCCAAACCAGACTATGATGCAATATGACAGGATGCTCTAGATCATCCCTCTATAGAAAGTGGTAAGGACAGGTGGAAGGACCAGGGTGGTGGGGTGGTGGTTAGCAGCAACAAGAAGATGAGATGAGCTTTTCCCATGCAATGCAGAAAATGCAGGCGCTGCTGTGCCCACTTCACCAGTGTCTCGTTGTTGAGTGACCAAGCCAGCCTACTCATGCAAACCCAAAAACTTGATGCTGCTGACCATCTCTACAGGTGTAGTGTGGCTGTGCTTACCATTTCTGAATTATTCCTCTTCTGTTTTGCTGTCCTCCAATTTGACCTCATACCTGCAGTTATAATCTTTAAAGGATTATCAATAAGACCATTTTTTTTTAAAAAAAAACTATCAGTTTGCAACACAGAGTAACTCCCTAGATTCATACAACTCACAAGTAACTGAGCTTTAATTAGGAATGTCTTCACATTCTATCAGCTATTTTCCAAGGCTGGTTTTGGGCTTCCATTGTCTAATTCATTTCAGGTTGAATTAATATAGTTTATATGATGTCATGGGATTTCTCTTGAAGATGGCTTAGAATGCAGTTGATCTTTATCTTCATTAATTTTCTTCCAGGCTCAGCTTAATTCACCTCAGTGAACTGATGGAATATGAAGAACTTTTAGAATTTTTAAAAATCTCCTGTTGGAAACCTGGGATACGTTTGCCAAAAACACGTGGACATGACTATGAAATCACCAGGTACTATGCTTGCTGCAAAAGAGCCATTATCATTTTTAACAATGGCCCCACTTCAGCTCACTGTCTGTCTGGCAGCAAAGATCCTTTAATCTTAGTAAGATCTTTTCTAACTCTTGTTTTCAGGACGTATTATGATGCCATTGTGATACTTCGGGGATAATTGCTGTGTATATTTTGCTGGATTATATTTAATTCTCATGGAGTTTTGTTTACTCTTTCATCTTCTGAAACTTTTGTTAGACATAAGAGGTATATATAGTACTAGTAAACAAACAAATAAACAATTTCTACATGCAATGGCTGGGATTCACCTTGTTGAAGAACTACATGTTAAGTAGTTAAGAAGTAAAAAAAAAAAAACTTCGACTCATTGATAGGATGTGTGAGAAGGTCTCTTCCACTTAAACTGCTGGAAGAACCTCAGAAGAAAGGCAAAGCAAAACAACATCTGTCTCACTATAAGAAGTAAGGACACTGTATTGTTTTGTGGGCCTTCATTGGAGCTTCTGTCACAGAATAACAATATTTTGAAAGTCACCAAGGCCCTCAATATACTGTATATAGTGGTACAGGTCCATATGTCATTTATGCCTATTCTAGGAACCATCTGCCTATAAAAATATAAGTTATTGAGGGCGAAAGTTTGTTCTCCAGGCTCGTGGGTTGGTTTCTGAATGTTTTGTTACCAGGCTAGGCAACATCTTTAGTGGAGGTTAGGGCATGTCAGTGTCAGTGTTCTTCTGTTTATAAGGGCTTTGTGTGGTCAGTAGGTCTTATGTCCTTATAAACAGAAAAACACTGACATTTCCTAAACTCCACTGAAGATGTTACCTAGCCTGGTAACGAAATGTTTGGAAATCAACCCACAAGCTTGGAGAATGATCCTATACCAGTGGTGGGATTCAAATTTTTTTTACTACCGGCTCTAGTGCTTGGTGGGCGTGCCAGGGGAAAGATACTGTAAAATTCCCATTCCCTCCCCACTCCTGGGGAGGGCATGTTTTGCAAGGATACTGCAAAATTTCCCCACCCCACTAACCTGCTTTCCAGCTCCATTCTCCTGTGCAGGACAACAAAAGAAGTCCCAGCCAATCAGCTGGGACTCAGGAGGCAGAGAATAGATGTTGGCGGGGCTAGTCAGAGGTGATATTTGCCGGTTCTCTGAACTACTCAAAATTTCTGCTACCAGTTCTCCAGAACTGGTCAGAACCTGCTGAAAACCACCTCTGCCCTATACTTGAGCTACAGATATTCACCCCTATTGCAAATATAAGTTAATACTTGTAGTTGTTCCATATAATTTAATCCTATATTTAAAAATCTATGAAGACATCTTTATAGTTTATTGCAGTCAGCTCTAAGGCACATCGATACAAAACTTAATGTACAAGTGATTTACCAAATATATTCCAGTTTGGTCTTACAACAGCACTATGAGGTTGATTATTAATACAGGTAGTCTTTGACTTACAACAGTTTACTTAGTGTCTCTTTGAAGTTACAATGGCACTGAAAAAAATGACCTATAACCATTTTTGGTACTTCTGACTGTTGTAACATCCCCATGGTGATTTAGATTTGGATGCTTGACAGATTCACATTTATGATGGTTGCAGTGTCCCAGGGTCATGTGATCCCATTTTGCAAGATTCTGACAAGCAAAGACAATGAATAGAATAGAATAAAATAATAGCTTTATTATCACTTTGAATGTACACTAATCGGCATACATTAAAATGAAATTTTGTTGCATACAGCTCTCAAAGGGGAAACCAGGTTCACTTTACAACCATGTTACTAATTTAACAACTGCACTGATTCACTTAACAAATATAGCAAGAAAAGTCATCCAAAAAGTCATTTAACAAATTTCTCACTTAGCAAGATAAATTTTGGACTCAATTGTAGTTGTAAATTGAAGGCTACAAAGATAGTAAATACTATCATTGGGTACCTGTTGGGTGCCTGAAAAAATTTCACCCCCACCCCCCGAGTTCTAAGTTGTTGTGCTTGCTACTTTTAGCATCTGATGCTACCTTGCATTTTCGCAAATCCACCAATATGCATTCCCTACTCACTGTTTTTACTTTTATGGAAATAAGCAACAGGTACCTCATTGCTCCTCTTCAAACACAATTCAAATTGGGAATTTGAGAATTCTCAGTGTTTGGGAATTGGATAGCAACATGCTTTGTTATAATTTTAAATAACGACCTGATTCCAGAAAAGGAATCCTCCCTTAGTTTCATCTGCATGGGAAAAAATTGCTTTCCCACTACATTTTTAGGGTGGTACACAAAACTAAATGAAGAAGACCATCTGTGAATTGCAATGACTCCCTTTCTTGTGTCTGAGTTGGCCTGCTTTTCTAAATATTGCACATTCTGAACAGATGCACAGATGGTATCTGTCTAACTTTCTCCCATATTTTTTTTAAAAAAATACCTATGTTGTTCTTGTAGAAAGCCCTTTTGCTGAAAAGGCCATATAAACTGAGTGGGCTCAGAATTTGCAGCTTGTCAAGACAAACAGTATGCCCGTTACAGAAAGAAGGCAACAATATGCTATTTTCTTTTCACAATTCCACTATAAACAATTTATAAAATTTATCCTTATGTATGCTGCACAATTGCATATTTCATATGAATTCATCACCAGCCAGCTGTTCTACTGGCTGTCCCCTTAATAGAAACTGTGTAGTTTCCCACTGTAGCAATTGCTATTCTTAACATACACTGGCTCTCCACTGGCTAAAAATACTAGTGCCCAATTGCTTGTGGGAAAATTATATTGCAGCTATTTCTACTAAAAAGTGGAACCCTGGTCCCTTACACAATTTTTCATATTGTAGATGCCATTCACATTTAGCTTCTTTCTTCTCTTGTTGAAACTACAAGAATTTGAGTGAAACAAATGGTGCCTACTTAAGAAAGGATGGCGCATATTGTAATTTGGTTTAATGATTAATATGATTGATGAGATCGACAGGAATACTATTTTAAAATGTATCAGAGTAATGTAGCAAATGATTTTATTATGAATTAAAGGCCACAGAGTTATGATAAATTATACCTTGGTGCCCTTTATAAAAGACAAAAATCTATTATACTAGATGTAATGTTTCATTCCAAAACTGTGTTAAGATTGAAACTCAGACAGACGGTGCCTTATATTTTCTTTCAACTTTTGACTAATTGTTATAAGCCTTCTGAACAATGTTTCAAGTCTAGTTCAAGGAAAGAGAAGATGTGGATTAATATGGTCAGTAGTACATGCATCTTACAGATATAAATAAAGATGAAATAGGTATAACTCAATATATTTGATTTATTAATTTATTTTATTTTGTCAAGCGATTATTAGACAACAGGTATAAGTATAAACATGGTTATGAATACATGAAATGGATACGAATAAGAAAAAAAAGAAACAATAGGACAGGGACTGTAGGCACATTGGTGCACTTATGCACATATACATATACATATAGTTAATGCTAACCACATTTCTTACACTTCTTCATACTTCTCTTCCCTTACAAACCATGTCTTTGTAATGTACCACCTCATACTTTGATTTTTGCTCTTTAAACATTTTACTGGTTAATTAATTGAAGAATTAATCAAGAGGTCTGTAGGGGGCGTGCATAAGCGCACCAACGTGCCTACCGTCCCTGTCCTATTGTTTCTCTTATTCTTTTATTTTTCTTATATGTAACCATTTCATGTATTCACAACTATGTATACATTTATACTTATTATCTTGTAAACAATTGGCAAATCAAATAAATAAATAAAATAAATAAATAAATAAATAAACTCCATCCAGTCGTGCCTTTCTCAGTCTTCCCTTTCCACTTGTCCCATTAACTCTTGCTTTATTTGTTTTCCTATCCATTCTTTTGCTCATCATTCTCATTCTTTCGGTATGACCAAACCACCACAAGGTCCTTCTTTTCTGCTGATCACTCACTTTTTGTATTCAATCCACTTTCACTCATTGCCTATTTATACTTGACAATATCTCCTCTTGTACACACACATTTCTTAATGCATTTTATGCTCTTTACTTTTATGTTATTCTCCACATACTCACCCCCCCACTTCCATATAACAAGGTTACATACATGCTGTTATACAAACATATAGTTTTGCATCATTTTTCACAAAATACCACATACCATCCACTATTTTATACCAGCATTTGCTTCTGTCAAAATGTCTTCCTCCATCCTTAGTAAACATTCTATTGTAATATAAAAAGTGATCTACTGGCTAATTTATGTATGTATAATTTGTATTATTATCAGATGTCAAGGGTTGGACATGACTGCATGTCTGATAGTGACAAATTTGTATTAATATATACTTGCAACTGCACACTCCATTTTTTTCAATACAACATTTTGGCTTTTGACACTTTACATTTCATACTCACACTTTTCATAATATAAGTTGTCTAAAATTCAATGCAAGTCACCCAGGTTCTTAGCTAACAACAGGATATTGTATGCAGAAAAAAGAAGACAGATTTATGTCCCTGCCAAATGGACTTCTAATCTTACCAGAAACTTTCAACACCAATTTATCCATAATTTGTATTAAGCACCTACGGGGACATGAAGCACTCTTGTTTTACTTCCTGCTTAATTTTGTACCACAAATGGAACCAGCATTACATTTATTCACATAATTTACATTCATCTGATATCACTATACATATAATTCTCAAATTATGACTGAAATTGAGCCCAGAATTTTGGTCATATTTTGAGAGACCAGACTTAATTTTATGACTGTTTTTATAACAGTCATTAAGTGTCTCAGTCAAGTTAATCATATGGTTTTTAGGTAAATCACCTAGTCATAATCTGAATCCAACTTATCTAATCAATGTTTTTTTGGTCAAAAAATGGGAAAAAAAAGTTGCAAAATACAGTCACACGACTATGAGAAGCTGCTACCAGTTTGTAATGTGAGCTGGTTGCCAAGCAGCCAAAATGCAATCATGTGATTGTAGGGGTTGTGTGACAGTCATAACTTTAAAGATGGGCTGTAAGTAACTTTTTCTGTGGCTGTTGTAATTTTGAATAATTGTTCAACAACCAGTCCTAAATTGAAGACTATCTGCATTTATATTCAGTAACCAAGCATCTATTTCATAATTGCACAAAATACTCCAAAATTTAAGCACATTATCATATATTTCTTCTAAATAAATCAGAAACTTTCTTTCTCACATTCATATATTTCTCAGTAGTCAGAAGAACAAAAATATACTTAACCCACCATAAAAGTGCACTATACTTTCTAAAATTTGCTCACTGTGACTTGTATCCTTTCAATCAAAATTCTGCCGAATATCTTTCAGACACACCTATCAAACTAATCTCCTGTAGTTTTTGCATTCCATTGTATTTCATCTTTTTTTCTATAGGGGAAAAATATTATTTTTCTAGTTGTCAGCCATAGATACAATCTTCATACATACAATACATTAAGTAAATTTCATAGCCACTTCATGATCAAATCACATCTATAAAGAACCTTTCTTGTTGTATCATCTATACCTGCAGTCTTACAATTTTGAATTGTGTTATCATTATGCGACATTCTTTACTACTATTGCTTTCTTTGTTTGTATGCACACAATGTAACATTTTCCAGATTTCCTTAATGTAGGAGCATTATGTTATTTTGCTTTTCACATTCATACACTTTTTATTTTATTTTATTGTTTTATTTTAATTTAATTTATCAAGGATTTTTTTATACATTCCATTAAAGTATCTACAGAAACCTCTGTGACATTTGACAATACAATTCTTTCGCTCTCTTTCAGATAGCTTTCTGCATCCACTTTTCTTATATCCACTTTCTACTTCTTTTGTTGGAAGAGTAATCCCAATAATAATTAGGAGTAATGTCTGCTAATGATTTTTCATTTACCACTACTCCTTCTCCCTACTACAGTAGTTATATGTTGACCTTAGTTGTTTTCACTTATTTCCATTTCCCTCCCCACATTCGGTCCCCCCCCCCAAAAAAAAATCTACTCCTGATAATTTCTGTATTCAGAACTTCACATCCCACTTGTATCTTACTTATGTTCTCAGTTTTTCATCATAGGTGATCAAATTAAACATGCTTTTTATATTTATATTCATTCCTTTTTTACATTTTCACATGAATAGATTCATGGCTAACCACATACTCTGAACAAACAAACCTTTTTCTAAGCAGATACCAGGAAAAGAACTGTGCAAAATTGTGAATACAGAGAATCCTGGGCAAGCGTAAGTTTATTTTCCTTTTTTAGTTTTTTTTCTTTTTTGTTGTTTTACTTATCGACCAATGGAACAGCTTGTCCTCGGAAGTTGTGGGAGCGCCATAACTTGAGACTTTCAAGAAGAGATTGGACTGCCATTTATCAGAAATGGTGTAGGGCAGGAGGTTGGACTAGATGGCCTACAAAGTCCCTTCCAACTCTGATTAACTGTTGTCTATTAATGATTGATACAACTAGACAAAAATGGAATGAAGTTGATAAAGCTAGTTTCCCCTTAAAAAAAAGATTAAACTGAGACTAATTACTTACCATGCAACTCTCTCCCTCCACCTCACAGTATGACAGAAAGGATTGCATAGTAAAGGGTATTTAGTAACATGTCAAGGACAAATAACCTATCTTTTAAAAATCAATTAGTATCTAACAAAGTTACTGGAGTTACCTACCTGTGAACACCAAGAGTATTTTGTGATATTAAATCATAAACATATTCTGTTTCTCTCTCTCAAATATCTGATAAATAAATCATATTATTTAGATAGATTTAATCATATACAAAAGGATATTTTTATTCTAAGGGACAAAAGAAACGAACATCCACCAATAGCTCTGCTGCTATACAGAAATTGACTATGGGAAAAAATAGGACTATTACCAATTTGGCATTAAAATAAAACATTCTGAAAAAAGGTAAAGGTAGAAAAATGTCTATTTGTATGAATTACTAATATGCTTCACTGAAACATGATTTATGGAAAATTCAAGCTAAAGGGATGTCTATATAATATTTTTTTCAAGAGAAAAAAAAGATTGAATTCCTTTCCATACTAAGCAGAAGATGAGTTAGAATGCACTTCTATACTGTTTCCAGTGTTAACAACTACCAGGAATTAAGCTCAACATTTTCTATCTTTTTACCATTCATTTACTTAACATTTTATTTATGTACTGTAGATAAAAAAATGTACTTTCTTACTCCATGCAGCTGCTTAAGGGTGCACCACAGTATATACATGTTATATCACTGCTTTGTTCTGTTTTCCTGTTTTTTTCCCTTTGCTTTTTGCACCTAAAAAACAAAATAATTACCATCCAGAATCATTGGAAGTCAGGTGGCCTCTAAATTTTATAAATGAAGGAATATAAGACATTCAAAACTTCTGATAACTATGAATGCAGTCCGAGATACATTCACTTGCAAGAAAGTACTACATGAATGCAAAACAACTTACTCTCATTGCTATTCTCCTTCCTTCCTTCCTTCCTTCCTTCCTTCCTTCCTTCCTTCCTTCCTTCATTCATTCATTCATTCATTCCATCTATCTGAATGCTACTGAATCTAGAAGGGACTCCTACTGTTTCCAATAATTAAACTGAGAATTAAAATTTCCACAGTAAGCAGTAATTAGAAAAAATAAAATATCAATTATATTATATAATCAAGATAAGAATAAAACTATACAATAAATACATTAACAATAGCAGGCAAAGCAGGCAACAAGACTTGGCAGTGACTAAGAACAAGAACACTGAAGAAAGGGTAGAAGGCCTTCCTACTTCTGGCTGTACAAGACCAAGCCTTAAGAATACATATGAAGTCAGAACTCAGCAACAGACAACAAATTCTGTCTTGCAAAGAAGCTGAAGAAAGAAAGCACCACCACATAGCTAGCTGCTGTAAGATCTCACAGACTGACTACAAAGAATGACACAACAAACAACAAAGGTACACTGGAAGACCTGCAGGAAATATTATTTACCTGCAAGCAGGAACTGATGGACCCACAAAACAGAGAAGCTAAAATGCTCTAAGACTTTAGAATTTAGATAAGTGCCCACCAAATACTATCTCAGATTTAACAATGGTTAATGAGAGAGACGAAAAAGGCTGGAAAGTGGAAGTGGCAATAAATGGATTCAACAGAATAGAAGAGAAAGAACAGAAAATAATAATAATAAAACACAAAGACTTGCAAATACAAATAGAAAGATGGTGGCAAAAGGAAGCAAAGATATTACCAATAGTAACAGGTTCCTTGAGTGCAATCCCAAAACAACTTGAGCACCACTTGAACATCATTAGCAAAGTGTGACAAACCATAATAAAATAATTTTATTCATACTATATCCATCTATCTATCTATCTATCTATCTATCTATCTATCTATCTATCTATCTATCTATCTCATCTATATATGTATATCTATATTATCTATATATCTATATATATCTTTCTCAGAGTGGAAAATATTAATATTATATTAATATAAAATAATATTAATATTCCTTAGTATTTTTGCCTATTTTCCCCACAGGAAGAATCCTATGAGGTGGATTAGACTGAGAGAGAATGACTGACCCAGTGTTACCTATCCGGCTTTCATAGTCTCCTAGAACTTATAACAATACTCATAATAATACCTTAACAACTATACCAAAGTTGCCCTGAGATTAGTCCAGCAGCTCGGGCAGGAACTCCACTAGGCAGCATGGTGGCTGATAACACCAGTGGAATCCCCACATTGTCCCTTTTAGCAAAGATATATTCATAGAACAGTGATCCTAGAATGAAGGCAGAGGAAGGATATGAAACCTAGGTCTGAAGATTTATGTCAAGGTGATATCCATCTCCCACCCATAGGTTTTGGTAATATAGGTACATCTAGGCCAAGGTGGTTAGTGATTCCACCATCAGATCCAATGGGCTAAAATTAATGATCAATACCAAATTTTACAATGAACAATTCTCCTATTGACAGCAACTGTGGTGTCACCTGATGCAAAACAAATGTGAAGTCAAACTGATTGAAAATACATGTGATAGATTATTGTTATTGCTATGAATCTATTGAAGGTGGTTTTTTTTTTTCACCTACCCAGTTTGCTGCAATTTCCTGCACCTTGACCATTTGATTAATCATTCCTCAGAGTCAGGAAGACCTCCTGGAGCACGGCCAGACATGTCATAGAGAGTGAGAGAGGTGTCACAAAAGGAAGGAATTGGCAGAAATCTGAAAAAAAAAGCGTCCTTATTATGGTGGCTTTCCAGCTGAATAAGGATCAAAGGAGAGTATTAGTTTGAACAGGCTTTGCAGATTTGGCAACCTCCAATCCCTGTGGACTGCATTTCCTTTCATCTCAGTCACCACAGCCAACAGCCATGCTGGATCGGTGATAAAACAGTACAACTAGAGAAAGGCAGATAGGTCAAGGTTGGTATAGGTAGAGTATTCATTACAAAAAAATTAAATGAAGTGACTTTTATTTATGGAAAGAGAAAGCATTGAATAAAAGTAAACATAGGAGGAATGTGCTTCACTTCTGATCATCACTTTACATGTGAGCGTCACAACCTTGGAGACAGGCAGTTAGAATTGGCAGGATTCCATTGTGGAAGCCAAGTACTCAGAACCTGTGCATAATCTTTGGTTGCAAAAATTCTACCTTGCTGACTCATAGGTCAGAGACATCACCTCCAGTTGTTGATGGACTAGCGTCCACAAGTCTGATAAACAATTTTCCTGCCATTTAGGACAATGGTCAATCACATGTTTGAACTCTCTGTTTTAAAAAAATAGTTTAAGTTTGCAAATTTTAAGCCATACGCCATGGACCTATCTTATTCACCAAATGTCATCCAACTACAGAATAATAGAGATGGAAGGAACCTTGGAGGTCTTCTAATCCAACCCTCTGCTCAAGCAGGAGATTCTATACCATTTTAGACAATTGGCTGTCCAGTCTCTTCTTAAAAGCCTCCAGTGATGAAGGACCCACAACTTCTAGAGACAAGCCATTCCACTGGTTGATTGTTCTCACTGTTAGGAAGTTTCTCTTTAGTTCTAGATTGCTTCTCTCCTTGATTAGTTTCCATCCATTGTTTCTTGTCTTGCCTTTTGGTGTCTTGTGTAAGTTGACCCCCTCTTCTTTGTGGCAGCCTCTCAAATACTGGAATCCTGCTATCATGTCGTCCCAGTCCTTCTTTTCTCTAGACTGGCCATACCCAATT
This sequence comes from Notechis scutatus, assembly GCF_049901735.1. NCBI lineage: Eukaryota > Metazoa > Chordata > Lepidosauria > Squamata > Elapidae > Notechis > Notechis scutatus. The sequence continues at coordinate 258,358,616 of NC_142009.1, read as the reverse complement.
CCTATAACAGGTCTTCATAAGTTTTAGTCTCCAAGCTCCTAATCATCTTCTTGCACTCTTTCCAAAGTCTCAACATCTTTTTTATAATATGGTGACGAAAACTGGATGTGGTATTCCAGATGTGGTCTTACTAAGTAAGGTTTTATGAAGTGGTACTGATACTTCTTGTGATTTTGCCTCTATCCCTCTATTTGTGCAACCAAGGATCATATTAGCTATTTTGACTGCTGCGACACACTGCTAGTTCATATTTAAGTGTTTGTCCACTAGGATTGCAAGATCTCTCTCACAGTTACTGCTTTTGAGCCAAGTTTCACCTAATTTGTACATGACTAACTATATATTTAACCATGGATTTAGTGCACAGATCTTGTGGTACTGTAGAATCGCTGTTATGTTCTGTCAAAATAGTAAGATCAGGAAATTCCTTCCAAGTCTTTGCTTAGCTTGAATACTGTACTAGTGTCATAAAAATATTATTGCCTTTTCTACCAGGTTATCCCAGATGTTCTCTTCTTTATCAGAAGGTCAGCAGCTCCTTAAAGCCTGAATAAGTGTATTTTTTTCCTCCCTGACAGCTGTTCCCTGTGATGCACGAAATTTTTCTTATCTGAAATGCCTTGTTATTCAAACTAAGAACAGGTCTCATGTCATTGTAATCTTGTGTAATAAATAGCATTGCTGGGTGATCTCAATTGCCTTCAGGTCATTGCAGACAGCAAATTTGTAATGTGCTTAAAGGGATAATGAGAAAACATTTCAAATTATAAGATGGAAAGCAATAAACTGGATACTTGAGAACGTAAGAAGCCTAATGAACTGAATGACTAGATGCCCAAAAAAGTCATTTTGAAAAACACCATATCATTTAATAGTCAGCAAGGACAAGCAGCCACTCAAAAAGCTACATGAAAAATGAAATAATAAACTTGTGTATTTTCAAAAACAGCCAATTGGCCAAATGTCATTTTGTTCTCTGCTGTCCCATAATCCAGTTAGGAAATGTTCTGGAGTCAGTTCTTTCAGATTCTTGATTGTGTTTTTTGCCTTACCAAATAATAGGAAGATACATGCAGTGCTTATTCCTATTACCCGAGTAATTGTAATACCTTGTTTAGAATTCTGAAAGTTATTTGAATGTACTCATTCCACTTATTATTTATTTATTTATTTATTAATCTATCAAATTTCTACACCACCCTTGTCACCTAAATGATTCTGGGTAGCTTGTAATAAAAACACACATAAGTATAAAAATATAATTTAAAATGATATGTTACCTTAACACCTCTACATATAGAGACTCACACAGATTCCTACCCAGTTTCTTGAAAAATTTGAAAAGTGCAGGCAGGGGTAAAAACTTCAAAATACAGTTATCTGTCCTTAATATGATTTGGTTAAATAAATTATCATGTTACCTAAAAATATATTGTTAACTTCCTTAAGTGTCATTTTTGTTCATGAGGTAAAAAAACAAGCAGTAAATAAGATCACATACTAAAACATGATTAGAATAAGATATTCCAGGACCTTTTCATGAGCCATGCATTAGTTTCTACTGAAGGTTTATTTCATTCCAAAGGAATTTTTGATTGATTTTTTTTCTCCTTCCTGCTGTAAATATTTATTTATTTGATTTGTCAATCGCTTCCAAGATAATAGGTATAAGTATAAAGATAGTTATGAATACATGAAATGGATACATATAAGAAAAATAAAAAGAATCAATAGGACAAGGACGGTAGGCACATTGGTGCGTTTATGCATGTCTTGCTGTATCGGTGATAATGTTTTTGATTTTTAAATTATTTTTATTAAAGCTTAAATAGTAAACAAATTTACTCTCTCTCCCCACCCTCCCATGTATTCCTAGAGCAATGCACAGAAACTTTATCACTATTCCTTAGTTGAGACTGAGGACCTGAGGATAAGATACTGGCCCATGATGAACCAGGCTGAATGTGTGTAAGAATCTGAACACACATTTACATTGAATTCTTTTTCTCCATGCACATACTCACTTAGCAAAAGACAGTGTTAAAAAGGAATAAGAAAAATAGAACAAGCACAAAGTTAGCAATACATTTAAAATTCAATTAAAGAACTGAAAATTTCTCTAATTCTCAAATTCATTAGGAACTTTCTCCTTAGTTCTAAGTGCAAGTTTCCCTTGGTGGGAATAAACAACCAATAGAATGACTTGCCTTCAGAAGTTGTGGATGCTCCATCTCTGAAGGCTTTCAAGAAGAGACAATCATTTTTACAATTAAATTTTCACCCATTATCTCTAAACAAACTTATGGTTACAATCCTTATATCTTTTCCCTGTTTCTCCATTTCTTGTTTCTATCTTTTACAACTTCTTTTCCTTGCCTTCTTCCCCCTCTTCTTCTCCCTCCTCTTTTTACCCCCTCCTCTCTCTACTTCTAACTCTCTCATCTGTAATCCCCTCTTCCGTTGCTTTCTAATATTATACTTATCTTTCAAATTGTTCTTCTTCTTTTTGGTTGTTTTTTCTAATCTTAAACCTTTCACTCTCTTTCCCCCCTTTTCTTTTTTCCCCCCACTTAAAATTATTTGATCATTAAAGATGGCTTCTTCTTTGTCCCGATCTTCTTGTTCTGCAAGCATTTCTTGTTGCTTCTCATAGTTCCAGATCTCCATTTCTAAGAATCGAAACATGAAGCCAAAAGAACTTCTTGTGCGTCTTCTTTCCATTTTTTAAGTTCCGTTTTCAGTTCTTCTAAGAGTGATACCATTTTAAAAACTTTTAAACAACCACCCAGTTAATTTTAGTCATCTAGATGCAAAAACCAAAAATCACCAAGTAATCCAAATAATCCAAGGCTGTTTCTATTTGCTTCTTTTTTCCACTTTCTCTTCCTGGGGTTCTATTATTTTGTTACCAAGTTTCCATTAAAATGTATCTTTGAGGAATCTTGTTAAAATTTCACTGTAAGTTCCTTTTAATTACAGTTCCATTCCTTAATTCCAGGCAGTCTCCTCCATTTTTCCAGATCCTGCCCTTCTATTCTTTTTTTCACCTCCTTTCCAGCTTTTAAAAACTTTTAAATGTCCAGAAATCTTTATTTATCCCTTTGACTTTTATTTTCAGCTTAGATGCCTATTAATGTCAAAGTGGTTTTTTCCCCAGTTTCTTGCTTAAGTCTCTTAGCTGTCAGTATAAGGAAGGGAAGAAAAGAACCCCAATCCTTTCCCTTCTCTCTCTCCTTTGCAGCTTCAAAATCTTCTTTGGGAACAATGTTAAGTTTAAATTCCAGGGTACCTTATTTGTTGCTTTTGCTGTTTGACCCAGTCAACCAAAACTTTCTCTTCTTATCTTCCTCCTGCACATTCTTTTCCGGTCGAGTTCTTCTTTGTGGTGGCCATTTCTGACCACCGCTACAACCGCCTTCGGGAAAGGGAGTAATGGCCAGCTGTGGAGGAGAGATGCGGCTCTCCTCAACCCTGCAGGCAGTCTCCCCCCTCTTCACCACCTCTATGGGGTGGCTTAGCCCCGAAACCAGCCAGCTCGGGCCGCTCCAGCGGTGAGCACGGATCGAAGCCTCGAAGAGACGAGGTTTCGGTCTGTCACCAAAGAAGCTCAGACCGGAAGTCAATTTAATTGTAAAAGGGATTCTGCAAAGGTACATAAGATAGCTTTGTTATATTACAAATAGAAATAACTTTAGAAAATATGATGATGGATAAAATATTTATTGTAATGCAGTGGGATGTTTGTTAATAAATAAATGAATTAAAATGATTGAGAGAATTAAAAGGAACATTTTTAATT